>NC_061512.1:109069596-109192943 GCF_022539505.1 Lolium rigidum | reverse complement strand
ATTAGGCATAACTTTCGATTTCAAAAGATCAACATCGGAAGGCAAGACTATCAACTCTAGAAACAAGAATATCAATTTTATTGAGCTTTTCCTCAACAGATTTGTTAAAGGCGAGTTTGTGTACTAATAAATTCTTTAAGCATGGCTTCAAGTCCAGGGGTGAATTCCTATTATTGTTGTAAGAATTCCCATAAGAATTAGCATAACCGTTACCATTATTATAAGGATATGGCCTATAGTTATTACTAGAATTGTTCAGATAAGCATTGTTGTTGAAATTATTATTTTTAATGAAGTTTACATCAACATGTTCTTCTTGTGCAACCAATGAAGCTAATGGAACATTATTAGGATCAACATTAGTCCTATCATTCGCAAGCATAGACATAATAGCATCAACCTTATCATTCAAGGAAGAGGATTCCTCAACGAATTTACCTTCTTACCTTGTGGAGCTCTTTCAGTGTGCCATTCAGAGTAGTTGATCATCATATTATCAAGAAGCTTTGTTGCTTCACCAAGAGTGATGGACATAAAGGTACCTCCAGCAGCTGAATCCAATAAATTCCGCGAAGAAAAATTTAATCCTGCATAGAAGGTTTGGATGATCATCCAAGTAGTCGATCCATGGGTTGGGCAATTTTTAACCGAGAGATTTCATTCTTTCCCAAGCTTGAGCAACATGTTCAGTATCTAATTGTTTAAAATTCATTATGCTACTCCTCAAAGATATAATTTTAGCGGGGGATAATATCTACCAATAAAAGCATCCTTGCATTTAGTCCATGAATCAATACTATTCTTAGGCGAGAGATAGCAACCAATCTTTAGCTCTTCCTCTTAATGAGAAAGGGAACAATTTTAGTTTAATAATATCACCATCTACATCTTTATATTTTGCATTTCGCATAGTTCAACAAAATTATTAAGATGGGCAGCGACATCATCGAGAACTAATTCCGGAAAATTGATCTGTTCATGACAAGATTCGGTAAAGCGAGGTTTAATTTCAAAGAATTCTGCTGTAGTAGCAGAGTGGAGCAATAGGTGTGCATAAGAAATCATTATTATTTGTGGTTGTGAAGTCACACAACTTAGTATTTTCAGGGTTGGCCATTTTAGCAATAGTAAATAAAGCAAACTAGATAAAGTAAATGCAAGTAAACTAATTTTTTTGTGTTTTTGATATAGCAAACAAGACAGCAAATAAAGTAAAACTAGCAACTAATTTTTTTGTATTTTGATTTAGTGCAGCAAACAAAGTAGTAAATAAAATAAAGCAAGACAAAAACAAAGTAAAGAGATTGAGAAGTGGAGACTCCCCTTGCGAGCGTGTCTTGATCTCCCCGACAACGGCGCCGAGAAAAGATGCTTGATGGCGTGTATTTCACACGTTCGTTGGGCAACCCCAAGAGGAAGGTATGATGCGCACAGCAGCAAGTTTTCCCTCGAGAAAGAAACCAAGGTTTATCGAACCGGGAGGAGCCAAGAAGCACGTTGAAGGTTGATGGCGGCGGGATGTAGTGCGGCGCAACACCGGAGATTCCGGCGCCAACGTGGAACCTGCACAACACAACCAAAGTACTTTGCCCCAACGAAACAGTGAGGTTGTCAATCTCACCGGCTTGCTGTAACAAAGGATTAACCGTATTGTGTGGAAGATGATTGTTTGCGAGAAAACGGTAAAAACAAGTATTGCGGTAGATTGTATTTCGGTAAAGAGAATTGGACCGGGGTCCACAGGTTCACTAGAGGTGTCTCTCCCATAAGACGAACAGACATGTTGGGTGAACAAATTACGGTTGGGCAATTGACAAATAAAGAGAGCATGACCATGCACATACATATCATGATGAGTATAGTGAGATTTAATTGGGCATTACGACAAAGTACATAGACCGCCATCCAATCGCATCTATGCCTAAAAGTCCACCTTCGGGTTATCATCCGAACCCCCTCCGGTATTAAGTTGCAAAGCAACGAGACAATTGCATTAAGTATGGTGCGTAATGTAATCAACAACTACATCCTTAGACATAGCATCAATGTTTTATCCCTAGTGGCAACGGCACAACACAACCTTAGAACTTTACATCACTTGTCCCGGTGTCAATGCGAGGCATGAACCCACTATCGAGCATAAGTACTCCCTCTTGGAGTTAAAAGCATCTACTTGGCCGGAGCATCTACTAGTAACGGAGAGCATGCAAGATCATAAACAACACATAAGCATAACTTTGATAATCAACATAACAAGTATTCTCTATTCATCGGATCCCAACAAACGCAACATATAGAATTACATATAGATGATCTTGATCATGATAGGCAGCTCACAAGATCCAGACAATGATAGCACAATGGGGAGAAGACAACCATCTAGCTACTGCTATGGACCCATAGTCCAGGGGTAGACTACTCACTCATCACTCCGGAGCGACCATGGCGGTGTAGAGTCCTCGGGAGATGATTCCCCTCTCCGGCGGGGTGCGGAGGCGATCTCCGGGATCCCCGAGATGGGATCGGCGGCGACGGCGTCTCGGTAATGTTTTCCGTATCGTGGCTCTCGGTACTGGGGGTTTCGTCACGGAGGCTTTAAGTAGGCGGAAGGGCAAGTCGAGAGGCGGCACGGGGGCCCACACCACGGGCGGCGCGGCCAGGGGGGGCCGCGCCGCCTAGGGTTTGGCTCCCCGTGGCCCCTCTTCGTCTCGTCTTCGGTCTTACGGAAGCTTCGTGAGAAAATAGGCCTCCGGGCTTTTATTTCGTCCAATTCGAGAATATTTCTTTACTAGGATTTACTGAAACCAAAAACAGCGAGAAAACGACAAGCGGCACTTCGGCATCTTGTTAATAGGTTAGTTCCAGAAAATGCACGAATATGACATAAAGTGTGCATAAAACATGTAGATAACATCAATAATGTGGCATGGAACACAAGAAATTATCGATACGTTGGAGACGTATCATCGGTTACCGTACATCCATTGCCGATTCATCTCGCATTATTATTATATAAAGTTTATAATTAACTATCATGCATTTGTTAAACTAACGAGCTAGAAATAATAGAAATTAAACAATGAACTACACACATGCATATTTTATCAATGACACATGAAAGGTTCAAGTTGCTAACCGCGCGATCAAGGAAAAATAAATGAGAAAGCTCAAGTGTGACTCGGACAGTTCATATCATATTTGTTTCATGCTCTCGGGAATTTCATCGAACACCTTGTGTGCATAAGAGGAACCAAAATCAAACCCACCACCCCTTGTGAAGATTGTGAAGAGAAGTGGCACCAAATGGTTAAGTGAAGTGAGCTGAGCTGCCTTTTATAGGGATGGGCCTTTAGTCCCGGTTGGCACTGGCCAACCGCGACTAAAGACCTTCGGGTCAGGCCAACCGCGACTAAAGCTCCTCCCATCCACCAGCTAGCCACCGAGCGCGCTGGGCACAGGTCTTTAGTCGCGGTTCGCCTCCCGAACCGCGACTGAAGACCCCTTTAGTCGCGGTTCCTATATTTTGGCGACTAATGGGGATGGACGAAAACCTCTTTTTCTACTAGTGATGATATATTTTTGTAATATATAACTTATATAATGTTGGTTAAATTGATGGTCTAGAGATACGCGTAGGACTAGTAAACTGAAACGGCAGGCACGCGGGTACCTAGCTTTGCAAACAAGTTTGAACCCTAAACCTAAACCATCGTGACAAGTTATTGGCGTTAAGAAAATCAGACCAACTGGGGAGATTAAAGCTACTACATCCGTCTCGGTTTATAGCTCACTATGTATTGCAGCATGATCTAAGACTACTCATAATGGGAGTATCATAGCTAGTATCATGCACAATATGCATGTAAAAAGCTGATGCGTCGAAGAAAGAGATTGTACTAGTATCATAGGTAGATACTGTATCATAGCACGTAGAACTAGAAAAATTAATGTCAAATCAATCTTGTACACACTTTTGCATTGAGATTCTACAACTCACTAAATATAATTAACTTATGATACTACTACATAATACTATGCATTGTGAAGATAGTATCACACACTAGTATCATAAGCATGATACTGCTATATGATACTCCCCATTGTGAGCAATGTTTCATTGGACAAGAAAAACTTGCCAAGCGGCTACCTCGTATGCTATTCCCAATTAAATTGGAATACTAATGACGCGTGCTAATCCAATCACAGAGGGTGCATGCAGCCAGGCTACAAAAGAGAAAACGGAAAGTTGAGAGTAATTAGATGAAATTACTACTTCTAATTAAATGCATGCATGACTTATAGTATGAGAGGTAATGTGGGATAAATATTTTTTTAGACTAGGCCATGTGAACCGATATATAGAGAGTATTTGTTTTGTAAAGTCTTTTATGTCTATGTAATTATCTCATAATTCCGTTGATATTAATAGAATACCTTTGTTTGGTCTCTGTGAGGATTGTGGACACGCAGGGCCCTTTTGTTTGTCTAACAAAAACATTGAAATATCCATGGTTGATTTTATTTGTTAGTGTTTATGCTATATATGAATTATTACATTTACCGGGAAAGAATCAGTAATTTAGAGTTGAGAGTCACTTACTAATATTTTTCATGCAAGAGGATAGTATCGTTCCTGTTTTCCTTTATAAAATATTCTGACTAGCGAACTGTGGTTGATTTACTCAATCTCTATTTGTATCTATATCCCTACTCTCTACTATATATATAAAAAGAGGAACTTTCTCTGTTTTATCTGGTCCAAGGTTTCGTCCAACATATTTTCAGTATGACCTTTTGGCCCTCCCATCAAACATCACACAGTTTCAATCAAACTCTCATCAACGCACTACAAAGGAAAATCACATACATCAAAAAGGAAACTCCATAATTTCAGGGATTTCACATCAACGCACCAGAAAGGGAAATAACATACACCAAAAAGTAAAATCCATCATTTTAGGGGTTTAACGGAAACAGATCGGTACTTGCTCCAGATCTCTATAATTTCACACCTCCAAATCCGATTTGAGAATGCCCGACGTATTAGATGTTGGAGATATGCCCATGAGGCAATAATAAAGTGATTATTATTATAATAAATGTTTGCATCCCATGCTATAATTGTATTAACATGAAACATTAATACTTGTGTGTTTTCTGAACATAAAAGAGTCCCTAGTAAGCCTCTTGTTAAACTAGCTTGTTGATTAATAGATGATCACAGTTTCCTGATCATGAACACTAAATGTTATTAATAACAAGGTTATATCATTAGGAGAATGATGTGATGGACACACACACCCATAGTAAGCATAGCATAAGATCAAGTCATTAAGTACATCTTGCTATAAGCTTTCAAATACATAGTAACCCAATCCTTCGACCATGAGATCATGTTAATCACCAACACCGGATGGATACTTTGATGACATCAAACGCCACTTCGAAACTGGGTGGTTATAAAGATGGCATTGGGTATTCTGAAAGTATGAGTTGAAACACATGGATCAAGAGTAGGATTTGTCCATCCGACATATAGATATGCTATGAGCCCTCTCAGTGGAGTGTCATCCAATTAGCTTGCAAGCATGTGACTAGGTCATAAGGGATGTCATATCACGGTACGAGTAAAGAGTAATTATTGGTAATGAGGTTGAACTTGGTATGGAGATACCGATGATCAAACCTCGGATAAGTAAAGTATCGCGCGACAAAGGAAATCGGTATCGTATGTTAATGGTTCTTTCGATCACGAAGTCATCGTTGAATATGTGGGAACCATTATGGATCTCCAGGTCCCTCTATTGGTTATTGATCGGAGAGGTGTCTCAATCATGTATGCATAGTTCACGAACCGTAGAGTGACACACTTAAGTTCGATGTTGTTTAAGTAGATATGGAATAAGAGTTGGAGAACGAATATTGTTTGGAGTCTCAGATGGGATCCGGAATATCACGAGGAGGGCCAGAATGGTCCGGAGAATAAGATTCATATAAGGTAAGTTATTTTCCGGGGTTCGGAAAAGTTCTGGAATATTTTGGTGGAAGACCGAAATGTGTCTAGAAGGTTCTGGAGGGGCCACTGGTGGGCCCACGACCCCGGGAGGGGCCACATGAGATGAAGGGGTGCAGCCCAGCCCTAATGGACCAGACACACCTTGCCCAAGGCCCAGCCGGCCACCCCCTTGGATAAGGGTGAAAACCCTAAAATCTAGGGGGGACTTGCCCCCCCAAGTCCCCCTAGATGGGGTGGGGCCAAGGGGGCAACCCTAGCCGATCCTCCCCTCTATAAATAGAGGTGAGAGGGGCCAGACACTTGTGCCCCTTCCCAACCCTACCCACCACCTCTCATCCCTCCTCCTTCTTCCTGCGTAGGCTTGGGTGAAACCCTGCAGGAATTCTCCTCCTCCACCACCACCATGTCGTCGTGCTGCTGGGATTCCAAGGGGATCTAGTACCTCTGATGCCCGCTAGAACGGGGAGAGGAAGTTCTTCATCAACTCCGTACGTGTGACTGAGTACGGAAATGCTGTCGGATCACGAGCACCGGAAGGATCGTCTTCATCAACCACGAGATTGGATCTCGTTAAGTCTTTGGATCTTCGAGGGTTTGTTCTCATCTAACTCGTTGCACCTAACTCATAGATTATATCTTGGCTTTTTCATAGATTGGATCTTGGTTTTATTTGTTCTCGCAGTAGAATTTTTTATTTTCTATGCTATGAACCCTACATTAGATTGGTATGACAATTATAGCATTTCATCTAATTGCGATTAGAAAGCAGCCATATAAAGGGTACCCTCAAGCATGGCTGGGCGAGAGATCTCCTGAAATCAGTAATACAATATGTATGCCGATCATCAGAGAAGTTAAGGGAGAGTTTACAAGCTATGTGCGGATCATCAGGGAGAGTGAACATGATGTAATCACACCTCCAAGCTGAATGCATTTCTGAAATTGGTTGGCTCTCCACTTTCGCGAGACCTTTGCACTAGGGACCGGCCCATGCCTGATTTATGTATACAACACTTGTTAGAATGACTTACCCATGATTTGAGATTAGTATGACTTGCTCTGCGGAAAAAGGAACTTCACTGATAGAAACACGACATTTGGTACCGGTTTCAGAGGGGCTTTGGTACAAGTTTAGCAACGCGTACGAAAGAATCGGGACTAAAGCTCCCTCTCATTTGGTACCAGTTCCTTACAAATCGGTACTAAAGGTGCCTCCACGTGGGCACGAAGGAGCCCGCGGGGCTAGAGACCTTTGGTACTGGTTTGTAACGTGAACCGGTACCAAAGGGTACTGGTGCCATTTTTTATATCCAATTTTTTTTGAATTATTTTTCACTCCCTCTTTTTATCTATTTTTCAGAATTTCTAATATTTTAGTTATTTGACAAGTTTAGTCTCTAACTACATTTATCTATCGTCAAATTACTTACTCGTGGTCAAACTTTCCGCTCGGTCACCCATCCTCCCACTACTCCAGCACTAGCACATTTAACTTCCGAGTTCCTTCCCATCTCACTTCCAACTGCTTCGCGCGCATGTTATTGATAGTAGTATCATATCAATCCTATTAACATGTTGGTCACGATATCACACTTCTTTATTGTTTGAATTTCACATGATTATTTCAATAAAAAAAGTAAAGATGTAAAAAATAATATTGAATAAATAAATAAACAATAAATTTTTAATTATTTTTAATTTTTAAATCTATTTTAAATTTTAATTTGTTTTGCAAAATCTAAAACCTGAAAATTTGTAAATCAAAAAATTTACTAACCTTTATGGTTAAGTAATAGTAATCTTTATGCAGGAAGAAATTATTAATTTAAATTTTTTAAAAATAAAAAATACATAAAATCCTGAATTTCTAGCGAAAAATAAAATGTTCCTACTTTCATATTTTCATTTGGAATTTTGAGAATCTAAAAATTGGCTAACTAGGTAAACCCGGGTAGAATCTGCATAACTTTTTCCCACGATGATTTTCATATATTATACGGTATTTTTTCCGACATCCTATGCAGCCAGAAAAACCGTTTGACCATTTTTCAAAAAAAAATTTTGCAAAGAAGACAAAATTAGATTTTCTTAATTTCACCGAATAGTAGGCTGCATAACATACAAGAATCTCGAAGGATTTTATTTTTTGAATTTTCTGTCATTTTCTTTTGTATTTACAAAGCAAAAAAAGGTGATCCACGCTGGGGGGGGGGGGGGGGGGAGGGTGCGTGGGGAGCAAAAAAAACCCCAAAAACCTTTAGTCCGGGTTGAGGACATCAACCGGGACTAAAGAGGCATGAGCCGGTCGCAGCCTGCCATAGCCTTTTATGTTTTGAATTTTCTATCATTTTTTTTGTATTTTTTGAACTATCAAAGAAATGAGCTAAATGAGGAAACGCTGGAAGAAAGGATGATATCGCTAACCCTTGAATAGATGGATCCCGTCAATCTTGACAAAATGGTGGAGAAAAATGGAGATTTGTTGGAGTGCGAGAGGAGGGAAATATTTGGTAATGTGAGAGGAGAAACAAAAATGGAAACCTAGGCTGGCTCGGGTGGCTCGGGTGAAGAAATAGGGATGGAGACCCTTTAGTACCGGTTCTTTATAAGGTGCAGCGCTAGCCCCACCTCCTCCTCAAATTTGGCGCGAAACACTTTAGTACCGGTTCATATCACGAACCGGTACTAAAGATACGAAACAAATCGGTACTAATGGTTACCGGTGTCCTAGGAAAAGCCGGTACTAATGCAATCTTTAGTACCGATTCGTAAGAAAACCGGTACTAAAGGTCATATCGTTTGGCTAGTTTTCTACTAGTCCTTGTTGTTTCAAATACTGAACAAATCATGTTTTGTATAATGTAGGCTCTGAATAGCTAGGAGGCCGGGTGTGTCAGGTCCAGGGCCGGCCCGACGTTTTTTTTGGCCCTTGGGCGAAGTTGATAAAAAGGCCCTTTAAAACTAATATATATACGCATATTTAAGATAGAAATAATAGTAATAAAATGGTAAAAACTATAAAAAAGTATTTTCTACGAGTTTAATTAGCTTAAATAGAAAACCAAATTACAATGACTCCATGGACAATTACACTTCAATGCTTCACAAAAAAAAAATCGTGCATTCCTATATGCAAAATCATTAAGAACAATTTAAAGATCAATTTTTTTTTGAAAGAATTACGGTAGGGAAAACCCCTACGGTGGTTTTTTTTTTAAATAATAAGAACCCAATTCTCGCATCCGTGGGGACTTGAACCTGGGTTGCTAGGTTGTACATACACTTCCCTAACCGAATGAGCTAGGCTCACTTCTTTTAAAGATCAACTAGATGACCCGTTGCGCTATCGCGCAAGTGCAAATAAAAGCGTATTAATATGCCAATGGATGTTGACATATAGGACGGTAATTTAATAAATAATTTATTTCAGTGCTTAAATCTATATTTTTGGTGATTGCTCATGTCTTTAGTTGCTATATGAGCATCAAATGTGGCGTTTATTTCTTATCCATCTAAATTTTACTGAATTATACATGATGTTTCATACCAAAATAGTTGTATGATGATCCTTCATGTATTGGTCATTTAAAGTTTATGCGGAGAGTATTTACGGTTCTATTAGATTCGCCTTCCATTTTTTGCCATGAGATTTTGTTTTCCCATTTTCTGCTATTGTCCATTGATATTAAATATTTCACAATTTCTATAACTTGTCAGGCTTTACCATAACCACATTGGTAAGCAACATATGCAATAAAACTAAATCATCAATCTATCACGTGGATGTCTGCACGTTATGAAGTTTTGTCAGAGGAGAGGAGAGCAGGGGATTGGGAGAGAGTGATGATCTGGGATTGGGGAGTGATTTTCGATCTAGGCAGCGTTGAGGCCACCCTCCTCCTCCAGGCCACCACCGCTGCCGTCCCCATCCGGCGCCGCGCCCCCATGGTCATCCCCGCCGGTCCGCCGGCTCGCCGCCACCCTCCTCCGAGATGTCGTCCTCCGGCGACTTGCTCGCGTTCGCCACGGCAGCCGACGCACGAAGAGGAGAAGCGGAGATTGGAGGGAAGAGGAGAGACGGGATTGGGGGAAAGAGAGGAGACGCGGGGATTGGGCGCCCCCGCGATCTAGGTTTTCACTGTCACACGCGTGTAGAAAAGGAAGGCGACCTAGGTGAGCTGCTGTGACTGCCTGTGACCGCCGGATCCCGCACTCAGCCGGTCCCATGCGTCATGGACTCTTTCGGAAGCTGAACGAGTGAGAAAATTTTCACTGAATCCAACGGCTGAGGTAGAAAGTGGGATCCGAAATTTACTGTACAAGGTAAAACGTGGGGTGCAGATCGATTTGCCCCTCTTGAAGCCTCCTGGAGGTGGGTAGTCTAGGAACATTTATAGAAGAAATGTTCGTAAGATATCTTTCTCAAACAACATGTAGCCGAGCCATTCAGTCTGTCTTGTAACATAGTTTTGGCATTATAACACCTATAATGGTGATTTTTTTATATCACATTAGAATCCTAATTTAAAGAATAAGTGATGAATTAGACGAGAGATTTAGACTTATAGAGGGCCAGAATGGCAGGAAAAGCTGCCAATCAGCACACGATGAAGCAATCGGCAAAACGCATAAACGTGGCCTGCATAATAGCAGATTCAGGGATCCTACGCGGGATCTTAATGGTGCGTTTTTTGCCCTCCAAATTAAAAATCAGCGGTTATTATACGATTATACGAATGTAGGTCGGATGGAAAATCTGGTAGAGATGTTCTAAGGAAACATCACACGCGCAGGAAGTTGGACCGATCGGGTCGAACGCTCATACGACCAGGCTGCCGATTAGTTAATGCGCGGGAAGTTCATGCCCTGATGAAGACTCCCGATGACTATGGGAGTTGGACCGATCAGGGCAGGCCCTGATTTGCTGTCTCGCTTCGGTTCCGAACGAATTTCTTTTTCCAGGCCATAGTAACGAGAATATCCAGTCCTGGGCCCCCTCCCGGCCTGGGCCCTAGGCGCCTGCCCATGTATGCCATGGGTCAGGGCCGGCCCTGGTCAGGTCATAGTGTAGTTCCTGTTACATCTAAAGAGTAACCTGTTTTATAGAAGATTTAGGGACATAAGCTCATACTCAATAATCGTTTTAGATCTAGAGAATAACCTGTTTTTGACAAGATTTAACAAAAAACATATATTTAGGGACCTTGAATGAGATTTACTCAAAAAAAATTCGGATCTAACAAATGTTCACATATTGAAAAAATGTTCGAATATTTATTTTTCACAATTAATCATATTTTATATAAAATAAAAGAAATAACTGAGAAAAAGGGAAAATTATATACCTGATCCTGGGCCACGGACCGACTAGCCGCCACGGGCACAAGGGTGCGCGGTACGCGTGTGCTTCCGACCTGGTTGGTGGAGAGCAATGCCCAAGAAAGGAGCATCGGGAAAAGAACTCACCACAACGACTGAACTGTTATTAGCTAAAGCAAATCAATGGCAATGGTCGAGTTTGAATGAGAACCATTTAGACTGCTCATAGTGAAGAGTAACTTAGTCTAGTAACATATGTCATGTTACTAGTCTAAATTATTATCTCCATAGTGGGTAGTAAGTTAGATGTGGTTTCATGCAATGTTTCATTAATTATGTTGTAGACTCATATTGCTTTGGGATGTGTGATGTTATGGTAACATAGTTAGTTACCACCTCATTTTTTTCTTTTATTGTCATGTCATGTCAGCAAAATGCCTTAAAACGTGTGATGTTACCACATATGTTACCCTCACTATGAGGAGTCTTAGAGGACACTCCCGTGGTGCAAAGGTTAGCATGCAAAAGCACCATCACCTAGGCCGAATCCTCACCTCTACCTCAACGACAAAGCAAGGGTGAAGTCTTCCCTTGGTCCTGGTATGTTTCATTCATGGAGCACAATATTTACGGGAGAAGGATAGTTGTTAGTGGTATGAATAAATAGTGATGGAAGATGGGATATTAGAGCATCTCTAATGGTTCCTTTAAATGAGGATCTCTATATCTCATATAGATGATCATCTATAAAGATTCCCTTTTAGATGTTCTAAGTTTTCCAGTGGAACTTTATATCTAGACCGTCTATATTTTTGATTTAGTCACTGTCAAGTGAACCTCTTGATCTTAGTTGTGTGTGGAGACGCGTGCGCGGGGAAGGATTTTACTTTGGATGATCCTCGCTCCGTCCTCTAGATTTGGAGGATGAGTAGAGGAAATTGATGGTCCTCTATATTTAGATGATCGTTTAGATGAGCCACTGAAAACGTTTTTTCAGAGCTCATGATCATCTATACATATTTAGAGAATATAGGCTCTTATCAGTGATATGTATAGATGGTACTGCAGAATCTGAATACAGTACAGGACCGCTAGCAATCTAAACATGCTTGATGGCGGTTAACTCCTAACTATAGTGGCAAAATACATGTCATAACTTCGGTCGGTTTGCTGACAGGCAAAAGGGGATCATAGCCCGGTAGGGGCCAGGAAAGGCGAGGTGTCGATGCTAGCGCGGCACTTTTTGGTGGCTGTACATTTTATAATAGATTGTGCAGAGGAAGGAGATGCTGTGCATTATATTAGTTGTACTCTGTTTGTAAATAGATTGATTGCGCACTGAAAGTGCAGCACTTTGGTTACTTTGCTGACAGGAAAAAGCAGGTGTCGATGCTCTGATTGTTCTCTTTAATTGAAGATTCAGTGACGACCCTATTGACAAATATTAGTCGTACTCTGTTTTAGGTTGTGCGGAAACACAATTAGAACCTAGTAGTACATTGTGCACACGCAGCACAAATAACGGCCTAGCTAGGCGGGCCAAGTCAACGGTAGCTTAGCCTGGCGATTGTTGTCAGCAGGCTGATGCAGCGAATGCACCCACACATATCAGGTTCAAACTTGAGAAGTTACAACCGTGAGGTGCAGATTTAGTGAATTGAACCCTACCAGCCGTCCGTTTCTGCATACTCTCGACAACAATGATAATCAGCATAAAAAGAGCAAACATAATTTTTTTTTATATATTTTGGGTACCGCAGATAGGCAGGATAACACACAATTCGAAACAAACAGTGAAGAAATTGGTAACAGGTCATCACATAGAAATGCATAGAAAATAAAAGAGTCGCTGCATACTTTTGGTCATCACATAAAAATGCATAGAAAATAAAAGAGTCGCTACATACAGAGAAAATAAGCACCGGCCCTATCCATTAAAAGACTTATGGTCTTGAGCTTCTGCACATAGCCTTTGAACCGAGAAACTGTGAACATGGACTACCTTTTCTTTTGAGAAGGATCACTGAGCATGAGCTTGAACTTGCAATTCATCTTGTATGGTCAATTCTGAACATGTGCAGAATTCTGAAAATTGCAATTTATGATATATAAAAATTGCAGTTGGATTTTTCCCACTGTTTTCCTTCAAAAAAAATCTGCATTTGTAAGAGATATAAGATAGGCAATTAGAATCTAATTTCAGCCAGTCATCTCAAGCAAAATGTAACTCAAGCCCTGTTGAATGCGTTGGCAGAAGAAGTGTCGGTTTAATTTCATCAAAAACAAATCCCAAAATCTCATTTTGTAGTGATCCAGTCAGGTGGGCAGTCCATCTCATAAGGGCAAGCCCTCGAGGATATGCAAGCATATCTGGCACATGATTCCGATTTGCACCGCAAGATGTTGCCGAGGGCGTCGGCACGCTTGGTATCGAGATCCAGGGAGAAGTTGCCTAGGGCAGCCGTGGTGAACACAAGCACGTTGCTCTTTTCGCAGTACCACAGCAGCTTGACGCCAATGTCAGAGTCGTCGCCGCCGCTGTAAGTCCCCAAGGCGTCCGTGATGGCCGTACGCAGGTCAATCTCGCCGCTGGGACGCCACGAGTGTGTGTACATGACATTGCGGCCTCCTCGCCTCTTCTCCAGCCACGCGCACATGGTGAGCGTCAAGCGGTCCTCCGCGAGGGCGAAGGTGCGGAGTACGCCGTCGTCGCGGCAGCCGAGCAGGAAACCGAAGGAGCCAGAGTAAGGCTGGCCCTCGTATGTCTCGGTCTCATTGGGGAGATGGAGCAAGGTGACATCGCATTGCCCACGCAGATCCAACATGAGCATGACCCGTTCGGTGCCGTCGCAGGTGCACTGCCAGCAGATGAAACCGTCGCGGACGGCCGGGGGGCTCCTGGGCTGCATCTCCAGATACGTCCATGCTCTGCCCACCATGTCGTAGTTGTAGTGGCTCGGCCACTCATAGTCATAGCACCGCGCCGTGTAGCTGTCGATGAAGAACATGGGGATCTCGACGCTGCGCACGGAGCTCCACTGCATCGTACGGGAGGAGAAAACGCTGACCAGCAGCTCCTGTCGTCCCGTGGGGATCCCTGCCACGACGAGCTCGAAGGAGCACCTCGACGAGACCCGGTGCTTGAAATCTCTCCCCGTGAGCAACGCGCAGCTGTACTCCCAGAACCCAATGTCTTGGTCTACGTCGTATGGCGGGAGGAAGTAGCAGCTGCCGGTTGCGGGGTTGCACACGCAGTAGTTGATGGCGGTGGTGCCGGTGGGCATGGCCAGAGCCACGCGGCTGAGCAAGAGGTAGCCGTTGCGACACAGGACGGGGTCCATGTCCAGGCAGCGAGGGTCCAGCCGCGGGATGTAGGGGCAGCGCCAGCCAGCCGGGCCGCCCGGGCACGGGACGAAGCGGGGCTGGAGCATCGCCTGCTCGTCGTCCTCTGCGTGGTCGAACACGAAGAATCCAAGCAGGAGTGCGCGGCGGGGTCGGGAGGCGCGCCGGACGAAGGAGCGCCGCGACACCATGCGAAGCCACGGCCTGCACGTGGCGCCGCAGCGCACGGCCGTGGACGGCGAGGCGCGCTCCAGGATCTCGAGGACCAATTCGCTCGGCAGCACAACCCCAGCGTCCCCGCGCCAGGGTCCGAGTCGGCGCCGGCGCCGGCGACGGTGGCGCCCAAGTGGCATCATGTTTTGGCGGTGGTGGATTGGATCCTTCATCGTCGTACGCCTACTTGTTGTATTGATCGATCTACCCTCGGAGATATATACAGAGTACAAACGGAGTTGGACTCGGAGTAGGAGCCAAGTTATATTACTTGAAAGAGTAGTTTCCTCTCTCTTGTTTGGGAGGTAAATATTACGTGTTGGGCACTTCACATAATCATATAATCATAGATCAAATTTATAATTTATTTTTATTTCACATCATAATATTACTAGGTTTCTTCATATCTCCTCAAGAACAAAGGAACCACTCATACATGAAGGGAATCAACATCATGATAGTACTACGGACGGAATATGAAGGTACACGTGATAGAGTTTGGATCACAACCAAGTAAACAAAGGGAATCGGCGATGGAGATGTTGATGATGATGATGACGATGCATTGCCGTTCAAGATCCTTCTACCCTCTTCCTCTTGTGTGTTGGTGGAGATGGTGATGGAGGCGGTGGCGGTGGCTGAGGAGAGGCAGTGGCTATGTAGGCAGCGGCAGGGCTCCGCCCCCAAGGGCGTGTATAGATGTCCTCTCCTTCTAATGCTCGCTAAACCTTCTGATGCTTTCGTATTTTGTTCTCCATTTCTTCATACGGGCTCTGATTTAGGTGTTGTTCGGCTCGTTGGACTCGTATGGACGATGGCTATAATACCATGGTGTTATATCTTAAATATAAGATGTTGGAAAATATCACTATTCCTATACCTCATATAGCTAAGTCAGGTGCTTGTAACTCTTCTATATTGTATCCTCTTGGTCCCTTTTGCCTTCCTTTATCCATGATTGTCCATAACACCTACACACATGTCAAAGACAAGGGAAAATTAGTAAAATCATACTAAAACTACTAAATATGCAAACCTCATATGAAAGTGAACAAGAACTCGTAAGTACACAAAATAGGCATGGTTGTAGCTAGATGGAGCATGGAATGAGTGATAATATGAGTAATTGTATATTTAAAAACCTTGGTAGAAAGTGTTACAATTTGGAGCTATCAATTGCCAATATTTTCTCCGTACGCGGACCTCGCTCACCTCGGAACACCACTCCACAATTCGAAGCCACCTGGCCTAGGTGATCGATCGACGCTGTTGTAAGAACCGACAACTAGACCCAGAAGGAGGGGAAGAACATACTAGAGTAGATGGAGGAGGGGAGTGCAATGTATATGTGTCAAGGTTGCGGGCCGCTGCTCCGCATGTTCCGCCACCGTCGGCTCTAGCACCTCGGACCCGGTGCAGGAATGAGCTAGTCAGGCACTGTGCCATGAAGGCTAAGACGCATGACGTTGGCGCCGTGTTGCCCACGCCTTGGCGCCAGCCACGGGAGTGTCGAGGAAGACCGAGGATAGCTCCAAAGTGGCGGGACCGGGGGTCGTAGGCCCCATGGACGAGGTGGGAGTAGAGCCCGGGCACTGAGAGTAGCACACCAAACCAGGCAACCTCAGAGAAGCGAGCGGGCATACCTCGAGCCCCACACTAGCGGATGAGGAGTCCAGGGGATGTCCGAACCGTACTGCAGGATGGGAAACCCAAAGGAATCCATAGTGTCGTAGCGGCAGTCGCGAAGCACGGTCGACCCCATCTTGGCCGACACACTACTAGAGAGAGAGACCGGCACCAACCTTGTCAGGGTCGACTGTCCGACATGAGGGAGAACCGGGGTAGTAGTTGCGTCCGGTCCACCTCCAGTGGCCTGGTTCGGGGCACCAACGTACCTGCCACTGACCGAATCGTCGTCAGAGTCGTCACCTGAAGATCCATCATCCCAAATGCATTATTACAAGTATTGATACATTTCCATGCGAGATTTGCACAACTAGTAGTTTTAGTAGGATTTTATCACTTTTCCTTTTTGATGTGTGCAGGTGTCCTGAACGTTTATGTACAAAGTGAGAGGAAAGGAGCCAAAGGGAGACAATATGGAGGAGTTATAGGCACCAGGACTTAGCCATTTCAAGGGTGAAAATGAGTCATTTTTTTCCATCATAAGATAATACAGATCCAAGATCATATGGTGTTGTATCCCTTATTCGTACGAATCCAAAGGGCCGAACAACACCTTAGTTGGCGTTCATATGAAGAAATAACACCTAAATTACTGCATGAGTCTAGAATATTTAAAGACTAGCGGTACGATCATCATAACTGTATCGTATGCCCGTACCACCCTCCACTGGGGCTATTTCAGCAAACCAAACAACGGTTGTTAAGGAACCAAGACCATATCTAGTGCTAGGTTACCCAGAATGTCGACCGACTTCCGTGAGGCCATATGTTAGCTTGAGCCCGAGTGGTGGCACGTCGGGATGACTATCCTGAAAGGTGGTGTTTCGACTCTGCTAGGCATGGTTGGATATTGGGGCGGCCTTGAAATCTGACAGTATTGAGGGTGTCGACCTCTTCTCATGTGGACGACGAGGTTTCCTTCGATGCTGGTCATTGGTGTAGCTCCCGGGGTTTCTATATCTTCGTTGGAGAGTCTCATTTATGCTGCTGTCATAGCAGTCATGATGTCTTCTCTCCGGCAATGGTGTGATGCCAACTGATCTTGGTGGAGTGGAGTGGTTCTTGAGCTTGGTACTAGTCATTCTCGGATCTTGAGTGGACTTGGCATTTTGGTGAGAGTGGGCATGACTCCGTGTAGTTGTGTTTCTTGTATGGTTTTCGCCATGTTTTTTGCAAATTAACTTTCCACCTTATTCTTAATTAATGGATAATAATAAAAAATCCTCCGTTTCAAAAAAATAAAAATGAACATGGTAATATCTGAATCTGGAGACACTGGAAATGATCGTGGTAAATATGTGATCATTTTTTAAATAGACATACAAATACAATATTTAATTTTGAAGCAAATGTAAATATGGTACTACCCACCCCACCGCCGTGAGTAAACTCATCTAGGCATCTTTTGAAGCAAATGTAAATATGGTCTCTCGAAAACTCATCTAGGCATCTTTGGCCGGGTCCTTTCCCACTCAACCACCGCCACCGCGGACGAAGGTCGACAGCTTACCTCCAAAGCTCAAGGCGATGGTCACCACTCACCACCGCCCACGCAACAGACATAGCTCGAGGTCGCGGATGAGCCTCCGACCCGGCATCAGCGCACACGACGTGGCGGCTAGCAGGAGCTATCGTCGATATCCAAGCGGCGGCCGCCCCTAGCGCCGGGCCAAGTCTGCTGGCGCGGAGGTGCCATCAAGGAGGTGTTGGAGGTCTGGGTGTGAAACGCCATGGCCTACATGATCGCACGGAACGCAGCGGCCGGCCGGCGCTCCAGGCGCACTACAGGAATGGACGCATACGCCGACGGCCAGCTGCCCTCGGCGTAGCCACGCCTGGCCCTCGACGTAGGCTACGCCGACGGCAGCCCTCGGCGTATAGCGTCGGTGACATAGGCATCCCCAATGGGCCTGTCGAAGATGGTACCCGGGATTTACTGAAGGCCCACGACCCGATGTTTGGGAAGCTCGAAAGCCCAATTAAGAGATAGTTTGGAAAGATAGACTTGTAATAGGAATAATGACTTGTAACGATTACGGGACGAACTCAAAGAGTCTCCCGGACTTTGTAACTTGTAAATCACAAAACCCTTGGCTCCGCCTCCTATATAAGGGGGAGTCGAGGGAGAAAGAGAGGATCGATTTCATTGTCAACACAACCCTAATTTTCTAGCAGTCGAGTACTTTTTCGGCTGAACCTTCGAGATCTACTTGCCCTCTACTTCCAACTAAACCTTAGTCTACAACCGTAGGCATTGAAAAGTTGATACCTTGTCAATTGGCGCTGTCTGTGGGGATTAGAGGCGACAAGGAGCTGATCTCGATGGCACGCTCAACATCGTCGACGTCTTCGGTGGCAAGCAACGCATTGGATAGAGGTAAACAGATCGAAACTGGTCTAGTCGATTTTGTTCCTCACCCACCCTCCCGTTTGGATGCATATGCACATCTGGAGGACCCTATGGGGATGACGTTTGGAAATTTCTACTTCCGTGTCGGGAAAGAAGGACCGCATCGTCTCGAGGTTCCGATTTCGTCGAGAACACCGGTGGTGGATTCCGATCTTTCAGATTCATCGTCATCGTTCGAGTTAGGTGCCGAGGAGATCTCACCACCACGCTTCGGCAAGGCTGCAACAAGCGAACAACTCGTCAAACTCTTCGGCAACATATCTTTCGAGTCGTCTGCGGACTCAAGTATAAGCAGCGACTTGGACAGCACAAAAGCCTCGACTTCATCGACAAATCTACTTCTGTTCGGGAGGTCTTCGCCGATCTATACGACAGTGTCACCAACCTCGACAAAAGTCAAAATCTGAAAAATCACCAAGTCTATGTAATTGGAGAAACAAGCCGCGTGTGGTGACCCGGCATACCACTGCATGGTGTAGTATGCAAGTCTGATATAACACCAATGAAACACCGTTCCACTAGTATTATATCGCTCAGAGTGGTACAACAGAAACATATGCGGGTCCAAGGCATGTCTATGGAATTACAACATTGATTCTATTACATAAGATCAGCACAGCCTCCTACTTTACAATGAGGTAAATCTGCAAATAAATTCCAGAAGAACGACTCGTAGTCTAATCCTATCACGAACTCTATTTGTAGAGTATTTGACTAGCTATAGAGGCTAAGCATAGATTCTAGCTAAGTAGGAGCTAGGTTGAGGAAGCTAGTTCCTTTCTACTGCTAATCTAGGTTTTCTCCTTGTTGGATGACGTATCTGACTCCGCTGACAGGGTCCTGTCTCGTGAAGTAGTTGTTGGCTCCTTGGTCTTCGAGTTGCACTGTAGATCCTCCTTCGAGGCCTCCATACCTAAGCAGGGGATTTAAGAGTGGGATGAGTACGAGCGTACTCAACAAGTTCATTATAGGAAAGAGGTGTTTAATGCACTAGCTACAGCATTAGACCAGAAGGTCTAATACCAATGCAAGTTTTCATAACCATTTCTTCAAAAGATTGCTTTTATTCGGAAGAACTATGTCCGTCGGCCTTCACCGGTTTACTAGAACTTCATGGAGCTCCTTTCCGGCCGCGTTCGCAGTTCCATATCCCGGAACGAGGAGTGACAGGTCACGGTTCTTTACACTCTGCAGAGGTGTGTTGCTTTACCCATAAGAGATCTTAACCTTGGTGCCAACCGAGTTGCAGGCTCGTCCACACTTCCTTTGGTGTGAGGCCCGGTATAAGGTCTAGCCAATCATGTTCCTCCGCTACCTCGAACACCCACCCGTTGTTGCATGCCCCGACCCTGGGTCCACGCCGGTCCCATTATTCCCGTAATTTCAGGGTGGACCCCGACCACGATGACAAGATCTTGGGCTCTACCATACACTCCTACGCCGGTAGCTGCAACCCATCATAGACCGCATTACCGTGGGGAATTAGAATGGGATCCCCACCCTCCGGTTGTTCCGCAAGACACAAGCGCTACGGCAAGCAATGCTTTACCGTGGGGAATTAGAATGGGATCCCCACCCTCCGGTTGTTCCGCCGGATACAATCGCTACGGTAAGCGCATCCGTTGATGAACGAGAGGTGGAAACACTTTTGACTACTCCGTCCCACTCCGGATCTTATGGTTAACACGGGTATTACGGCACAAGAATCACTGGCGACATTTGTTGTTAAATCCTAGATGGATATAAACCCGTGCAATGGAACCTCCACCATATCAACACAATCCATGGTTCCATTGCCCACCACATAGTCATATTCATAGTTATGAAAGTAGTGGTTTTGATTTTTATGCAATAGTGATAACCATAATACTTTGCAAGTAATTTGATAGAAATACTCAAATGACATGAGCAAGTGATGAACTTGCCTTTCTTGATCGCAAGATTATGCGGACAAGGTCTTCGATACGTAATAACTCCAAATTCTGAAATAGCATCATCGTCCGGTAAGGACGATGTTTAAAATATTGGCAAGGATGCAATAATGCATAAGAATGAGATGCAATCGCTCTAAGCGTGACCTAACCCCGATGATTTAGGTTTAGTGAGTTGTAATGATTAGTTCAGGGTATGTTGCACTTTTAGAGTGATTCACAAACAAGGTTATTATTAGGGTTGAATACTTGGTATCATAAACATGTGCTGGAATATATCATAATAATAGCATTAATAGCACACAACAATAAGATTTGGTGTAATCCTAATATGAAATGAGTAGTGGTTGGTTTTAGAACTATATGTCATGGTTAATGATTGATTATTATATACTTAGAAAGAATATCTTTTAAAGAACATGTTATTTAATAAAGAACAAGTATAATAATTAGGGTTGTGGAGTTCCATGGATTATTATGGTTCTAATTGGTTTCTGGAGTGATATTATGTATCCAACAAGGTTGGATTCATCAATACCAAGGGCTTGTAGGGTTAAGATAAGCCTAGGCATCCTAAGCAATTTATTTTACTTGGTGGTTGTCAAGGTGGGTTTATCTTGCTAGGGATAGCTGGCTAGGTTTATAGGTCCTTATAAACAGGGTTGATGATGATTTCTTATCTTCTTCAAAAGAATAACTTTTGAAGAACATACTTCTTAATTAATAAGAAGTATTTCAATTAAGGTTGAGGTTGTCTAGGATTTACTGTTGGTTCGGTTAAGTAAGGAATAATTGGCTTCTAAATAGGATGGTTGATATTTGGTATCCAACACTAGTAGGGTTTAGTGGAATAGGGTTAGGTAATGCTCAGGATTAGGCATAGTTTGCTATTAGGGATCATCACCATGGTGTGGTGCTAATTAAGGATGGTTACTTAAAGATGATGGTTTTGGTAGTGTAAGCTAGGGTTTGGACTTGATTAACCCTACTTGATTATTTAGGTCTGCTGAATATGAACACATGGGATATCCATATATTAGTGATAGGTCTTCTATATTTTATGTGACCAAGACAAGTATTTATTTGCTACTCTGGTTCTATGATTTGAAAGAAGATACCATGATCACATGTGCTAACCTAGGGTTTAGGTTAGAAGTAATTTAGGGTTCATATGCAATAAGGGAACTAGGGTTCCAGATGGAGTTAGGGCTTTAGAGTTTTATATGAAATGATAGGGTTGTACTATCATTTAATATGGAATTAGGGTTTGCTAATTACCATGTAATTATTTGTTTAATAACTTCATTTTTAAAGTTGAAGTTATTAGTAACTTGGAGTTAAAAATAATATTGAATTTGTCATTATATTATTTTTGATGAATTAATAATTAAGATAATTATTAATTAGGGTTTAAATCCTCTTGATAAGGATTTAATAAGTTAATAGTAAAGGAAAATTAGTTTTAATGTTTTCCTTATTTACTTATTGGTTTTTATTTATTTGATGAAATTTTCCTAATTAGTGAATTTTAATTAAATTTAGGATTAAAATTAAAGGCTTAAATAACAAGTATTAAATAATTAAAATTTTATTAAAAATAAAAATTTCATTTTATATTTTTATTGGATAGGGTTTATCTTTATAAGAATTTTGATAGCTTTCATTTTTTTTTCTGAGCTATATTGGATTTTATATGATTATTTGAAGTTGCAGTAATTATTCAATTTAAATTTAAAACTAAATCAACTAAATGTACCCGGTACAGACCTAGCTATAGTGACTGACTAATGGGACCAGGTTCCACGTCAGTTGCCACGCGGGCGTGGACCAAGTCCATCTGCTGACGGGGCACAGGAGCACATCGCCGGCGAGGCCGTTGCTGCCGGTGACGGCGATTCTGGCCAGTAGTGCACGGATGAATGGGCGAGTCAGACGCAGCTCTACACGCTGAGCAATATGCAGGCGGCGCCCCCAGCAAAGGTTCACCAGAGACCACGCCGGTGAACGTCTCCGCAGCGGTGAACTCCGGACCATTGCAAGAACTCGCTACAGGCGATTATAGGATGCAATATTAGGCTCAGGCGAATCGCAAGCTCACCAGGAACATGTCGGTATGCTTGGTGATGCGCGGGGTTGTCGGAGTCGACGACCCGGTCATGAATTCCGACGAGCCACCGTGAAAGGGAACGAGTCGATTAGCTTGATTGAGGATGCCCCAGCTCGATTCCTTTTACAGAGATGATCATCATGCTTACGCGGTTCTCCTGGACCTCCTCACCGACGCCGGGGTGGCTTTAATCGACAGTGACAAAAAGTTCACCGGCAAACTCCCACCGTGAGTTGCAGAGGAATGAGAGAGATAGAGAAAAATTGAGAGGGTTACAGAGGTTTAGGGTTTCCTGGCGGAGATCCTCGTGGCTTTATACAACAGGGCGGTGTCGGCAGCGACGACAAGCCATCAGAGACGGCCAGGATACACGGCGATGTCGGCGAACGTCGTTTGGGCACGAATCGTGGCGTGCGAGGGCAGTTTCGGACTCGTAGGGATAAGTTATAGGCGATGGACTAGTCAACGACGTTAGTGGCGGTCCACAACAGCGTCGTGGGACGTGGCTCGCCGCGGTGTCGATGGAGCAGAGGTTGACGACGAACTCGTCCCTCCTCCAAAATATCTTGAACGAAGAGGTATTGCGGGCCAGGCTGGGCTATGTTGGGCTGAGGCTTGTTGGGTTGTTGGTGGGCTACTGCGGCCAGGTGAGTCCAGGTGAGCCTCCTCTCCATTTTTTTCTGGTTTCTTTTTCTTTCTTATTTTCTGTTTTTGGAATTCTGTTTTATTTCAAATTTGAACTTTTTTGTATTTTGCAGGTATTTGAATATATCAATCATATAAGGAATAGTTCAAGGTACTGCAGATACTATAGTGGTGTATAAGAATGTTAATATGGTATTATAACATTGGTTTAATTATTATGATTGGAACTTGAGTTTGAATACCCATATGGACATGTATTTGAGTATTATCTTTGTAAATCTGCAAATTGTTCTCCAATGACAATTTTCTTATTTATTGATATATAGAGTTTTCTTTGGTATTTCTTTGCATGAAACAATTGCAAAGTAATATTTACTAATGGATTTCTGTTAAGAGGGAATTTAATGGCATGACTTCATGTGCTAAAGTATTTCTAAGGACTTGACCTCATATTTGATAACTTGATTACTTGCATATGATTCTATGTGAATTCATATTTGTTAAGGTCTTGTAGGTTGTATTATAACCATATTCCAAAGGTAGCACTAGGATTATATTTAATAACACCTAGAATTACTTGGAGTAGATATTACTCACACTATGGTTTACTTATAGGATTTAGCATTAGGTGGCTCTTATGTTTTATAATTGAAACATTGTATTTAATTAATGAACCATTAGGGTTCCAATGATATTTACCTAATGGCATTTGGTTTGAATCTCAATTATAGCATGGGTTTATATCATGATCACCATAGTGATACATAAACTAGAGTTGAGATATAATTCTAGTTCATAGAGTTGAGATGACACCATATTGCATTTGCTAGGTTTTAATCTCCCCTAACCAAGGTAATATGGTTAGTGGTTTAATTGTTTCTGTTCTACTTTGATTACTAAGGACTTGAGAATTGGTTTTATCTTATACCAATAGTTTGCTATTATAGCCTTGATCTATTGTTAAAGTAACTAAAGTTGTTATAGTTCTTTTTATAGTTAACTTTGGTCATATGAATGGATGATTTCTCACCATATTAAGTATGGAGTTTTACACTAAGGTTTTCTTATGTTTCTTAGGTAAGGAATAAGTGGAATGTTGTTATCACCAAGATTTGACCGAGTCAGAGGTGGGCCGCAGTCAAGATGGGCTTAAGGAAATATACGTGGAGAATTCTATGAATCGGCCTGTTGGGTTTAATTGCCCGTGTATCTGTAACATATTAGATCTATTTTAGTTTAGAGATAGAATCTTAGTCGTGCACGGTTTAGTGCATGCCCACATTAGAAAGTCCCCCGGACTATAAATATGTACCTAGGGTTTATGGAATAAACAACAACTCACGTTCAACCCCAAAAACAAACCAATCTCGGCGCATCGCCAACTCCTTCGTCTCGAGGGTTTCTATCGGGTAAGCGACATGTCGCCTAGATCGCATCTTGCGATCTAGGCAGCACAAGCCCCACGTTGTTCATGCGTTGCTCGTCATCGAAGCGCTTTTGATGGCGAGCAACGTAGTTATCATTAGATGTGTTAGGGTTAGCATTGTTCTTCGTTTAAGCATGCTTACGTAGTGCAACCCTTGCATATCTAGCCGTCCTCACGCCTATCTCAGGTGTGGGGGCGGCACCCCGCTTGATCATTATTTAGTAGATCTGATCCGTTACGATTGCTCCTTGTTCTACAAGGATTAGTTTAATATCTGCAATAGTTTGGCCTTACAAAGGGGGGGAGGATCCTGTGGCGCGTAGGGTGGCGTTCGCAAGTCCTAAACAGGATGTTCCTAGGATCAACTTCATGTTGGTTTTTTGGCCTTGTTTAGGATCGGCTTACGGGCACCGTGCGTGGCCATCTGGCCCAACCTGGAGTAGGATGATCCGATTATGTGGTGAAAACCCTAAATCGTCGTAGATCTCATTAGCTTCATCTTGATCAAGCAGGACCACCAAGTATTCGTACACCCCGTACGGATCATGGGTGGATCGGCTCTTTGAGCCGATTCACGGGATAACCCGAGAGCCGATCGAGGCTCGTATTTAACGTTTACATGTATGCCCTGCAGAAACTAAGCGAGGCAATCTCATCACCTTCCCGACCAGGTATAGGTCAGGTGGCACGCCCTTGCACTTCGCAACGCCGCGTGTGACCAGAAGAGCATTGCGGGCCGTCGCTCGGAGGGGTCTCAGCCAGCCGCAGCTCTAGGCTCCCCCCGGCTCTACAGTGTTGACAAGGCCGCTGCCCGCCGGTGGGTTTTGGCGGTCAACACATTCTGGCACGCCCGGTGGGACAATCGTCTACATCAACCACATCGCCATCTACATCCGAGATGGCGGACGGCACGCCGATCACCTACGAGGATCTGCCCGACGACCTCAAGAAGCAATACAACGAGATCAAGGCTACCCTCGAAGCCGACCTCATCGGCTCTTTTCGAGAGAACCCGTTCCGGTGGCATCGGATGGAAGGGGTTCTCACCGGAAGGTGCACTCGATGGGGTAGACCTTTCTTCCCCGTCGGAGGAACGCACCGTGGGTCCGCGGCAAGAGATCAACTACCCGGTGGCTCACTCGCTACACCGCCACTGCGAGAACTTGGTTAACGTGTCTGGAGCGTGTCGCCCTGCGCGTGATCCGGAGATCATGAGCCACCGGTACTCGCCGTCGGGACCAGCTCTCGGGACGCATCAAGGAGAATTGCCATTCCGGTCCCGTCCACCGCTGCCATTTGCGTTGGCAGCACCTGCTGAAGTGCCGACTACACCGGCATTCCTCGTTTGCGAATTGGTGGCGACCCCGGTGACTACCGGTTCTTAATGGAGGCGCCTAAGGAGATCCCTCATGGGTACGCATGCATGTATGTGCCGGATTGTGGTGGTCGGGCACTCACAAACCAGGCCACAACATCGGGGGCTCCGGCGAAGACGGGAGGAACGTCGGCGGCGGAGCGAGACGTGGCTAACTAAATACGCCACACCGACGAAACTCCCGAGCCCAGCTCCCGCAGCCGGCTCGTAGCCGGAAAAGCAAACGTGGCGAGGCCAAGTACGCCACCCCGGCGAATCTTCGAGTGCAACTCCTACGGCCAGCACGGCGGATCAGATCGGTACCATACCGAGAGACCAGTTCGGCATGATGCCGAAAAGAAGGGCGGTCGGCTATTCCAAGCCGTACCACGACGATTACGAGATGATCCCGCTGCCACCAAAATATCGGCTCCCCGACTTCTCCAAATTCGGTGGATCGGATGGCTCCAGCTCCATCGAGCACGTCGGCCGATATTTGGCTCAACTAGGACCGGCTTCGGTGTCGGATCAGCTACGCGTGAGGCTCTTTTCACGGTCCCTCACGGGATCGGCTTTTGGATGGCACACCTCTCTACCGGCGAACTCCATCCAGTCTTGGAAGCAATTGGAAGAACAGTTCCATATGCAATACCATTCAGAAGCTTCCGAGTCCGGCATTGCCGATCTAGCACAATTACGTCGAAGCGCGGGAAACGGTGACAGAATACATCCAGCGCTTCGAGAATCTTAGGAACCGATGTTATTCGGTTCGTATAACCGAAAAGGAAGCGATCGAGTTGGCGGTAGCAGGCCTTGCAACACAGCTAAAGGACATGGCCTCCCAAGCGGATTATCCCTCACCGGCGCACATGGTTCGGAAACTATCGGCATATGAACAGCGCCACCCCGACCTGTACCAAGACAAGTTCAAGCGTGCGGTAGTCATGGTCGATACGGAGGAGGATGAAGTGCCTGCGGGAGGCCAAGAGATAGCGATGGGCGAGTGGACTCGGGGAGGAACCCCGTGGCCTCGCAAATGGGTAAAGCCACCGGGGCCGCCCGGGGGATTTGATTTTGACGTGACCAAGACCGAACAAATCTTCGACCTCCTGCTCAAGGAGAAACAGTTGACGGTTCCTGAAGGTCTCAAGTTCCCCACGGCGAAAGAGCTAAACGGAAAGCCGTACCGCAAATTCCACAACTCGCTTTCCCATGCCACCAACGACTGCCGGGTGTGGCGTCAGCACATCCAAGCGGCGATAGAGAAGGGGCGGCTAATTTTCAACCCGATACGCCATGAAGGTCGACACCCAACCCTTCCCCGCCGTTAACATGGTAGGAATCACCTACCCCGAAGGTTGCCAGCCAGGCCCCTCGTTCAGCATCAACATGGTAGGGCCCGGAAACCACTGCGGCAAAGATGGAGATGAGGGCAGCTGCTCTCACGAGCAAGGATACAGATGAGGCCGCTCCATGCGATCGGCTCCGTCATGATGGCAAGCGCTATGTCACGAGAGGGAGAGGTGAAGAATATAAGATATCGGCGACCCTCTCTCGATCACCTCCTCAACAAATATGTTAATCAGTATGGTCAACGCCGGCGACCCTATTACGGTGATAGAGAAGATCGTTTGGCTAGAGAAGCCGGAAGATATCATCGGCGAGGATCACGATGAGGAGGAGCATGAGCGCTATGCCACGGAAGCATCAAGGGAGCAAGACGACAACGCCGGGCATTGGGACTGCCCCTTCTTCGGACAACTGCTGGGATTCAGGAATGAGCCGATTGCCCACAATCGGCAATTGCCCGAATGCAATCGAAAAAGAAGGAGGCAGCCAACGTGTCCGTGTTCGAGCGCTTAGGGCCTCTCCCACCACGAAGCAAACGCGGCTGAGTCACCTCGTTGGGCAGATCTTGAAGATTCAGAAGACGAGGGAGAAGTGGAAGAAGACAGTACCACCGGCCAAGGTGGTGCCCCGACGGACTCAGCCGTTCCCGAAGTGCGGGGTTCGGCGATTGCGCGGCTCTGGAGGAAGCCGAAAGGTTGTACCTGCATACGCTAAGAAAGGCACGGCCCGATCCGGCTGCAAAGGTTCAGCGAACCCTGGATGAAGAGGGTCGTCCACGGAAAATGGAGTGGCGCCCTAAACGGAGGAAAGCCGATGATGAGACATCGGCTGGCACAAACATGGTACTCGTCTTGCCGACGGAGCGTAGTGCTCCACAACTCTACGGAGCACACAAGGTGGACGACAGCGGGCGCATCAAGTCGGAGGTTGGGTTGGTTTCATCCAGCCTCGACCAAGTAGCAAGATCAAACCAATGGGCAAACCAGGAGAGGCCGATCCTTGTGATCGGCCCCAAAAATTTACGAAGGGAACTTACAAAACCTTCAACGAACAAGCAACGTGGAGGCCGATTCCAGCAATCGGCCAAAATTATCCTCACCTACCTCTCTGCTCGGGTTCAACATATTTTCCAACGGAGCCGATACCATCAATTTTCTTGACAGAATCGGCTCGGGGGGCACCCAGTATATGGAAATATGAGGGTATACAACAGAAGCATCTCATCTTTTGTTGATGGTTATTGAAACATTGGGGGCCGATTAAGAAAAATCGGCCAAATAAAAAAATTTTTTACAGCCGATGCGAGGGCATCGACTTTAGAATTGAGAGGCAGCCGATGCGCAGCCATCGACTTTAGTGGAATTATGCAGTGTTTATCGAGTCTCCACCAAATCTAGACCAATGGTGGTGCTTTTCGTTGCCTCGAGGGAGTAAAGCAATGGAAACTTCTCCAGCTGCTTCGAGCCGATCCGGGTTCCTGAACCTTTTCCGTCAAAGAGGAAACGGAGGATTATCGGCTGTCGGAGGAAGAACGAGGATCGGCCGTGGCGCATTCTCTTCGACATCCTCGCCTCGAGTAAGGCTCGGGGGGCAACAGACCTAGTGGATACTCTGTTTAAAGAACCGATGAGGATACCATCGGCTGATCCTTCATTGCAACCCTCTTCACAATGATGGGTACTGAAAAGGATTATTTGGTTTGGTTGGAAAAATTCGAAGGTTGTTTCGAAAGTCCGGCACCTTCCACCAGATTTAGAAAATCATCGGTTGAAGAAGAGAAGGGTGAATTTCAAAGGACCGATGCGGTGCGATCGGCTCATTACGCATTGGCAAAGGGGACGAATCGGCAAGGTCGGTAGAAGAGAGAATCGGCTCAATTAAAAGGAATCGGCAAAATCAAGATTGGGGAAAAGTTCTTCATTGATTAAGAGGAGATTTCTTACATAAGGAGCTAATTGCTCTCAAAAGGGGAATACTAGGGGTTCCACTGCCCCATCTACTACTACCGGCCCTATTCTAGAGGTCCTATCTATGGGCCATCACTGCCCTCGTCGTCGGCCGTCGTCACCATTATCGGCGCTGCTCCCGGCGGGCTCGTCGTCGCTCCAATGGCCGCCGACCGGGCCCTCGTTGTCTTCATCTTCTTCGTCGGCGTCGTCCTCGTCGGCCGTCGAAGTCGCTAAGATTGCCCGGCCAAGGGCAGAACCGCTTGGCCGGCGGCTCGTCGGAGGAGCCCTCGTCGTCGTCCTCCTCCTCCTCTTCCTGCTCCTCTTCCTCCCCGGGAGAGGTGAAGTCGCAGGAGAAGCTGTCGTCGTCACTCCCCTCTTCCGTTTCCCCAACGGCGAGGAAGCGGAGGTCGCTCTCCCCGTCCGTCAAGGACTGGTCGTCCTCGGACCAGACGGAGAAGTCGTGGTCCGATTCCTCCCCGCCGCAATGGCGCGGCGGGTGTTGGCCGCGTGGGCCGCCGCCGCGTCGTACTCCGGCGTCGGCTCACGGGACGTGGAGGATTGGCTAGCAAGATCCGATGGAGCGAGAGGAGGAGGAAGACATGGTGGCTGGGAGGGTTTTTGGAGTGCTAATGCGGAGGAGATACAAAGGAAGAACTGTTCAGAGCGGTTAAATCAAAGGAGGATATAGTGGAAATTCAATGCCACAGCAGTTTCCGAGGAAGTGGTGCCTAAAAAAAAAAAGCTGCCAGGTCACGCGGAGAAGTTGAGAAGGCAAGGCATCATCATGAGGGATGCTGCGACGGTTCTGCCACGACATGACCCGACGAAGGAAAGCAGAGTGATTTTGGAATTACCAATTCCAAAACCAGGGGAGCATGTGTTATCACCAAGATTTGACCGAGTCGGAGGTGGGCCGCAATCAAGATGGGCTTAAGGAAATATACGTGGAGAATTCTATGAATCGGCCCTGTTGGGTTTAATTGCCCGTGTATCCGTAACATATTAGATCTATTTTAGTTTAGAGATAGAATCTTAGTCGTGCACGGTTTAGTGCATGCCCACATTAGAAAGTCCCCTGGACTATAAATATGTACCTAGGGTTTATGGAATAAACAACAACTCACGTTCAACCCCAAAAACAAACCAATCTCGGCGCATCGCCAACTCCTTCGTCTCGAGGGTTTCTATCGGGTAAGCGACATGCTGCCTAGATCGCATCTTGCGATCTAGGCAGCACAAGCCCCACGTTGTTCATGCGTTGCTCGTATCGAAGCGCTTTTGATGGCGAGCAACGTAGTTATCATTAGATGTGTTAGGGTTAGCATTGTTCTTCGTTTAAGCATGCTTACGTAGTGCAACCCTTGCATATCTAGCCGTCCTCACGCCTATCTCAGGTGTGGGGGCGGCACCCCGCTTGATCATTATTTAGTAGATCTGATCCGTTACGATTGCTCCTTGTTCTACAAGGATTAGTTTAATATCCGCAATAGTTTGGCCTTACAAAGGGGGAGGATCCCGTGGCGCGTAGGGTGGCGTTCGCAAGTCCTAAACAGGATGTTCCTAGGATCAACTTCATGTTGGTTTTTTGGCCTTGTTTAGGATCGGCTTACGAGCACCGTGCGTGGCCATCCGGCCCAACTCTGGAGTAGGATGATCCGATTATGTGGTGAAAACCCTAAATCGTCGTAGATCTCATTAGCTTCATCTTGATCAAGCAGGACCACCAAGTATTCGTACACCCCGTACGGATCATGGGTGGATCGGCTCTTTGAGCCGATTCACGGGATAACCCGAGAGCCGATCGAGGCTCGTATTTAACGTTTACATGTATGCCCTGCGCAGAAACTAAGCGAGGCAATCTCATCACCTTCCCGACCAGGTATAGGTCAGGTGGCACGCCCTTGCACTTCGCAACGCCGCGTGTGACCAGAAGAGCATTGCGGGCCGTCGCTCGGAGGGGTCTCAGCCAGCCGCAGCTCTAGGCTCCCCCCGGCTCTACAGTGTTGACAAGGCCGCTGCCCGCCGGTGGGTTTTGGCAGTCAACAAATGTAGATGTGGTAGAATTGTACTTATGATCACCAAGTGATTCACAAGTTAAGGTTGGAATATAAGTTTTAGGGTTGCTTATTAATTACCTCCCTATGATTTCATGTGGTGAATGATATCTATTTATACTATTAGGGTTTAACTTATCCTCACATGCCTCAAGAGCATGAGCATGGATTAAGCATGATCCACTTGTTCTTAATATCTCTACCTCAAGTTCTTAGGGTTTATGATCATCACTCAATTTATAATGATCAAGGTTTGGATTCCTAGGGATCTCTCATTAAATAGGTTTCCCACTCTCAAGATCAAGTGTTGTCTTGATCAATTAATATATATACTTTCTTTTATAGTTTCTTAAATGGGCATGGTTATGGTTGTCTCAATTATCTTGAGTATAACACCATAGGTTGAGCTTTCTCGTTTAAGATTGGTTATTCTAGGGTTTATGGTGTACTCCTAATACTATAGTTCAATGGTTGTTCTTTATTCTTAAATAGTTAAAGCTAGGTTTAGTATGAATGCTCACTCTCATTTGGGAATGACTTGAATAACACTCTAGGATTCCTCTTGAAGATGATGATTTGAATACTTGGATATATATCCAAGGTTTAGCTCCAGGTTTGTTATTGCTTCCATAAATGAAATAGGACTCTCACCTCTCTAGGTTTAATGTATAATAACATGGAATAGAGATAGGTATATCTTTCTAGAGTTGATCTCCTTATTATGTTTCCAAGAATAAAGTAGAATGAATACCATGAGGTTCATGGTAGGATCAAGAATTAGTTTAGGACATGGAAAAGATAAGTCAAGAATGTTTTCTCCATTTTATTGTTACTTGACTTCCAAATGAATTGATGTTCATATGCCATGACAAGGATTACCATATTCTAATCTTTTATAAGATCAAGAAATTGATCATTGAGTAAAGTGTTGTTGTGTTGATTATTAGTTCCATTTGATCTAACCACTTAGATCAAATCATCTCTACCCAAAACAAGGTTTTAGCAAAGTCACATTGAGGTTTATAGCGCTTGACTTGATGAGCTACTTCAATTCCACCAAGGTCAAGTGAAACTTCAGTGACTGTTTTACTTTAAAGCGCGAAAATTCCCCAGATTTTCTATGCATGAATGCAATGCACACATCTGTTTCCTCTATTTTTGTAACCCCAATACCTGGGATATTACACCGCGCGCGGAAAGAAACGTCAGAGGCTTTCGATGATGTGGGCTATCCATACGTCGATCCCGCTAATTTTACGCAAGGTTTATGCACCAAATATGCAGGACCTGCAGCACGTCAGATGATGCAGCTTCCGCAAGCAGCTTGGGACAGAGCCGCAAAAGCTATCGATGGCACGGAGCCAATGAATACTACTGCTACAGCCGAAGAATTACAGGCGTACCAATATAGACTCGCACGTGCTGGTCGAGAAATAGAAAAACAGAGAGATGAGCTTGATAGGAGAAGGGCTGCAGCTTCCGCGTCAAGCTGGCGAAGGGCTGAGCTAAGTCAACAATCAGGTACTTTGGGAGGAGACGGTCATAGAGCAGCTCGCAACAGAGCCAGATCTCGGTTGCAACTTATACCTGAAGCTGAGAGGGAGAACCTAGTTCAAAACCTCGACATGTCATTTATGTCAATAGACACAAGGGGAAATATCATTCCCAAAACACCGGAGGCAGGATATATGGCGACTCAAGCTTTTATATTGGCATCCAGGCCACCTCCTGGAGACCCAAGAGAAGTGTTGTACAATATGGCGATGGCAGGAGTTGGAGCCATGGGAACAACATTCGCAAGTACTAGCACGCCTCCCGAAGGTGCAGCAAGACAAAATAGTCCACGGCCCACAGTGGTAATACAAGATCCTCCAAGAGCAAGTGGTGCAAGAGATGCAGCAACACAGGCGCGAGTTGATAGAGCGCGGCAAGAAAGAAGATAACGTCGGCATTCACCTGAGGTTCATGAGGAGGATATGTGCGTACTCCCTTGTTTCACCCGATGAGTTCGCAAAACTCGGGTCCCATCTGGGTCTAAATTTCCTGACAACTACAAGAAATTCGACGGCCTGCAAGATCCTGAGGATTGGTTAGTCGACTACTTGGAGACGGTGAAATTGATAGGAGGAACTAAAGCGACGGCCATGCAGAGCATCCAGGTGCACCTGAGTGGAGCAGCAAGATCATGGATAAAAAAGTTGTCACCTGGATCCATCGACAGGTGGGAGACTTTCGAGGAGATATTTATGAAGAATTTCTTATCCACATGCAAGAAACCCGCGTCGTTGGAGCAATTAAGAGCCTGCAGACAAAAGTATGATGAACCTATGAGGGCATATATCCAGAGGTGGAACATCATCAAAAACTAGCAGAAAACATATCTGACGAGAGAGCAATAGATGCGTTTGTTGCCAGAATCCGAAGAAAGGATTTGGTCAAATATTTGGTAAGGACCAATCCAAAAACAATAGCAGCACTTATGGAAATAGCGAATTGCTGGGCGGATGGCGAAGATATTGTTCATAACAAGCGACACAGGTCACCGGAGGAGGACCACAGCCGAAATAATCAAAATAGACGACGTTTTTCTCGACAGTTTTCTGATTATGATGCTCCTGGCCAAATATCGGCTGGTTTCCGAACAACTAGTGGCAGTAACAATAGACATGATTACCAGAGAGTAATGAGCAACGAGGTGATCAGCGGGAGGGTCCCCGTCCCAACAGGCAAAATAATGGACCAAGGTTTCAGAGGCCATATGTATCACCCGAGGAACTCTTAAACGGACCATGCCAAATGCACTTTTTCCTTGACAACAATGGAAAGAGGCAATCAGGGCATCTACAGAAGGACTGCCAAACGTTCCTAGCAGTACATCGATATGCATGGCATACCAGCACGCAGGCAGAAACGTAAAACCCTCAGGGACAAAGGAGTGAGATTCACCTTCCACCTCCACCAGCAATCACGGACGAAAATCGCCATCAGTTGCAGATAGTGGCAGCTCCACAGCCAGGTCCTTATATCGATAGCAATGGTGCGGTTTCGATGATTCAGAAAGGCAAGCCATCCAATAGAGCTCAGAAAGTAATCTCGCGACAAGTTTTTACGGCAGAGAAGATGCCCCCACTAACAATCGAATACCTGAACTGGTCAGGGCAAGACATCGGTTTCACTATAGCTGATCACCCGCAACAAGTTCCACGACCAGGACAGTCTGCTTTAATCTTACTAGCGGTGATCGTAGGATTCGATGTTTCACGAGTGTTCATTGATGGCGGGAGCAGCTTGAACCTCATGTACGCGGATACATTGAGGAAGATGAACATATCCTTGGCAAACTTACTACCAACTGACACGCGCTTCCACGGTATCACACCAGACAAGCCAAGTTTTCCATTGGGGAAGATCAATCTCGACGTTCAGTTTGGAACCCGAGAAAACTACAGAAGAGATAAGTTGGAGTTTGAGGTCGTGGATTTCCCATCGCAGTATCATGCTTTGTTAGGGCGAACTTCCTATGCCAGGTTCATGGCAGTACCACATTACACATATCTCTTGTGGAGGCTCCCTGGACCCAAGGGGCCAATCACAGTAAAAGGAAGCTTTGCGCTAGCCGATAAATGCGACAAGGATTTTCATCGATTGTATGAAACCTTCGGGATGCAAGCAGAGTACATGGCATCAAGGCTAACAACTGATTATGATGTATTGCCTGATGACGGGAGACCACTGAAGGAGCCGACTTTTGATACTGCCAAAAATTCGAAGGAAGTACAGATCCACCCGACAGATCCTAATAAAACGACGTCCATTGCAACAGACATGGATCTCACATAGGAAAGCGTGCTCGTCGAGTTCCTCCGTGAGCACTGGAAAATCTTTGCATGGTGTCCAACTGACATGCCAGGAGTACCCAAGGAACTCGCCGAGCACCACCTTAAGTTAGATCCAGTGGCCAGACCAATCAAACAACCTTTGCGGCGATTTTCGGAGCCAAACCGCAAAGCTATGCTATCAGAAATTAATCGACTCAGAGAAGCAGGATTCATCAAAGAGTTACATACAGAAGCCACATGGGTCGCAAACCCAGAGTTGGTCCCGAAGAAAAACACAGAAGTCCTTCGCATGTGCGTCGATTTCACGTGTCTCAATAAACATTGTCCAAAGGATCACTTCCCCTCCCAAGGATCGATCAAATTATCGACTCTACGGCAGGCTGTGAACGTCTTTCCTTCCTGGATGCATATTCTGGTTACAACCAGATCCGGTTAAAAGAAGAAGCAGCTTTTATAACACCTTATGGCGTGTTTTTCTATAGAACAATGCCCTTCGGGTTAAAAAACGCGGGAGCAACATATCAACGGATGATGCAAAAGTGTCTTGCCACACAGATTGGCAAGAACGTCCAAGTGTATATCGACGATGTCGTCATAACAACAAAGAAGGGGTCAGCCTTGATCGAGGATCGGAAGGAAACTTTCGATAACCTTTACAAGTTCTGTCTCAAGCTGAACCCGATGAAGTGCTCCTTTGGCGTTCCTGCAGGAGAACTTCTCGGTTTTCTGGTGTCAGCAAGAGGAATCAAGGCCAACCCGGAGAAAATTCAAGCCATTGTGACAATGCGAAAGCCAACAAAGTTAAAGGAAATACAATAGTTGTGGTGACCCGACATACCACTGCATGGTGTAGTATGCAAGTCTGATATAACACCAATGAAACACTGTTCCACTAGTATTATATCGCTCAGAGTGGTACAACAGAAACATATGTGGGTCCAAGGCATGTCTATAGAATTACAACACTAACTCTTTACAAAAGATCCACACAGCCTCCTACTTTACAATGAGGTAACACTGCAAATAAACTCCAGAAGAACGACTCGTGGTCTAATCTTATCACAGACTCTATTTATAGAGTATTTGACTAGCTATAGAGGCTATGACTAAATTCTAGCTAAATAGGAGCTAGGTTTAGGGAGCTAGTTCCCTTGTACTGTTTAATCTAGGTTCTCCATAGTAGATGTGGTGTTTGACACTTCTGCAGGGTCCTGTCCCCTTGAAGTAGTTGTAGACTCCTCGTTCTTCGAGTTGCACGATAGATCCTCCTTCCATGCCTCCATATCTAAGCAAGGGATTTAAGAGTGGGATGAGTACGAGCGTACTCAACAATTTCATTATAGGAAAGAGGTGTTTAGTGCACTAGCTACAATATTAGACCAGAAAGTCTAATACCAATGCAGGTTTTCATAACTGTTTCTTCAAAAGGTTTCTTTTATTCAGAAGAACTATGTCCGTCAGCCTTCACCGGTTTACTAGAACTTCATGGAGTTCCTTTCCGACAGCGTTCGCAGTTCCATATCCCGGAACAGGGAGTGACAGGTCACGATTCATTACACTCTGCAGAGGTGTGTTGCTTTACCCATAAGAGATCTTAACCTTGGTGCCAACCGGGGGCGACCCGTCCACACTTCCTTTGGTGTGAGACCTGGTATAAGGTCTTAGCCAATCATACTCCTCCGCTACCTCGAACACCCACCCTTTGTTGCAATCCCCGACCCTGTGTCCTCGTTGGTGCTCTTATACCAATTAAGGATGGCCCCCGACCACGACGTCAATTCAGGGCTCTACCATAAATTCCTTCGCCGGTAGATGCAACCCATCATAGACCGCATTACCGTGGGGACTTCATTGGGACCCCCACCCTACCGCTTGTCCTTAACTGGATCAAGTGTCTACGGTAAGCGCATCTGTTGATGAACGAGAGGTGGAAGCACAATTGACTACTCCGTCCCACTCCAGATCTTATGGTTAACACGGGTATTACGACACAAGAATCACTGGATGACATTTGTTGTTTAATCCTAGATGGATATAAACCCATTGCAATGGAACCTCCACCATATCAACACATACCATGGTTCCATTGCCCACCACATAGTCATATTCATAGTTATGAAAATAGTACTTTTGCTTTTCATGCAAGAGTGATAAGTATAGTACTTTGCACGTAATTTGGTAAAAATACTCAAATGACATGAGCAAGCGATGAACTTGCCTTTCTTGACTGCAAGATTATGCAGGCAAGGTCTTCGGTACGCAATAACTCCAAATTCTGAAATAGCACCATCATCCGGTAAGGACGATGTTTAAAAGATTGGCAAGGATGCAATAATGCATAAGTATGAGATGCAATCGCTCTAAGCGTGACCTAACCCCGGTGATTTAGGATTAGTGAGTTGGTATGATTGGTTCAGGGTGTGTTGCACTTTTAAAGTGATTCACAAACAAGGTTCTTATTAGGGTTTTGTTGTCTTGGAATCATAAGCAAGTGGAAAAATGTTTAGTATCAATCATACACAAGTGGCATATTAAGGCATGTTAATTAACATAGCACACAAGGAAAAATAGTTGGCATAATGTTAATATGTGAAGAACAATTGTTTGTTTAGGTACTATAAGATATGGTTAATGATTACTTGTCATGTACTTCAAAAGAATAACTTTTGAAGAACATTTTCTTTAATAAAGAACAAGTATGATAATTTGGGTTGTGGAGTTCTAGGGTTTACTATGGTTTTCAACTAGTTTCTAGGGTAAGGATTAGATGGATCTTAACAAAGTTGGAAGCACATCTTAGGCCATTCATTAAACATGGTTGCTATCAAGGTGGGTATACCTTTTTGGTGATAGCTATCTAGGGTTTATAGATTTTATTAAGCAGGTTGGATGGCTACTCCTAATTTACTTCAAAAGAATAACTTTTGAAGAACATACTTCTTAAGTAATAAGAAGTGTATAAATTAGGGTTGAGGTTGTCTAGGTTTTATTATTGGATTCACTAAGTAAAGAATGATTGGTTCTTAAATAGGATGATTCATAATTATGGAGTACTGGTAGGGTTTAGTGGAATATGAGCATGTAAAGTAAAATATTGGGCATAGCTGCTATTGGAGTTCATCACAATGGTGTGATGCTAATTATGGATACCTAAGGTTGATAATTTTGGATGGTAGGAACTAGGATTTATACTCAGTTGACCCTATTTAATTATCTAGGTTTGATGGGTATGCATAAATGGAGTATTAAATTCTTAGTGATAGGGTTCCCACATTTTAGGTGGACATGAACTTGTATTTAATTGTTCATTAAGGTTTATGAATGAAAAAGTAAGTATCATGATTACATGTTATAATCTAGGGTTTTGGTTTAGAAGCAATTTAGGTTTCACATGAAATGATAGAGTTAGGTTTCTAATAGGATTTAGGTTTATTAGGATTCTCACATGAAATCGTAAGGTGGTAGATTTACTCAATAGGAAATTAGTGTTGCATTTGGAATTATGGAATTGGTTTTTCCTATTTGTTATAAATTGATGAGCAAATTGAAGTTAATAAATCTTAAGTTTAAGTTATTATTGAGTTTAGTATTTACCTTATTAATACTTAAAGTTACTTGAAGAGAAACATTATTATTCTCTTTAATATGTTTCTAGAGTTTGAAGCTATATTTTAAGTGGTTATAAATTTGATCCATGAGTTTATTATTATTAAAGATAACTTCAAAGAAATGAATAGTTGAGGTTATTATCAATTAGGATTTTCATGTGATAACCATGAAGAAACAATCTTTTTTTATATGGAATTTCAATACAAAGTAATGTTTACTATCTTCTTGATGTGAAAAACATAAACAATAAAATTATAGGTTTATTAATTAGGTATTTATAGTTTAAAATTTTAAAATTTATTTCCTAGAATTAGTGAAATGTTCATTTTATTTTTCTTTGACCTTGGTGGTATTTGTTTTCTGTTTTCACTTGTATTTTATAAATCCTTAATTTTATTAACAATTTACCTATCTTTGGTGTTTCTCATGACTTGATTTATTTAGAAGTTAAATAAATAAGTAAAAAATAGTTAAATGATTAAATGGGCTGGCCCAACTGGTTTGGCCCAACCTGGCCTGGTCCAACCGACTCGACCTGGTCGAGCCAGGCAAGACACCGGCCAGACCCCTCTCTCTTGCTCACCCCTCTCACACGCACGCACACGATCACTGCCCTCACCTCTCTTCTCTCTCGCGTCCACCACGCCCCTGCGGCGGCGCCGCTCGCTCCCGGCCGCTCCTGGTCAACCCCGACGCCAGCGATATGGGGCTTTGCTCTGCCTCGCTGCTCTCTACCGCCTCCTCTCGGTCGATTTGATCCCCGCGGTCTTAATCAGACACCCCCAACCTGAGAACCCTAGATGCTCCGTTGGTCGAGGTGGCACCGCCACGGCCGTCTTTGCCAGCCCCCCCTTCGCCGCCACCTGGTCCAGTACTCGCGCGCCTGTGCTAGCTTGGCATCCATGGCGATGCAGTCGTCCTTGCCACGGTACGCCACCATGTCGCCTCCATCCCTCCTTTGAGCTCCTGGTCGACCTCCTCTGGTTTGCACTAGTAGGAAAACCCTTATAGGCGATGCTTAGTTCTGTGGCGCACCGTTTAAAATGCGCCACAGAAAGTTATTTTGTGGCGCACCAGACACGGTACGCCACGGAAATAGCTTAATTTTTGTGGCGCACCGGGGATCCATGCGCCACGTAAATTTGGTGGGGCCAACCCCAATCATTGGTTTCACTATTTTCGTGGCGCACGGGATCACGTGCGCCACGTAAATAAGACATTCTGTGGCGCACTGGCCTGGTGCGCCACAGAATTAAGACTTTCTGTGGCGCATTGTTCCTGGTGCGCCACAGAACTAAGACTTTTTGTGGCGCACGTGGGATGGTGCGCCACAGAAAGCCTTATTTCTGTGGCGCACATGAGTTCCATGCAACTCCACCCCCCCCCCCGTGGATCGCCTTTTTAACCTCTCGTAAAAAATAAAAAAATAGATAAAAATTTCAAAAAATAAATCCCTTCAAGATGCCTATGTATTATGTCATCTTTTACCACCGAGAATTAACAAACAATAATTTCGACTTTTTTTGCAAAATTGCGTGGGAAAATCATCAAACTGGATTTCTGGTTGCATACGAACTCGAAAAAAAACGCATAATATATCAAAATGTTCCCACGAAAAATCTACATCCGAATTCACCGGGGCTTGCCCGGTTGGACAATTTTTAGAATCCCAAAATTCGAAAAGAGTAAAAAGTTACGGCCAATTAAAGATTTTTTGCTGCAAAATACAAAAAAAAAGAAAAAAAAATTCTGTGGCGCACCAAGTGCCCATGCGCCACAGAAATAACGTTCGAAATTTGAAATTTCTGGCGCCCATTTCTCCACTTCTCCCCTTCTCCCATTCTCCACTTCTCCCCTTCTCCTCCTCTCCTCTTCTCTTCCTCTCCTCCACTTCTCCACTTCTCCCCTTCTCCTCCTCTCCTCTTCTCTTCCTCTCCTCCACTTCTCCACTTCTCCTCTCTCCTCTCCTACTCCGGCGACCAACTCCGGCAACCAACAACTCCGGCGAACTACTCCGGCGAACTACTCCGGCGACCTACTACGGCGACCACGACCAACACCTCCTCCGGCGACCACCTCCTCCTCTACCACCACCACCACCACCTCCTCCTCCTCCTCCGGCGACCACCTCCTCCTCTACCACCACCACCACCACCACCACCACCACCACCACCACCACCTCCTCCTCCTCCTCCTCCTCCTCCTCCTCTACCACCACCACCACCACCACCACCACCTCCACCTCCACCTCCACCTCCTCCTATTCCACCACCACTACCACCTCCTCCGGCCGGCCTCATCCTTCACCCACCCACCCACCCCACCCACCTCCGGCGACCTTCCAGAAAAATTTTAAAAAAAATTCGGCGGCCCCAGATCTAGATCTAGATCTAGATCTGGCCGCCACTTTTTTTGAAATTTTAAAAAAAATTCTGTGGCGCACCGGCGGTGGTGCGCCACAGAAATAAGACTTCCTATTTCTGTGGCGCACCACGGTCCGGTGCGCCACAGAAATAAGCTTTCTGTGGCGCATTGGCTGGTGCGCCACAGAATCCTTATTTTTGTGGCGAGAATTCTGTGGCGCACCATCCATGCGCCACAGAATGTGTTTTTGGTGCGCCACTGATGAGGCTTTTCCTACTAGTGTTGTGCTCGACCCTACTATCCTCGTGGTGTTTGTGGTATGGTGATGCACTGTGTGGCTAGCTCCCCTTCCTCGGTGCCTACGGGACGTCAATGGTCTGCAACCCAGGCGTCCTCCATCTGCGGCTTGGTTGCTTTGGTGGTGTACTGCTGGTGGTGTGGTGCGGTTGGAGGAAGTGATGATGCGGTGGTGTGGGGTTGATGCTGCTTGTTCGGCTGTGATGCCGATGAAATGGTTGTGTGGTGGCTACTTCATCCTCGACGCTGGCAGGATGGTGCCATGACTCGTCCAAGAAATGCATCAAGGAATTTGTTGATGCTAGACTTACCGTGACATCGAGATGCCACGGCGGCCACGTTGCCATGAGGACAAGCCCTTGACACGCAGAAGACACTCTATCAAAGAAAGGACTGATATGGAGGCCTACAGAGTACAGAGAAGGGTTGTTTGCCGCCGGCAAGGCACATACCACGGAAGGATAAGAAACTTTCATGGCAAAATCACTAGTTTCGTAGGATAAGTTCCACTGGATAAGCTGCATAAACTAACAACTATTAGTCGGTTACACAGCTTAAAGGTGCCAACACCAGTTTCATATAACCCCAAATGGTAAACATCTAACAGATAACTTACCGAATATAGTTCAGCTAACCACAACACATACTACTAACGCACAAATTATGCCAACTAATCGCTTGGTTAAACTGCTACGAGGAGGAATCGTTTATGGTCACTCAGTGCGACGTGCATCTGCTACAGTCATCTCATCTCCAGCCTTCAACTCGACAGCTTTCTCGACCCTGACTGGCGGGCTGCAGGTCCCTCCGCCAACGCTATCTTTGATATCACGGAACAGCTCTAATAGAATGCTCTTCTCGTAAAAGCTCTTGCAGACGGGGGCAGGCGCGAAAGCTCAACTTGCATATCCTAGACCGCCACTGTCAGGCCCTCGCAACCGTCCTCTAGAGTCCTGCGAAAGCTAGCAAATCTAATTAAGTCCAATCATTCCTAAAACTTACTAATACTTCATACTCCAAAGATTAAGGCTTATATTCCTCCGATCAAAATAAATTGAGTTCACTTTATTGAAAAATACGCATGCATGTACTCTAGAAACTTAACTACAAGTACTAGATGCATACGAATATAAAGTTGGGTCAATTAATATGGGCTGAAGAGAGTAATATTTTTAGAAAATCAAACTATGTAAAGTTTGACCAAATTTTTACAAAAACAATATTAACTTGCAAAATACAAAATTAACTTGCAAATTACAAAATTAATATCACTAGATAGATAATGAAATTCGTTTTATACGATATCTACAAAATATCATATTTATTAATAGATTATTATAAAAGTTTCGTCAAAATTTACTTGGTTTGACTTTTAATAAAACTTAGGGCTCCATTGATTCATAGGATAGGAAAAACATAGGAATATGCAAAGCAAAGGGTTGGGATGTCATGCGCATTTGAATCCTAAGGAAACCTAAATTGTGTTTGATTGTAGCAAAGGAATTTTTCCATGAGGTATGACCTAATGGTTTTTATCCTATATGATTTCCACAACAAGTTTCCTATATGATTAATTCCTATATGATGTGTACTTATGAATCAAACAACTTTTATAGGAAAATTTCCCATAGGATCACTACACAATTCCTTTACAAATCCTTTGAATCAAAGGAGCCCTTAAGCATTGAAACTGAGGTAGTATTGATTACCATGTGTGGTTGGGTGATATTTTTAATTTATATGACAAACCATATTTTTTTCAAAACACCAACCCAAATACGGAGTATAGCAGCACTATCACATTATAAGAGCCATATAAGGTTTGCAAACAATAGCTAAGAAATGAGTTTTCATATGTGCCGTGAGATCGGTGAGACAGTCCTGGACAGTAGTTGTATTTTGTTGTTGCTAGAAGCCTAAAAGGAAGGTAATTAGGCGAGACCAAGGAACCATCATTTGGAAAGTTTGCGCCTCACTTTCTCCGTAAATCTCATAAAGCTTCTTTTTGGCAAAATTGAATATCTCTTGTGCCGTATTTTTGACCGCAAACTTGATCGCTTCCTTTATCTGATCTTCTACCCCAATTAGCTTAGCAGTCTTCTTCGGTAGGTCCTCAACATCCTGCGTATGGAACATATATATTAATCCAAGTGTCATCTGTTGTAATAAAGCATAAAAAGGGAAAGCAGGTGAGTCGAAGTAACCTTGGTCTCCAGACTCTTGATCCTCTTACGGGGCAGAGGCGGGGACGGCAGTAAACCTTCCTCTCCGAGCTCTCCCTTGGCAGGCATGGCGCGGAAGGATGCGGGGGGAGATGCGCTGGGACGAAGAACCAGAGCCGGTGGCACCGCACCTTCTTCTCCGAGCTCTCCTTTGGCACACATGCCGCTGAAGGGTGTCGGGGAAGAAGCTCTAGAAGGAAGAACCTGAGGCGGTGGCAGTTCACCTTCTTCTCCGAGCTCTCCCTTGGCAGACATGGCGTTGAACAGTGTGGGGGGGAGAAGCTCTGGAATGAAGAACCTGAGGCGATATGGCACTTCACCTTCTTCTCCGAGCTCTCCCTTGGCAGACTTGGCGCGGAACGGTGTGGGGTAAGAAGCGCTGGAACGTGGAAACAAAGCCGATGGCACCGCACCTTCCTCTCTGAGCTCTCCCTTGGAAGACATGGCGCGGAAGGGCGTGGCAGAAGAAGCGCTAGAACGACAAACCTAAGCGATACCATCGAACCTTCTTTTCTGAGCTCTTCCGCGCCAGGTGTGAGCGGATAAGAACTGGAACAACTAAGCTAGACACATAGGTGGAGAAAATATCTAATATGTCACCCTCTTCGGGTGTGTCTTTCTGCATGTGTAGGGTGTGCTTGTGGGGGTGGGTGACAAGGGATTAACTTGTCAATGCCTACAAGTCGTAGACTAGGGTTTTAGTCGGAAGTAGAGGGCAAGTAGATCTCGAAGGTTTCGGCCGAAAAGTGCTCGACGATATGAAAACTAAGGTTTGTGAGACAATGAATCGATGCTTTCTTTGTCCCTCGGCTCCCCCTTATATAGGAGGTGGAGCCGAGGGATTCGTAATACACAAGTTACAGAGTCCGGGAGGGTTTCCAACTCATCCCGCAATATTACAAGTGCTATTTCCTAATACAACTCTAGCTTTCCTTAACTAGTAACTTGGGCTTCCAACTCTTGTTATCCTTCGGGTTGTGGGCCTTCTGTAAACCCCGGGTACCATCTTCGGCAGGCCCGTTGGGGATGCCTTTGTCAGTAGCCCCCGAGATTTTGCTTGAATCGCAGAGTCAGGGAAAATCTCCAACTTTATATTTATTCAATAGCTCTGAACTTTACCACATATCTTTGGATACGAAATTATATATTGTACAGGGATAATGGTAGTTGTGGCTAGTTCATCTGACGGATCAGGTACTAGTTAACTGCTCTAGTGGCAATCCGCAAAAACCTACTTCAAGATCACGTCCCTGGACATGATCTCGGGATACTGGTGTAAACTTCGACAGGTGCAGCTTAAGGTCTTACCATTCTGTCGAGTCCCAGTCATATTTTATCGGGTACCTAACGTGTCCGTTAGGATTTTTCTTCGTATATATTGATACGGAAAAAAGTAGCAAACCGACGTCAGAGACGGCGCTACGCCACACAGAACGGATCTGGGGTCTTACCTTCGCAAAGTTTTGCGGCATTCAGAAATTGTTCGCAACTTTGGCGTTCTGAGAATATATTGTCGAGTGCTTTTTCGGCTGTTGGAATAGCACATTTTATTGAGTCAACGGATGACTTATATTGCTCTCCCGATGGGAGTATATATCGAGTTATTTATATAACTCGAAATATGCTCACTTTTTCTTCTTCTTTTTCTCTTTTTTATAATTTCATCGGGCACGCGAACAGCGTTCCCGATGGGAGTAGCCCCCGAGGCTACAGGCAAGGACTTGTGCTTGGGTGTAGGCTCAACGCCTTATGCTGCTATATTTTTCTTCTTTCGCAGAGTTTTCATATCTGTCGGGTGCGCGAACAGCGCTCCCGATGGGAGTAGCCCCCGAGGCTATGAGAAAATGCTTGTATTTGATCATAGGCTCTCGCCATTTCTATTTTGTCATTCTCAAGTTTTTCTTTGTTCCAAAGTATCCCCCGAGCATTTGATCAAAAACTTGTATTTGATCAAAGGCTCTCGAAATAATCCATAATCTTCTGCTGCCGCCATTTTCATGAAGCTGCTCTAGCCGAATTTTTTTCTTGCCAAGGTGACATCATTGATGACGATAGCCACGACCGCTGTATCGAGAAAACACGAGAACGGCTCTCTCTCTGCCTTGCGGGCCCAAATTACCCATCAAGTTGACACGTCGTGCAAGTGGGGGACACACGTCCTCCGCTTTTTCTAGCGCACGTACTGTAGCTCCTGTTCTGTCTCGTCTGAATGAAATTACTTTTTACCCCTTGTCCACGTGTACAACATCTATCCCGCAATCTCTTCATCCAACGGCGCGTTGATTCACCGCACCTCTATTTAAGGTCATCGTCTTCCTCCGTCAGTAGTTTCGCTTGCGCCGCACCTCTGCTTCTGTAGGGATTCGTTGCATAGAAAACAAAAAATTTCCTACCGCGAGAACGCTATCCAAGCCAAGATGCAATCTAGAAGACGGGAGCAACGAGAGGATGATCGAGACTCACCCTTGAAGATTTCCAAAGTCTATAAGAGTAGGATCTTATTGCTGCGGTAGACGATCACTTGCCGCTTGCAAAAGCGCGTAGAAGATTTTGATCACGGTGCCACGATCGGGCAGCACCTCCGTACTCGGTCACACGTTCGGTGTTGATGAAGACGACGTCCTTCTCCCCGTTCCAGCGGGCAGCGGAAGTAGTAGCTCCTCCTTGAATCCGGCAGCACGACGACGTGGTGGCGGTGGCGATGGAGAACTCCGGCGGAGCTTCGCTAAGCGTTGCGGGAGAGGTGGAGGAGAGGGGGCGGCTAGGGTTTGGGAGAGGGGGTGGCCGGCCTCAAGGGGTGCGTCCAGCTTGTGGCTTTGTGGTGGCCGGCCCCCTCCCCTATGCCCCTCATTATATAGGTGGAACCCCCAAGTGTTGAACTACAAGTCTTCGAATAAGACCCCAACCCAAAACCTTCCATGTAGTAGGGAAACCTACCCAAGGTGGGACTCCCACCCAAGTGGGATTCCCACCCTTCCATGAGGGGGGGTGGCCGGCCCCCTTGGTGGAGTCCACCTTGGACTCCCCCCTCTAGGGTTGGTCGGCCATGGGAAGGTGGAGTCCCTCCGGGACTCCTCCTTCCTTAGTGATTTCTTCCGGACTTCTAGAACCTTCTAGAACCTTCCATAAAATCACCGGATCATTTTCAAACTTATAAAATGACTATCTATATATGAATCTTATTCTCCGGACCATTCCGGAACTCCTCGTGATGTCCGGGATCCCATCCGAGACTTCGAACAATACTTCGAACTCCATTCCATATTCAAGTTCTACCATTACAACATCAAACCTTAAGTGTGTCACCCTACGGTTCGCGAACTATGTGGACATGGGTGAGAACTCTCTCCGACCAATAACCAATAGCGGGATCTGGAGATCCATAATGGCTCCCACATATTCAACGATGACTTTAGTGATCGAATGAACCATTCACATACGATACCAACTCCCTTTGTCACACGATATTTTACTTGTCCGAGGTTTGATCATCGGTATCACTCTATACCTTGTTCAACCTCGTCTCCTGACAAGTACTCTTTACTCGTACCGTGGTATGTGGTCTCTTATGAACTTATTCATATGCTTGCAAGACATTAGACGACATTCCACCGAGAGGGCCCAGAGTATATCTATCCGTCATCGGGATGGACAAATCCCATCGTTGATCCATATGCCTCAACTCATACTTTCCGGATACTTAATCCCACCTTTATAACCACCCATTTACGCGAGTGGCATTTGATGTAATCAAAGTACCTTTCCGATATAAGTGATTTACATGATCTCATGGTCATAAGGACTAGGTAACTATGTATCGAAAGCTTATAGCAAATAACTTAATGACGTGATCTTATGCTACGCTTAATTGGGTGTGTCCATTACATCATTCATACAATGATATAATCTTGTTATTAATAACATCCAATGTTCATGATTATGAAACTAATCATCCATTAATCAACAAGCTAGTTAAGAGGCATACTAGGGACTCTTTGTTGTTTACATATCACACATGTATCAATGTTTCGGTTAATACAATTATAGCATGTCATGTAAACATTATCATTAACACAAAGATATATAATAACCATTTATTATTGCCTCTTTTCATATCTCCAACAGTCTCCCACTTGCACTAGAGTCAATAATCTAGTTTACATTTGTAAAGATATAACACCTTGGCCTTCCGGTGCTTTATCATGTTTTGCTCACGGGAGAGGTTTTAGTCAACGGATCTGACACGCTCATAAACGTATGTATTTTGTAATTCATTTGCGTCTCAACGCATCACTCATTTCTAAATGAGTCGGCATTAAATATGTTTGGTCTTCTGGTGGAACCTTAATTCCGCGGACTGAAATATGTCACTAATATTGTCACACACAATATAGCTTCAAAGTTCTGATTCTGTCGGAACTACACCAAGTTCTCAAAGAACCTTTTGACTTTAACATTCTTTGTCATTGTCAAAACAATGACATACTATGCCTTCTTTTGTAGAATCCATCACAATATTTAGAACTCTTCTAAATCTAGCATAGACAACTTCTAGCTCATTGTGCTACCTTTTGAACAACACTTAGTCTAATTTGAGATTGAAATTTTTATTTTCATATGTGACAAAACAAATATCGGTGCAACACCTTACAACGATTTGTTTGTCATTTCTCCATACAAAACTATATATATATCCTTGGTTCTTCTTAAGTACTCAAGAATATTCTTACTATTTTTCAATGATCATCACATGAATCATTCTGGTATATGCTCATAACATTTTTAAGAGCACATGACATCTGATTGTGTACATATTATTTGTGATCTATAATCACTCATGTGTTTTTACTCATTGAGTGTCAGATACACTCAAGTCTTGTTAAAACTTCACATGATAAGAACATTTCTATATTGAACTACTTCAATATCCATTTTATGTACTTTGACTTAAACTTATAATGTATTTCAATCTATCTTCATAGATCTTGACACTAAATTTGTTTCAGTCCATATCCTTTCATTGAAAATAATTCTCAATGAAACCTTTTTAATCAAGTATATAATTACATCATTTATAACCAACTATATGTCATCTACATAAAGTATTATAAATATGTCTCAGCGCTCCCACTTAATTTCTTGCAAATGTAAGCCTCTTCATCGTTTCTGATGAAATCAAAAACTCTTTGACTATTTCATCTGGTGAAGATTCCAACTCCATGATACTCACTTCATCCAATTGAAGTTTGTATTTAGTATTCCACGGACTAGCAAAACAATTGGTTGTATCTTGTGTACACCTTTTAATACATATGTCTGATAAGTAATGTATTTTTCCATCCTACTAGCATATCTCATAAAAGAAATATGTAGTGATTACTAGAATAATCCACATAGACTATAAGCATTGCTACGGAAGATCTAATCTTATCGTAGTCAACTCTTTGAACTTTGTCGTAAACAACTTTTCGAAAAGTCGAGCTTCTTCAAGGATATTTCATCCAAGTCCATCAATTTTATAGATCCATTTACTTTCAAAAAGTATTCATCTATCTTGGATTTTATGGCGTATAGCCATTTTAACAGAGTCAGGGCCCATCATAACTTCTTTGTTTGTAGTTTGTTTATCATTGTTCAAAATCAATCCTTTGTCCACAAATCATTTATTTGATCACAAAGTAAACCATACCTACAAGGTTCAATATGTACTTCGATCTCCATGGCTAAAACACTTTGTAGTCATGGGAGCCATGATCGTCGTGGCCGCTTCCGGAACCATTTCCGATGCTGCGTTACTCTGATCATTATGCTCAGGTTCATAAACCTTATCAAGTTCTATTGTCCTCCCACTCAAATACTTCGCTAGAAACAATTTCTCGGAAATAAGAAATATTGACAAACGCTTTTGTCTTTGTCTCGTGGGAAGAATTCCCAATCAAATTTCTGGGATAACCAACAAATACATTTATCCAATTTTGGTTGTAAACTTATTTACTTATGCTATGCATACCAAAATTTAAGAAAAGACTATCAGGGTTCATACCCATGCCATAACTCGTATGGTGTAATTTCAACGGATCATGATGATGCTCTATTCAGTGTAAAAGCGGTAGTCACTAAAGCATAATCCACAAAAATATAATGGCGTCATAATATTTTATCTTATCATTAATCCAACAAGGTTTGGATACATCTCTCGGATACTATATCATCATTATGATATTCCAAGAAATGTGAGTTGTAGAACAATTTCATGGCTCTCTTAGATGTTCGCTAAAAACTCGTAATTCAAATATTTCCACCATGATCCAATCATAGATATTTGACTTTTCTATTACGATGATTTCCACTTCATGCTGAATTTTATTTGAATCCATTCAAATATTTCAAACTTCTTCCTTATTGAATATATCCACATATATATACTCAATTCATTGTTGAAAGTTTTCATGAAGTAGAAGAATCTCCCGCACACAACTATGCCTAGTGAACCACATACATCATCATGTATGTTTTCACTAAGTTAGTTGCCCGTTCAACTCTTGGCCTATGAACGGTATTTCAGTCATTCCTTTTATAAGAGATTTCCAAGCGCCAAATGATTCAAAAATCAAATGACTCCAATAATCCATTTTCATGGAGTTTCTTCATGCGTTCCTTTCCAACATGACCTAAATGGCGGTTCCACAAATAAGTGGAATTCAAATCATTTGCCTTATGGCATTTTAGCGTCGATATTATGTGTGTGTGTTTCACCATTAAGATTTATAATAACTTATCCATCGTACATGGAGTAATGTCATAATTTGAACAACTCATTGTTTTCATTTGACCAGAGCAAAATAACAATTATTAAGTTCTTTATTATAAATTCTAAGGGCTGGATAGAATGCCAACGATGAACATAATAACACTTTATTTTTTGTTCCAGACGTGCATTCCTATCATATTCCTTGTTAGTCACTTAGGCCATTGTATTCTTGTATTGCGCTGTTTTGTATGACACTTCATACCAACCAATATGGTACAAATACCCAAGAATTTCATTGTGTGACCAAATGAGGAATACATCCATAACATGTATATCATTTATATACACCTGAGCTAGACTTTCTAGTCTTTTCTTTCTTTCTGCCAATAATCTTTTGTAGTTTCTCTTTTAGCTTTCCTCATTATTCAGAAAAACACTTCAACATTAATAACTTCTAGGTTTGTTGGTCAAATACCAATAACTTTGAGGTTCTTACTTTGAAGTTGATCATCATATGACAAGTGTTCCGGATTTCACTATTAGTAACCTTGTAATATGATGAACAATTTCACTCATAATTTTATCCATTGTATCATGATGACTTTCTGAGATCATGTCTGTACATGCTAGGCTCGTAAAGTTTTAACCTCTGTATTCGCATGTGCAAATCTGGCTTGCACCCGTTGTATGCACACGTAGAATCTATAACACCCGATCATCATGTGATGCTTCGATACGACGAGTCTTAGCAACGGTGCATACTAAGGACGATTACTTCATGGATATGCGAATATTGTTAGTGCCCCAATAGTTGGAGGATTGGGACGCCTTGCGTCTTCAACCTTCGTACATTCCCATAAAACTTATGAGTGTATGTAGTCTCACCAAATTATATTCTATCATCTTGCAATAAGGTCTTAGATATCACATATATCTCATACCTTGATTATTTCTGAAAACTAAATTTTCAGCTCCTTACTTTTGAAACAGATTTGAACTTCAAGTTTCACGGAGACAAGATAACTTTAGGTACTAATTGAAACCATAGCTCTTTGAATCAACAATGTGAGGTTTACTAAAAGTTTGCAATAGGACTTAATTATTTCTTGATTCTTTAACAATACGGTACCGATCCAGTAAAGTTTCTTGTCAGATTTTAACGATATTTCTATCTCAATTACAAGACTAGCGCATGGTAGAAAACGGATGCCAATACTACAAAATTAATTCAAAATACTACTCGGACTATGTTTATGATAATTAGTTCATGTTTTAATCTAATTACTAATGAACTCCCACTTAATACAACATCCCTCATAGTTGTTAAGTGGTACATGATCCACATCCACTACACCAAAACCGATCATCACGTGAGATGATGTAGCTTCAATGGTGAACATCAACATGTTGATCATATCATCCATATGACTCGTGTTCAACCTTTCGGTTTCCGTTGTCCCGAGGCCATGTCCGTACATGCTAGGCTCGTCAAGCAAACCCAAGTATTCCGCGTGTGCAACATGGCTTACACCCGTTGTATGTGAACGTTGAGTCTATCACATCCGATCATCACGAGATGCTTCGAAACGACGAACTGTGCAACGGTGCATACGAGGGGAGAACACATTATTATCTTGATATTAATGTGAGGGATCATCTTATAATGCTACCGTCGCGATCTAAGCAAAATAAGATGCATAAAGGATTAACATCACATGCAATTCATATTTGATATGATATGGCCCTTTAGTCTTTGCGCCTTCGATCTTCATCTCCAAAGCACGTACATGATCTCCATCATCAACGGGCATGATCTCCATCATCGTCGGCGTAGCGTCAAGGTTCATGGCGCCATCTTCATGGTTGTTCACCTCATGTAGCAACTATTACAACTACTTTGAAATACTACTCAACATGAAATTTAAAGACAACCATAAGGCTCCTGCCGGTTGCCACAATACAATAATGATCATCTCATACATATTCATCATCACATCATGGCCATATCACATCACCAAACCCTGCAAAAACAAGTTAGACGTCTCTAATTTGGTTTGCATATTTTACGTGGTTTAGGGTTTTCGAGTAAGATCTAATCTACCTACGAACATGAACCACAACGATGATACTAGTGTTGTCAATAGAAGAGTAAATTTAATCTTCACTATAGTAGGAGAGACAGACACCCACAAAGCCTCTTATGCAATACAAGTTGCATGTCGAACGAGGAGCAAGTCTCATGAACGCGGTCATGTAAAGTTAGCGCGAGCCGCTTCATCCCACTATGCCACAAAGATGCAAAGTACTCAAACTAAAGATAACATAAGCATCAACGCCCACAAACCATTGTGTTCTACTCGTGCAACCATCTATGCATAGACACGGCTCTGATACCACTGTAGGGATTCGTTGCATAGAAAACAAAAAATTTCCTACCGCGAGAACACAATCCAAGCCAAGATGCAATCTAGAAGACGGGAGCAACGAGAGGATGATCGAGACTCACCCTTGAAGATTTCCAAAGCCTATAAGAGTAGGCTCTTATTGCTGCGGTACATGATCACTTGCCGCTTGCAAAAGCGCGTAGAAGATCTTGATCATGGTGCCACGATCGGGCAGCACCTCCGTACTCGGTCACATGTTCGGTGTTGATGAAGACGACGTCCTTCTCCCCGTTCCAGCGGGCAGCGGAAGTAGTAGCTCCTCCTTGAATCCGGCAGCACGACGGCGTGGTGGCGGTGGCGATGGAGAACTCCGGCGAGCTTCGCTAAGCGTTGCGGGAGAGGTGGAGGAGAGGGGGCGGCTAGGGTTTGGGAGAGGGTGGCCGGCCTCAAGGGGTGCGGCCAGCTTGTGGCTTTGTGGTGGCCGGCCCCCTCCCCTATGCCCCTCATTATATAGGTGGAACCCCCAAGTGTTGGACTACAAGTCTTCGAATAAGACCCCAACCCAAAACCTTCCATGTAGTAGGGAAACCTACCCAAGGTGGGACTCCCACCCAAGTGGGATTCCCACCCTTCCATGAGGGGGGGTGGCCGGCCCCCTTGGTGGAGTCCACCTTGAACTCCCCCCTCTAGGTTTGGTCGGCCATAGGAAGGTGGAGTCCCTCCGGGACTCCTCCTTCCTTAGTGATTTCTTCCGGGCTTCTAGAACCTTCTAGAACCTTCCATAAAATCACCGGATCATTTTCAAACTTATAAAATGACTATCTATATATGAATCTTATTCTCCGGACCATTCCGGAACTCCTCGTGATGTCCGGGATCCCATCCGAGACTTCGAACAATACTTCGAACTCCATTCCATATTCAAGTTCTACCATTACAACATCAAACCTTAAGTGTGTCACCCTACGGTTCGCGAACTATGTGGACATGGGTGAGAACTCTCTCCGACCAATAACCAATAGCGGGATCTGGAGATCCATAATGGCTCCCACATATTCAACGATGACTTTAGTGATCGAATGAACCATTCACATACGATACCAATTCCCTTTGTCACACGATATTTTACTTGTCCGAGGTTTGATCATCGGTATCACTCTATACCTTGTTCAACCTCGTCTCCTGACAAGTACTCTTTACTCGTACCGTGGTATGTGGTCTCTTATGAACTTATTCATATGCTTGCAAGACATTAGACGACATTCCACCGAGAGGGCCCAAAGTATATCTAGCCGTCATCGGGATGGACAAATCCCACTGTTGATGTAACATCCCAAAATTTTCCTAATTTCGGAATGTTAAAATTAATAAATTAGTCTGATTGAATTGTTTGACTTTGATTGGAATTATGACTGAAAAGAAATTTTGAAGACTTGTTTGAATTTTAATTTTTTACACGAGTGGATTAACATGACTATCCAAATTGTTTTTTTTTTCAACCACTTGGTTTCTTTAGGTTGTACTAAAATAATTACCCAACCATACTTTACACTATGAAGAGCGGGAATAAAATGACTTTCCCAATTATGGTGGATAATTATTCTAATGTCTTGATTGGATTTTAAGTCTTTTATATTTAAATTCGTGGATTCTTCTAAATGTTTCTATCGCCTATTTTAAGAGAGAAGATAATATGACTTCTTCATTTTTATTTGGATGTTAAAATAGTTCTATTATGTTGTATAATTAAACAAATTAATTTTGTGTTTTGATGGAGCTTGTTTTAATTATTTGAGTGATTGATCGATCGATTTAATTAAACACTAAAATCTATTTTTGAAAATAATGCACAAATAGTCATATAGGCCAAAATGCATAAATTTATTTTTGTATACATTGGATAGAAAATATGTTCACAACTATGTTAAATTAATATTTTTGAATAATGAGAATTTAACAATTTTGTTCGATCGAATTTAAAGTTAAAAACATTTATATAAGTAGAAAAAGAAAACAGTATGTAACTTACCTGTACGTGAACCAACCAATGGCCAGGCTGCATCTGCACTGCACGACCGCAGCGGCCGAGGCCGGACCAGGCAGCAGCGAGCGACCAGCTTCCCCTTTTCTCTTTCCCCTTTCTAATTGTTTTTTTTTCTCCTTTCCTGCCAACGCTGATAGCTGGGACCCACTTTGAAACGTATCATCTTCAACCTCTGGCTGAGTTTGACATGAACACGGGACGAACAAACCAACTTCAATCCCCAGAAATTCGTCCCGATTTCGTTAGAATCCGTGACCCCTACTCCACGAAAACTCCTCCATATAAACTCCCACATCGACCTCTCTCCGTTTTCCTAAAAATCGCAACAATAGATCACGAAAAGCCCGATTTCCGATCTCACCGGAGCACCACCGCCGAGCTCGGGAAAGAAGGTTCCAGCGCTGCTCGTCCCACCCTTTTACCCCCAACCTTCCGTGCTGTTTCTCTGCGTCCTTCTAATCCTTTTCCCGTGTCCAGGAACGACTGATGCATGACACTGCCGGAGTCTCACCACATGCCGGACCGTGCCGCCTCCAGGCTGACAGTAGCCGTTCCAGACCACGCCGACGGATGCTGTTGACGTCTGCAACACCGCGAAGAAGAAAAGGACCCCGTCAAGCACTTCACCAAGCCGGAGAAGCACCAGAACAGTGTCTCCGTCCGCCACCGAGCTCGCTGCCGTCGACCACGTTTTTGGTGCTGTAAGTCGTTAACGCCACGGCCGCTGCATCGTAGGAATACCATGTAGCCGGTATAAACTATCATGACGTGTCACATGTTCCTTTAGTTTTTTTTTCTCCCGCACAGGTGAATCAGATCGATCAGTTCAGTTCGGTGCTAGCTCGTGTTAAAATTCTAAAATTCATAACTATAAATCTACAGCTTTGTTTTAGATAATTTTTCTTGCGTTGATCTCGTAATTGAGAGATCTATCTATTGATACTAGTTTTTCTAATTATAGATTTTATCAAATCTGCAAGTTTAAAATTTAATTTCAAATCTCGTTTTGGCAATCTCTAGTTTTGTATCGATTAAATCAATTGCGGTTAGTATTAGAAAATAATATTAAGATCGAATCGCATCACTTCGCGCAACGTCGGAGCCGCGGCCGCCATGACGTCAAAGCCTGAAGACTTCCCAACCAGGAGCTACAGTAACCATCAGATCGGGATCCAACGGAGCATGTTCGCCGCGAAGAGTTCTAAATCGCGAAAACGCTAAATCTTTGAAAATTCATATTTAAATAACCGTAACTCCGTTTGGATTGATTCTTTTTGCGTTAGTTTTGTAATTTTATTATCTACACTTTGGCGTTGGAATTTTCAAATTATAAGCAACTAGTTTTCACGTTTGTAATATTGGATCTTAAATCTCAATTTGAACATATATAAATCCTATTAAATTAATTTATTCTGCAAATTGATTATTATGAACATATCTAACCTTTGGACCAACAATAACTACTGTAACACGAAATAAGTTTGTAATTTAATATTATTTTGTATTTTTCTTTGTTTTACATGATTATGCATTTTATTTTGGCTCTTTATTTGCAATGATTGTTTATTGCGTGTAATTTTTCTATGCGTTAGATTTATTCGGAGTGCGAGAGAAAGTTCACAAGGAAGAAATCATCATGAAATTATACTAAGGCAAGTTACACCTTTGTTCAAATTTTTTTTGTCCCAAGTTTTCTATGCATGTCTTTTTCCTTCAAATGAATAGTATGCATGTGTAGGATGTTTTTGTAGATTTTACTTGGTAAAATTTTACAAGTTCGCGAGCTATTTTTTTTAGATTGCCATGAGTAGAAATATTACTTGGAAATATTTCCACTTGATATCATGGTCATAGGAATCCCTAAATTTTTCTAAGTGCTATGCTTATGCTACGTAAATATCAAAAAGGGGTTCGAAACAAGAAAATTTTCTAAGTACTTGAGCTCTGTTTATGAGCGCAACTTTTCTCCCAAAAGTCTTCTTCAAAATAAAACTAAGTTTTCTTCTGGGCGGAATGGTTTTGACGGGACAACGAGTGTGGAGATTGGTGGAGGACTGCCGCCCAGGATCAAAGAAGTCTGCCATGTTCCAGTTGTCAGAAGCTTCCAGTGCAACCACAATACAATATGGGCTCTGTCTTGGCTAAGTACTTAGTGGGAAACCTCGCCTGGGTACCGCCATTGGGAGGAATTTTGGGCACGGGCGGATCCGGAAGGTAGAGGGGCTGCTAACGAAAAGCTTCGTCGTGACCTTGTCCTAGCCTTAATGAAGATGAAGAGTTTTGGCGAAAAGGCTTGGTTGTGAATTGTGGGTAAAGAGCGCAACCTCTCGAGAGTGTTAACTCGATCGATCAGCCGTGTCCACGGTAAAATGACAATTTGAGCATCCGAAGGATGGAGCCTCCGAAGGATTTCCTCTCTCTTTTCAAAGAAATTTTCAAAACCCTATGACGTGTGTAATATCGTTCATAGGTGGGTTTTGGAGCCTTGGTGCGTAATATCCAAGTGCTCGGGACTTGGTGTGTAATATCCAAGTGTTTGGGACTTGGTGTGTCATATCCAAGTGTTAGGTTGATTTGGACACTTGGTGTGTAATATCCATGTGCTCCACTCGGCCAATATTATTTATCAATGTTTTGCAAAGTAGGGTAAAAGATTTTCTCCATTTAACTTTGTAAAAATTGGCTTTACGCAAATAAAACTCAAGCCTCCTCTTGTCTGCCTTGCATGTAGATGTAGCCAAATTTTCCTCTTCTCGGTGTAATTTGCCATACATTCAAAGTATTGACCACTCTCGTGGCTGCAACCTTTCATGTTGCGAGGTTATTCGACGACTTGTGAGAATGCGTAGGTCGCGAGTCTACACTCAACGAGCCTGTGGCATTGATGGGACTCCAAGATGTTATTTCGTTTTCCGTTGTATTGAGCTAGCCTTTGGCTATGCAAGTTGTAATTATTTGTACTCTAGATTATTCGAATCGTGTAATAAAGACTTGTGTTTTACATGATTATTCATCGACTGTGAGTGCTAGCTAATGATCCAGGGACTAGCATGTTTAATCACAGGGACTTTGGATCCTACCAGATCCGGGGTCGTTACAGATGGTATCAGAGCACATGTTGACTGTAGGACGTGACCTTAGCCATGGAAAACCTTAGGACTAATAATTTCTAAGTGATTTTCGAAATAATAGTACTACTCATCTTCTATCTTGAGGGTGAATATTTTCTAATCCCTTCTCTTTTCAAAAGTAATAGTTGATCCATACCCACTTCAACAGACTTCTCAAGATGATATCTTACACCAAGTCAGATCTACAATGTTCCCGCCAATGACGCTTCAACGATAGTCTACTGAATACTCTGAAGATCTTGAAGTACTATGAAGATTCGGAAGACTAGAAGACTACAAAGACACTTCTCAAGACTATGAAGACTATGAAGATTTCAAGTTTCCTATTAAGAACCAAACCTAGATAGACTCCGTTACAAACGTTAGGAGCGATGAGATGTGAGTTGTCATTTTTTATTTTGTAGAAAACAACAACAAAAAAATCAAAATAAAGTTGTTTGTACGGGGTACCAACGTATCTTTCTCTTTCTTTCTATAGTCTATTCTCCCCTATCTTAAACCCCGAGACAATGGATTCACGATGTGGATAAGACTTGGAGACCAGAAGAATGTCGAAAACATGGAGAAGGACTACAAAACAACGGTCATGAAGAAAATGATCTTCTACCTTAAGTAAAACCCGGAGAAGGGCACTCAACATGGTGTACTAAGAAGCAAGCCATTGAAGTCCAACAAGAAGCAATCATCACATCAAGGTGGTACCAAGATAACCTCACACGTTCATCCATATGTGCAAGACAAGACAACGACATTAAGACATCCTAAAGATAGGAGCTTTGAAGACGTCAAAAACATAGAGCTACCAACATACGATGAGACTACAGAGTGAAAGCATAGAATATTGGCAACACCAAGGAAGATCCCTTTTAAGGGTGGTAGCAACCTAGTCCATCCCAAACCCCTTTCTTTCTTTCTAGCCTTCTCAAATCTCGAGGACGAGATTTCTTTTAAGGGTGGTAGTATGTAACATCCCAAAATTTTCCTAATTTTGGAATGTTAAAATTAATAAATTAGTCTGATTGAATTGTTTGACTTTGATTGGAATTATGACTGAAAAGAAATTTTGAAGACTTGTTTGAATTTTAATTTTTTACACGAGTGGATTAACATGACTATCCAAATTGTTTTTTTTTCAACCACTTGGTTTCTTTAGGTTGTACTAAAATAATTACCCAACCATACTTTACACTATGAAGAGCGGGAATAAAATGACTTTCCCAATTATGGTGGATAATTATTCTAATGTCTTGATTGGATTTTAAGTCTTTTATATTTAAATTCGTGGATTCTTCTAAATGTTTCTATCGCCTATTTTAAGAGAGAAGATAATATGACTTCTTCATTTTTATTTGGATGTTAAAATAGTTCTATTATGTTGTATAATTAAACAAATTAATTTTGTGTTTTGATGGAGCTTGTTTTAATTATTTGAGTGATTGATCGATCGATTTAATTAAACACTAAAATCTATTTTTGAAAATAATGCACAAATAGTCATATAGGCCAAAATGCATAAATTTATTTTTGTATACATTGGATAGAAAATATGTTCACAACTATGTTAAATTAATATTTTTGAATAATGAGAATTTAACAATTTTGTTCGATCGAATTTAAAGTTAAAAACATTTATATAAGTAGAAAAAGAAAACAGTATGTAACTTACCTGTACGTGAACCAACCAATGGCCAGGCTGCATCTGCACCGCACGACCGCAGCGGCCGAGGCCGGACCAGGCAGCAGCGAGCGACCAGCTTCCCCTTTCTCTTTCCCCTTTCTAATTGTTTTTTTTTCTCCTTTCCTGCCAACGCTGATAGCTGGGACCCACTTTGAAACGTATCATCTTCAACCTCTGGCTGAGTTTGACATGAACACGGGACGAACAAACCAACTTCAATCCCCAGAAATTCGTCCCGATTTCGTTAGAATCCGTGACCCCTACTCCACGAAAACTCCTCCATATAAACTCCCACATCGACCTCTCTCCGTTTTCCTAAAAATCGCAACAATAGATCACGAAAAGCCCGATTTCCGATCTCACCGGAGCACCACCGCCGAGCTCGGGAAAGAAGGTTCCAGCGCTGCTCGTCCCACCCTTTTACCCCCAACCTTCCGTGCTGTTTCTCTGCGTCCTTCTAATCCTTTTCCCGTGTCCAGGAACGACTGATGCATGACACTGCCGGAGTCTCACCACATGCCGGACCGTGCCGCCTCCAGGCTGACAGTAGCCGTTCCAGACCACGCCGACGGATGCTGTTGACGTCTGCAACACCGCGAAGAAGAAAAGGACCCCGTCAAGCACTTCACCAAGCCGGAGAAGCACCAGAACAGTGTCTCCGTCCGCCACCGAGCTCGCTGCCGTCGACCACGTTTTTGGTGCTGTAAGTCGTTAACGCCACGGCCGCTGCATCGTAGGAATACCATGTAGCCGGTATAAACTATCATGACGTGTCACATGTTCCTTTAGTTTTTTTTTTCTCCCGCACGGTGAATCAGATCGATCAGTTCAGTTAGGTGCTAGCTCGTGTTAAAATTCGAAAATTCATAACTATAAATCTACGGCTTTGTTTTAGATAATTTTTCTTGCATTGAATTCGTAATTAAAGGATCTATCTAATGATACTAGTTTTTCTAATTATAGATTTTATCAAATCTGCAAGTTTAAAATTTAATTTCAAATCTCGTTTTGGCAATCTCTAGTTTTGTATCGATTAAATCAATTGCGGTTAGTATTAGAAAATAATATTAAGATCGAATCGCATCACTTCGCGCAACGTCGGAGCCGCGGCCGCCATGACGTCAAAGCCTGAAGACTTCCCAACCAGGAGCTACAGTAACCATCAGATCGGGATCCAACGGAGCATGTTCGCCGCGAAGAGTTCTAAATCGCGAAAACGCTAAATCTTTGAAAATTCATATTTAAATAACCGTAACTCCGTTTGGATTGATTCTTTTTGCGTTAGTTTTGTAATTTTATTATCTACACTTTGGCGTTGGAATTTTCAAATTATAAGCAACTAGTTTTCACGTTTGTAATATTGGATCTTAAATCTCAATTTGAACATATATAAATCCTATTAAATTAATTTATTCTGCAAATTGATTATTATGAACATATCTAACCTTTGGACCAACAATAACTACTGTAACACGAAATAAGTTTGTAATTTAATATTATTTTGTATTTTTCTTTGTTTTACATGATTATGCATTTTATTTTGGCTCTTTATTTGCAATGATTGTTTATTGCGTGTAATTTTTCTATGCGTTAGATTTATTCGGAGTGCGAGAGAAAGTTCACAAGGAAGAAATCATCATGAAATTATACTAAGGCAAGTTACACCTTTGTTCAAATTTTTTTTGTCCCAAGTTTTCTATGCATGTCTTTTTCCTTCAAATGAATAGTATGCATGTGTAGGATGTTTTTGTAGATTTTACTTGGTAAAATTTTACAAGTTCGCGAGCTATTTTTTTTAGATTGCCATGAGTAGAAATATTACTTGGAAATATTTCCACTTGATATCATGGTCATAGGAATCCCTAAATTTTTCTAAGTGCTATGCTTATGCTACGTAAATATCAAAAAGGGGTTCGAAACAAGAAAATTTTCTAAGTACTTGAGCTCGTTTATGAGCGCAACTTTTCTCCCAAAAGTCTTCTTCAAAATAAAACTAAGTTTTCTTCTGGGCGGAATGGTTTTGACGGGACAACGAGTGTGGAGATTGGTGGAGGACTGCCGCCCGGGATCAAAGAAGTCTGCCATGTTCCAGCTTGTCGAAGCTTCCGGTGCAACCACAATACAATATGGGCTCTGTCTTGGCTAAGTACTTAGTGGGAAACCTCGCACGGGTACCGCCATTGGGAGGAATTTTGGGCACGGGCGGATCCGGAAGGTAGAGGGGCTGCTAACGAAAAGCTTCGTCGTGACCTTGTCCTAGCCTTAATGAAGATGAAGAGTTTTGGCGAAAAGGCTTGGTTGTGAATTGTGGGTAAAGAGCGCAACCTCTCGAGAGTGTTAACCTGATCGATCAGCCGTGTCCACGGTAAAATGACAATTTGAGCATCTGAAGGATGGAGCCTCTGAAGGATTTCCTCTCTCTTTTTCAAAGAAATTTTCAAAACCCTATGACGTGTGTAATATCGTTCATAGGTGGGTTTTGGAGCCTTGGTGCGTAATATCCAAGTGCTCGGGACTTGGTGTGTAATATCCAAGTGTTTGGGACTTGGTGTGTCATATCCAAGTGTTAGGTTGATTTGGACACTTGGTGTGTAATATCCATGTGCTCCACTCGGCCAATATTATTTATCAATGTTTTGCAAAGTAGGGTAAAAGATTTTCTCCATTTAACTTTGTAAAAATTGGCTTTACGCAAATAAAACTCAAGCCTCCTCTTGTCTGCCTTGCATGTAGATGTAGCCAAATTTTCCTCTTCTCGGTGTAATTTGCCATACATTCAAAGTATTGACCACTCTCGTGGCTGCAACCTTTCATGTTGCAGGTTATTCGACGACTTGTGAGAATGCGTAGGTCGCGAGTCTACACTCAACGAGCTCCGTGGCATTGATGGGACTCCAAGATGTTATTTCGTTTTCCGTTGTATTGAGCTAGCCTTTGGCTATGCAAGTTGTAATTATTTGTACTCTAGATTATTCGAATCGTGTAATAAAGACTTGTGTTTTACATGATTATTCATCGACTGTGAGTGCTAGCTAATGATCCAGGGACTAGCATGTTTAATCACAGGGACTTTGGATCCTACCAGATCCGGGGTCGTTACAGTTGATCCATTGCCTCAACTCATACTTTACGGATACTTAATCCCACCTTTATAACCACCCATTTACGCAGTGGCGTTTGATGTAATCAAAGTACCTTTCCGGTATAAGTGATTTACATGATCTCATGGTCATAAGGACTAGGTAACTACGTATCGAAAGCTTATAGCAAATAACTTAATGACGTGATCTTATGCTACGCTTAATTGGGTGTGTCCATTACATCATTCGTACAATGATATAATCTTGTTATTAATAACATCCAATGTTCATGATTATGAAACTAATCATCCATTAATCAACAAGCTAGTTAAGAGGCATACTAGGGACTCTTTGTTGTTTACATATCACACATGTATCAATGCTTCGGTTAATACAATTATAGCATGTCATGTAAACATTATCATAAACACAAAGATATATAATAAACATTTATTATTGCCTCTTGGGCATATCTCCAACAGCTTCTCCTCTGCAAAATCCTCCAGTACTCCCATTGCTTCAAACGCTCAACCACGCTCACACCTTTCTCCTCCATGCTCATTGATGCCACCTCGCGCGTGCCTGACCAGGCATAGCACTCCGGAGTCCAAGATGGTCGCCGAAGATCTGGAGTGGGAGAGATCCAAGATCTCCAACCAGGACATGAACCTGCAGAAGAAGCTGGGGTTCACCAAGAAGGAGAACACGCTGCGCTTCCCCAAGGAGGAGAGCTATCCATCGCCTCCAATCGAGTATCGGGTCAGTTTTGTTGACCACCTCATCCGCGGTATTTCTCCCCCCATCCACGAGTTTCTTCGGGGTCTTCTTTTTGTCTATGGGCTTCAGCTGCATCAGCTGACGCCCAATTCCATCCTCCACGTGTCGATTTTTATCACACTGTGTGAGTGCTTCCTCGGAGTCCAACCTAATTGAGCTCTGTGGAAGCGCATTTTCTGCGTCCACCCCAATGGCTCCCACAACGCCGCCTATAACATCGGCGGCGTTGTTATCTGTGTTCGTTATGATGTCGAGTACTTCGACGTCAAGTTCCCCGACTCCGTCCAAGGGTGGCGCAAGAGATGGCTCTATGTGCATGAAGAAAGCTCCGACTCAGTGGAGAACAATATCGCCCCTTTCGACGGAGGAGCCAAAATCCTTCGCCGCCGTTCCTGGGATGCTGAAGCTACCGAAGATGAGAAATTGGCGACAGAGGCGCTGATGACTCGCATCCACGAGCTCCAGAACACCCGCGGCAAGGAGCTATCGGGTATTCAGATCACCGCCTATTTCCTTAGGATTAGAGTGCAGCCTCTCCAAGCTCGCAAAAATCACCTTTGGATGTATTCTGGTGAAGAAGACGTCGACATGCTTTCCAAAGACCTTCCTGTGAAGGACTTGGAGAAACTGATCCGAAGGATCTCGTCGCTCAGCAAGAAGGATACTATTCCATCCTCTTGCCGCATAACGCCATATAGTGGCGCCAACCCCCTTCCCGAGGTAATTTATCCTCTTGGTTGCTATATTGTCTTCTTGAGTTTTATTATTTGTCGACTACTATCTTGCTAGCATCTTTTGCATAACTTTTTTTATCGACACTCTTTCTTTTTCGCAGAACCACCCCGTTCTGGCTTCTCTTCCTCCTCTTCCTGAAGGTGGAGAAGTTGAAGAACGTACCGTTGTCGACGATGACAACCAGGGTACCTCGCGCCCTGAGAGTGAAGTCGCGGGTTCTCAAAAATCCGCGGCTTCCTCTAAAAAAGAAGCCGAGTCTGAGGCCACTGCCTCGACACGCTCCCTTCCTTCCGCTGCTTCTCCAAGGAACAAGAGGAAAAGGGATGAAGTCGAAGATTCCAGCACCTCCAAAGCTGAAGAAGCTGGTCCTTCAGATAGGAAGGTGGCTTTCAATCCATACGAGGATGCCCTCGTCAGCTCGTAAGTTCCCTATTGCTTCTTGTTGTTTTGCTCTCGATGTTTTTTCATATCTTGATTCCTTACATTGTCGCCATTTTATTGCAGTGGTGACGAGGAAGAAGCACAACCTATTGACGCGAGTGCTCGAACGAGTACGTCGCGTACTTTAGTTTTTTTCTGACGCTCAAGCTGATGGAGATGAATCTTCGCCTCCTCAGCAAAACACTGAGCATCCAACTCCGCCTGCAAGCCCCCGTGCCCCTTCGCCAAAGAGGGCAAGGGTCGAGCTATCCAAGGAGCCTGCTCTGCAACTTGGTGACTCCACGACTCCTCCTCTGGACGATGTAAGTCATTCGATTCTTTCATTTTTGTTTTTCGCCTCTCTTATACTTTTTGCTGTCGACTTTTTATTTTGCTGATGCTTCCTTTTCTTTTTTCCTTTTGTCAGCCTTTGATGAAGGAATTCATCCGTCTCGGTACCCAATTCGTCGGGTATCGTGACCACTCTAAAAAGGCCGAAGGTACTATCTTGTTACTTCTTCTGGTCCATGAGCTCTTCCTCCTTTCTTGTCATGATTTTGATTGATGTCGACTATTTTGTCAGAAAAACTTGTGGAAGCCAACAAACGTGCTGACACACTTGCTCGTAAACTAGAGCAAAGTGTAAAAAGCTCGTAAGAAGGCTGAAGCAGATGCTAAGAAGGCCAAGGCAGATGCCGCTACTGTCGAAGATCTTCGAAAAAGACTTCATGACGCAGAAACTGCCCTGAGCGACAATGTGGCCGAGCAAGCTGCTCGTGAAAAAGAAATCCTCAGTCGCTTGCAATCGCAAAGTCGACGTTTTGTTAGTAAGTATTCAAATCCTTGTTTATTTCTTCGAGTTACTTCACTTTCTCGAGCGTTCTTATTGATGAGCTTCCTTTTGCTTGTTTTCAGGGAGAACTCATCAAGAGTATGACCTGGAATGTCCTTAAGGCGATCAGCTTATCGACGCGCTTTCCCTTCTTGAAATCCATGGAGATGAGGCACGCGAAGGCCTTGCTGACGCCGAAGCAGGTCTGTCGAAGCTTTTCCCCTATTTCTTCCCGAAGAAAGAGGAGCCCAACACTTTCACTGCTCTCGCCAAATGCTTCAACGTGACGGAAGATCTTGGGCTCAAACTTCGCCAAGAAGGCCTGAAAATTGGCGTTGAAGGCACCATCGCTTTGATTGCTGATAGCCAGCAAGACGTCGACTGGACTAAAGTTGGCGACATAAAGAAGATGGAGACGAAGAAATGGCAATCTTTAATTAGAGCTACCAAGCCACCCTCAAAGCCGATCCTTGCCTTCCTTGGTTGCAAACCAACTCCAGCTCCAAGCTCATCCAAGCCGGAGGTCAAGTAGACCACCCTGTCTTTCGTATTTTTATCTTTTTCCTTTTGATGCTGTCGCCAAAGTAGTTTTTGGCGACACTTCTCCCACTAGCTCGCTAGGGTGTGCTCCACTGTAATGCCTTGTAAATATTCTGAAAATCAATGGAATTCTATTTTTCTTGATGATTGATGTCGAACCTTTTGTTTTCAGTTGATGTTTGATAACTACGCTTCAACTCCTCGTCCTTCCGATGTTTTTCCTTCTTCCTCTCGCTCGAAGAAAACGCCTATTGACAGTGATTTTGATGAAGACTCCTCGAGTAAGGGTTCAGCGCAGGACTTGGAGGAACTTCGTCAGCAACTTCAGTATGCAAAGAAGCAAACACTTGTGATGATGGAGCAATCTCGAAAGTCATCCGAAAAAGAGAAAGTTGCACTGCAATAGGCTCAGGAAGCCATAGCTGCCAAGGAAGCCGCCATTTCTGAAGCTGCGAAGGCTACCACCCGAGAGAATTTTATGCTCGAGTTGATGAATGAGGCCAGTTTGGATATGTCAGGTATTCTTTTGCAGACCAAGATTTCTTCCATTTTTTCGCTGTTTCATTCTTTGAAATTCTTGTGCTGTCGCCAAATAGGTTCCTTTCTACACACTGCTGCCGAAGACCAAAGGGTAGATACAAGGACAAACCTCCTGGTTAACCTTTCGCTTGATCACGGTTCGCTGTTCTGGGCCACTCCAGAACGTACCCGACAGATTGTCAGATTTCAGGACCGCACTTGTCAAGTTCGCGCTTTCCTTGATTTCTGCACAAAAACCTTGTCCTTAGTTTACAGTACCATGTTTCCTCGGAACGAAATACCGGATACACTTCTTGGTCTGATGGAAAAATTTCGGGATGCCCCTCGTATCCATAATTTTGTGCGAGCTCAACTGTCTGCTGGAGCAAGATTCGCCATGATTATGATACAGATCTGCTACCGAAAGTTAGATCTGACGAAGATTGTCGCCAAGTGTCTGGCCAAGCAGTCGAAGCGAAAAAGGAACATCGACAAGATCAATGATATTGTGACTCCTGTTGCCGAAGAGATGATGGACGAACTTCTTCGGATGGTCTCTGAGTTCTTCGTGCGAGGGAGCTATGCTGAACATACGACAACTGCTGCAAGCAACAAAGGGTTAACCATAGACAGTATTTTAGGTATCAACTGAGTTGTACTATATTGCGAGAAGTCATATATTTTTAGTGTCGAATTCTTTTTGACGATGAAGTTGTCTATATTGTAAAGTGCACTCTATATTGTCAAGCCCCCGAGCCGTTGGTCGGAGCTTAAGTTTATTTTTTGTCTCGATGAAGTTTCTATATTGCGAGAGCATTTTTTTTTGTTGCCATGGGTTATGAGCCCCCGAGCCTGTCGACGAAGAAAGATGTATATCACCAATATCTTTTACTATATTGTAGCACCGCGAGCCCGCCTCATTAAAAACCTTTTCAGCCCCACTCGGTGCCCTGAAAAGGAAAAGAGTGCGTCTGAAAACTAGCGGGCGTTTCAGTACATTGTATCTTTACAAATGAGGACTATATTTCGACTCTACACTACTAGAAAACAGGCTATCAGTGGCGCACCTGTTTTTGCTATCAGTGGCGCACTAGTGGTACGCCACTATTATCACGCCACTGCTAAATGTTAGCAGTGGCGCACCAGTGGTGCGCCACTATTAATCGAAATAGCAGTGGCGCACGAGGTGGTGCGCCATTGATAACGAGTACACGAGTGCGCCACTAATGCCTTGTACGGATGCGCCACTAGTATCTATAGCACATGTGTTGAATCGACAAGGTGCGCCACTAGTTCAGTCGTGTGTGCGCCACTCGCCGCCTAAATTTAAAAGGTCAAGGTGGGCCTAGTTGGCGGACGGTGTTGCGAGTGCTAGATCCGTACGTTGAACCATTAATAAAACAGCCACTTTTATTTTATTGTAGGTCAGAACTATTACAGGAATCCAAATAAAAAATACACCCAAATTTCCTAAACTTTACAACAAGGACCCTAAATCTTTTTCTAAAAAGCAATCAAATCCATGGAGAAGCTCCACCGCTGGATGCCGCTCAGTGGTCCTGCTCGTGGGCGGCGGGGCGGCAGCCGGAGGACGGCGTCATCGGAGGCCCTTCTCGCCCTGCTCAGCGTCCTCCCAGTCGAGGGTGACCCACCAAGCGGACGCGGCGGCCACCCCCACCGAGCCGTCCTCGCCCTCGCCCGGCTCCGCGCCGCCGGGGGCTCGTCAACGGCCGTCTTGCAGATGGAGGCGCACGTACCCGGCCGCAGCGATTCGGGACGCGGCGGCGCAGAGGTCCGCAACAGCGCCGTCGGGGAGGAGCTCGATCTCGCGGCCGACAGGGTAGGAGAATGAATCTGGCGTCCTCCACAGCCCCGCGTGCGCCGCCCCGCCTGGTCGCCTCCGCGTCCTCCACAGCCTCGCGTCCGCGTGGCCGACGAGCGCCGCCACCGCCTGGTCGCCTCCGCGTCCTCCACAGCCTCGCGTCCGCGTGGCCGAAGGGCGCCGCCGCTGCCGCCTGGTCGCCTCCACAGCACCGCGTGCGCATGGCCGATGGGCGCCGCTGCTGCCACCAGGTCGCCTGCGCCTGCGAGGAAGTGAGCAGGGGATCGGGGTGGGGGCGAGGAGAGGGGGGAGAGAGAAAGTGGATAGGGAAAGGAGAGGTTGGGGACGAAGTGGACGAAGGGAAGAGAGGTTGGGGACGAAGAGTGGGGTTGGTGCGGCCGTGTGGCTCGAGCGTGGGCCCAAACTGCCTCTGTGAGAATGATGCGCGGGGGCCACCACTACAGCAGCGGTTCATGCGGTGGAATTTTGTGCATGTTTTGTGTCCGTGCGTGTGGTGTGGTTGGGGATGGCTGCCGCGGACCATGTGCGGTGGGTGGCGCGTGGGTGGGAATTTCGTGCACACGGTGGCGCACCACATATAGATGCTCCACTACTATTTAAACTAGTAGTGGAGCACCTATATGTGGTGCGCCATCGCTAAATCTAGACCTTATCTCTAATACAGCCACACACTTATCAATGGCCTACTACTTATAGGTGCGCCACTGCTATGTGAGATAGCAATGGCGCACCACTAAGAGGTGCGCCACTGCTAAGTTTTGGGGTGAGGTGGGATCTCGGTCGAACTTTAGTGGTGGCGCACCTCAAAAGCGGTGCGCCACTGCTATCTTTGAATCAGTGGAGCACCATTTTTTGGTGCGCCACTGCTAACTAGTAGTGGCGCACCAAAAGAGGTGTGCGCCACTGATAGCAATCTTACGGCTAGGCCTTTTCCTAGTAGTGCTAAGCGTAGAACCGCCTGAGTTGCGCCACGTTCCAGGGGTTTTTCTCGGGAACCCCCGTCTTCTTGTCCTTGATCCTGTACGCTCCTCCTTCGATTACTTCTGTGACGATGTAAGGGCCAAGCCATGGCGACTCGAGTTTTTCAGTACCATTTTGGTTGAGCCGTAGAACTAAATCTCCGACCTGAAAAGACCTTGGCCGCAAACATCGACTGTGGTAATTTTTCAAGTCTTGCTGGTACTTGGTGACCCTTGATAGTACTTCATCTCGAGCTTCGTCAAGTGCATCGACATCGTCCTCTAATGCTCTTCTGGAAGTTTCTTCATCGTACTCTGTGACTCTTGGAGAATCATGCTCTATTTCTATCGGTAGTACTGCCTCAGCTCCATGGACCAGAAAAAATGGAGTTTCCTGTGTCGATGTATTTGGCGTTGTTCGAATACTCCACAATACACTTGGCAACTCTTATGGCCAATTATGCTGAGCTTTTTCCAGCGGTCCTAACGGGCGCTTCTTGATACCATTGCAGATGATAACATTGGCTTTCTCGACTTGACCATTGGTTTGTGGGTGCCCAACTGACGCGAAGTGCAATTTGATGCCTACTTCCGCGCAGTATGCCTTGAATTCCTTGGATGTAAAGTTACTGCCATTGTCCGTGATGATGCTATGAGGTACTCCAAACCGAAAAACAATGCTTTTCACGAACTTTATTGCTGATGCTGCGTCTGGTGAATTTATTGGCTTTGCTTCTATCCACTTGGTGAATTTGTCGACAGCGACGAGCATATACTCGTATCCTCCTGGCGAGGCCTTGTGTAACTTTCCCACCATATCGAGACCCCATTGAGCAAAGGGCCAAGACAGTGGTATTGGCATCAGCTCCGCTGCCGGAGAGTGAGGCTTCGCGGAAAATCTCTGGCACGCGTCACAAGTTCGTACTATCTCCTTCGCATCCTCGATTGTTGTCAACCAGTAAAATCCAGCTCGGAAAACCTTGGCCGCAATAGCTCGACTGCTCGCGTGATGACCACATATTCCCTCGTGTACGTCCTTCAGGATTATTCTTCCTTCTTCGGGTGTAACGCACCTTTGTAACACACCCGAGATACTTCGCTTGTACAGCTCCCCCTTGACTACCGTAAAAGCTTTGGATCGTCTAATAACTCGCCTTGCTTCAACTGGGTCGTCGGGTATTTCTTTCTTTAAGATGTATGATATGTACGCTTGCATCCATGGGACTTGCACCATCATTACCAGCTCCTGTTCTTCTTCTTCTTCTTCTTCTTCTTCTTCTTCTGCTAGTGCTTCTTTAGGAGTTGTCGAAATTTTCTCATCCTTTTGCTTCTTCTGTGCTTTCTTCGGCTTTGTAGACCTCTCGGTTATCTCTTCCCAGAACACACCTGGTGGAATTGCGAGGCACTGTGATCCGATGTTTGCGAGAACATCGGCTTCATTATTGCTCAGCCTACTGATCTGATTTACCTCGCATCCATCAAATAATTTCTCGAGCTCATTGTACACTTCCTTGTATGCCACCATGCTATCATTGACTGCATCACATTGGTTCATGACTTGCTGAGCCACCAACTGTGAGTCGCCAAAGATTTTTAATCGAGTTGCACCACAGGCTTTCGCCATCTTCATCCCGTGTATAAGAGCTTCATATTCGGCTTCATTGTTAGACGCGTTTGGGAACGTCATCCGTAAATCATATTTTAGTTTGTCGCCTTCAGGTGATATGAGTATCACTCCTGCTCCAGCTCCTTTTACCCTCTTTGACCTGTCAAAGTTCATCGTCCAAGTTCTCGATAAATCCGAGGGTCCTGTGTTTTGCAGCTCCATCCATTCTGCAATGAAATCTGGCAGAATTTGCGACTTTATTGCTTTTCTTTTCTCGTACGTGATGTCCCGAGGAGAAAGTTCTATTCCCCAAAGGGAGACATGACCTGTAGCTTCTGGATTTTTTATTATGTTGGATAGAGGCGCTTCGTTGACCACTATTATCGGGTGCGCCGAGAAATAGTGCCGCAATTTTCTTTCGGTTGTAAACACTCCATATGCTAGCTTCTGGTACTGCGGGTACCGCTGTTTTGAAGGCGATAAAACTTCACTGATGAAATATACCGGCCTCTGCTCTCCATGAAGTTTTCCTTCTTCTTCTCTTTCAACAACTAGCGCCGTGCTGACCACCTGAGGTGTGGCCGCAATGTATAACAGGAGGGGTTCCATTTCTTTAGGCGCCACCAAGATTGGTGGTGTCAAAATTGTGCACTTGAGGTCTTCGAAAGCTCGATCTGCCTCTTCGTTCCACTAGAACTTCTCTCCCTGCTTGATTAAGGCGTAGAACGGTAACGCCTTTTCTCCCAGCCTGGCGACGAATCTGCTTAAAGCTGCGACTCGCCCAGTTAGCTGCTGTATTTCTTTCAGCTTTGTTGGCTTTCTCATTGTTACGATAGATTGGATTTTTTCGGGATTAGTTTCGATCCCTCTTGCTAAGACTAGGAACCTGAGAAGTTCTCCTGCAGGGACACCGAAAGAACACTTCGTCGGATTCAGCTTGAGACAAAACTTGTCGAGGTTGTCGAAAGTTTCTTTCAAGTCCTTGATTAGCGTTGCCCCCTTTTTTGACGTTATGACGACATCGTCGATGTACACTTGTATGTTTTTCCCAATCTGTGTTGCTAAGCACTTCTGCATCATCCGATGATATGTTGCTCCCGCGTTTTTAAGACCAAAGGGCATTGTTCTGTAGCAAAACACGCCGTAAGGTGTAATGAACGCTGTTTTGACCTCATCCTCTTCTTTCAATATGATCTGGTTATAACCAGAGTATGCATCCAGGAAGGAAAGACGTTCACATCCTGCCGTGGAGTCGATAATTTGATCGATCCTCGGGAGGGGAAAGTGATCCTTTGGACAATGTTTGTTGAGACACGTAAAGTCGACACACATGCGAAGGACTTTAGTGTTTTTCTTTGGAACCAACACTGGGTTTGCTACCCACGTGGCCTCTGTATGCAGCTCCTTAATGAAACCAGCTTCTCTTACTCGATCAATCTCTGATAGCATAGCTTTGCGGTTTGGCTCCGAAAAACGCCACAAAGGTTGTTTAATTGGTCTCGCAATTGGATCCAAGTTTAGGTGGTGCTCGGCAAGTTCCCTGGGTACTCCTGGCATGTCAGCTGGACACCATGCGAAGATTTTCCAGTGCTCACGGAGGAACTCGACGAGCGCGCTTTCCTATGCGAGGTCCATGTCTGTCGCAATGGACGTCGTCTTCTTCGGATCTGTCGGGTGAATCTGCACCTCTTTGGAATCTTTCGTAGTGTTGAAGGTTGGTTCCTTGTTAGGCCTCCCTACATCTGGCAGCACATCATAATCAGTTGTAAGCCTTGACGCCATGTACTCTGCTTGCATCTCGAAAGTTTCTGATAGTCGATGAAAATCTTTATCACATTTATCGGCTAGCGCGAAGCTTCCTTTGACTGTAATTGGTCCTTTGGGTCCAGGTAACCTCCATAACAAGTATGTGTAGTGTGGCACCGCCATAAACCTGGCATATGCTGGTCGTCCCAACAAGGCGTGATACTACGACGGGAAATCCACGACTTCAAACTCCAGCCTCTCTATCCTGTAGTTTTCTCGGGTCCCAAACTGAACATCGAGATTGGTCTTCCCCAACGGATAACTCGGCTTCTCTGGCGTGATGCCATGGAAACGTGTGTCGGTTGGTTTCAGATTTGCCAGAGATATGTTCATCTTCTTTAGTGTATCTGCGTACATAAGGTTTAGACTGCTGCCTCCATCTATGAATACTCGCGATATGTAGAGATTACTGCCGGTAAGATAAGTGCTGACTGCCCTGGCCGAGGAACTTGTTGCGGGTGATCCGCTATTGTGAAGCCAATGTCTTGCCCTGACCAATTGAGGTACTCAATCGTTGGTGGAGGCATTTTTTCTGCCATGAACACTTGTTGCGAGATTACTTTTTGAGCTATATTGGACGGCCTACCCTTCTGAATCATCGAGACCGCTCCGTTGGAGTTAGGATCAACGTATGGTGGTGGTTGTGGTGCTGCCGCTATTCTGAGCTGGTGTCGATTTTCGTCCGTAATTGCGGGAGGAGGTGGCAAGTGGATCTCACTCCTGGGCCCTTGAGGGTTTCTATGTGTCGCCTGAGAATTGGCTTGCCCTGCAAACCTTAGCATTGCCTGAAAATTTCGACAGTCCTTCTGCAGGTGTCCTGACTGTCTCTTCCCATTACTATCGAGATAGAAGTGCATCTGACATGGCCCGTTCATCATATCCTCGGGGGACACGAAAGGTCTCTGAAACCTTGGTCTGTTATTTCGGGAGTCATCTCTATTGTCGCCTCTCTGCTCGTTGCTCCTTTGATAGTAATCTCTATTGCTTCCTCCAGCGCTTCCTCGGAAGCCAGCCGAAATTTGACCAGGTGCATCATAGCTCGAGTACTGTCGAGGAAATCGTCGCCTATTTTGATAATTTCGACCACGGTCCTCTTCTGGCGAACTGTGCCGTTTATTGTGGATAGCGTCTTCTCCATCTGCCCATCTGTTTGCTATCTCCATCAATGCTGACACCGTCTTTGGGTTGGTTCTCCCCAAGTCCTCGACAAAATCTCCTCGTCGAATTCCAGCTATGAACGCATCTATTGCTCTCTCGTCAGATATGTTCTCTGCCGAGTTTTTGATGATGTTCCACCTTTGAATGTACTTCCTCATTGATTCATCCTACTTTTGTCGACACGCTCTCAACTCCTCTAGTGATGCGGGTTTTTTGCAGGTGGATCGGAAATTCTTGACGAAAACATCCTCGAAGCTATCCCAACTGTCGATAGAACCCGGAGGAAGCTTCTTTATCCAAGATCGCGCAGCTCCACTCAAATGTACTTGGATGCTCTGCATGGCTGTTGCTCTGGTTCCTCCTATCAGCTTCACCGTCTCGAGATAATCACCTAGCCAATCCTCTGGATCTTGCAGGCCGTCGAATTTTTTGAAGTTATCGGGTAATTTAAACCCCGAAGGAACTCGAGTTTTTAGGACCCTCCTTGTGAAGCACGGCAGCCCGCACATATCCTCTTCATCTATCTCTGGGGAGTGCCGATGTTCCCTTCTATTTTGTCATGCTCTGTCCACCCTTGCTTGCGCTGTTGTGTCTGTTGCTCCACTTGGTCTCTCGGGAGCTGGCGCCGCTGCAGCAGGTCGTGGACTATTTTGCCTTGCTGAACCTTCGGGAGGCGTCGTTACAAACGCCGTTCCCATGGCCCCAACTCCTGCCATAGCCATATTGTACAATGCCTCTCTTGGATCTCCGGGAGGTGGCTTGGATGCGAGGATAAAGGCTTGCGTTGCCATATACCCAGCTTCCGGTGTCTTAGGGATAATGTTCTCTCTCGTGTCTATCGACATAAAGGACATATCGAGGTTTTGTACCAAGTTCTCCCTATCAGCCTCAGGTATGTTTTGCAGTCTAGATCTTGCTCTGTTCCGAGCTTCTCTGTGACTGTCTCCCGAAGTTCCTGAATGTCGACTTAACTCCGCCCTTCGCCTGCTTGATGCGGAAGCTGCCTCCCTTCTTCTGTTCAGAGCGGCTGTCTGTTTTTCAATTTCCCTTCCTGCTCGAGCGAGCCTATATTGGTATGCTTGCAATTCTTCCGTTGTAGCGGTTGTGGCCATTGGTTCTGAACCATCCATAGCTCTCGCAGCTCTATCCCATGCTGCTTGTGGAAGTTGAACCCTAACACGTGGTGTAGGCCCGACATATTTATTGCCTAAACCTCGCCTTAGGTTGGAGGGATCGACATATGGATTTCCCAAGTCGTCGAAAGCCTCTGATGTCTCCTCCTGATCGCGACTTGTTTCTCCAATGGCATAAATCTGATGATATTTTGAGTTCTGAGCCTTGCTAGGTTTGGTGACACCATCATAGAGATTGGTGAAGACCTTGCCAACGGTAGTGGATCTGTCGATGAAGTTGAAGCTGTCGAAGCTGCTCGAGTCATCGCTTATATCTGAGTCCGTAGATGACTCGAAGGACATGTCGCTGAAGATCTTGGCGAGCTTTTCGCTTGCCCTGGTGCTGACGAAGCGTGGCGATGAAGTTTCCTCGTCGCCTGACTCGGTTGACGATGTTGAGCTCGAAAAATCAGAATCGACCGCCGAAAATCCCGACGAGATCGGAATTTCGAGACGATACGCTCCTTCTTTCTCGACGCGGAAGTGGAACTTTCCGAACGTCATCTCCATGGGCTCCTCCAGATACGCATATGCATCCAAACGGGAGGGCGGGTGAGGAACAAAATCGACTAGACCAGTTTCGATCTGTTTACCTCGATCCATCGTGTTGCTTGCTGTTGACGAAGTCGACGATCTTGAACGTGCCATCGAGATCAGATCCTTGACGCCTCTAATTCCCACAGACGGCGCCAATTGACAAGGGATTAACTTGTCAATGCCTACAAGTCGTAGACTAGGGTTTTAGTCGGAAGTAGAGGGCAAGTAGATCTCGAAGGTTTCAGCCGAAAAGTGCTCGACGATATGAAAACTAAGGTTTGTGAGACAATGAATCGATGCTTTCTTTGTCCCTCGGCTCCCCTTATATAGGAGGTGGAGCCGAGGGATTCGTAATACACAAGTTACAGAGTTCGGGAGGGTTTCCAACTCATCCCGCAATATTACAAGTGCTATTTCCTAATACAACTCTAGCTTTCCTTAACTAGTAACTTGGGCTTCCGACTCTTCTTATCCTTCGGGTCGTGGGCCTTCAGTAAACCCCGGGTACCATCTTCGGCAGACCCGTTGGGGATGCCTATGTCAGTGGGGGCAGCAAATTCTGACATCGAATAGTCCACACATCAGTGATATAGTTTAGGTTTAAAATATTTATCACGTTTATGAGATGTGATCAACATGGAAGGAAGGAACTTAAAAATGAACTAGCTAACCTTGGAAAGTTCAGAAATAATTGACTTCGGGTATAAAGGTAGTCATTTTGTCTTACATTCTAGCAAATTTGATGAAATTGGCCAAATTTTAAAAAATAGCTAGTTATTCAATAATATGACAGACCTAAATTGGGGAAGTTTGACATAATTTAGAGAAGTAAATTAAGTATTACAATATAACTTGAAGGTTAAACTCCTCAATCCTATATTTTGACCTCCCCAGGCAACGAGTAAACTAAGTAAAGCTACCATGATTGGGCCTATGTGCACGGGTCAATACCTCTTCTCGGAGGAGCTGAGGAAGGACTGTATCAAGGTGATAAGGATATCAAAATATGAAATTTTGAAAAAGCGTTAAAAAAAGGAGTGCAATTAATGGGGAGAGGAGGATCGAAGCCGAGGAAGAAATTTGTTTTGCTAGCTTGTAATAAATGGTTGCTTTGTGAGCTACTACTCCGGGTCACCACCATCGGCTGGCTGCTCAATCTGGCTGCCAAATTTGGAACATTACATGGTGAATTCAGCTACAGTGTGCAATATAACAAGAGGTCCACAATGTATTAGTTCCAATATTTCATAATGTGGGTCTCACCATCTAGCTAGCTAAGACAACAAAGAAAACCATTAAGGAACTACCCTAACAATGTTGTACACAAATTCGCAATTACCTACTACACGAATTGGTAAAAATAATGAGATTGCAATAATTACTACATGCATGATAATATATATATATACATATATATCACGGTGCACTAAACAAGCTAGCAGGATTCCCTACCTCTTTCTCTCTCTCTCATCCTTTTCGTGTGAAACTATTTTTTAATCTATTGTCGTCGAATCATCGATCTACACCATTGACCAGCTTCGGCTGGTGTGACTAACCTTCCGTGTGATGGCTAGTTTATAAAATGACACACACTTGGTTTGTTATATACATGCATTATGTTCTTAATTAATCTTAGATCTAGCTACACACATAACTGTTGAATTCTATACATTTCTTAGGGTTGCGTGTAGTACATAATTGGTGGGATTCCCCACCACCTTCTTGCTGCTTGACCCTTCTAGTGAAACCCTAACTGGTATATATATATGTGCATATATACACACTAATTAATTTCCCCTAACTCGGAACAGAATAAAAATATATACACATATGTTTGTTAATTTGTTTTTTAGGGTTTACGGTTTAGGAGTTTAGGTTCATGGTTTAGGATTTTCTTAGGGTTTAGGTTTAGTGTTTAGGATTTATGGTTTTAGCTAGGGTATGTTTAGGGTTTAGGGTTTCGGGTTTAGGATTTTAAGGTTTAGGGTGAGGGTTAGGCCTTAGGGTTAGGGTTAGAGTTAGGGTTTAGGGTTAGGGTTAGGGTAGGGTTTAGGTTTAGGGTTAGGGTTTAGGGTTAGGCTTAGGGTTAGGGTTTAGGATTAGGGTTAGGGCTAGGGCTTAACTAGGATTTAGGGTTAGACTTTTAACTGTACATGCGGTCCTCTCACACTTGAGAGAGGTGTGACCGGGGAAGAAATTTATCTTGATAGCCTGTAATAAATGGTTGCTTTGTGAGCTACGTACTGCTCCGGGTCACCACCGCCGGTTGGCTTCTCAATTTGGCTGCCAAATTTGGAACATTGCATAAGGTGAATTTAACTACAATGTGAAATATATATAGCAAGAGGTCAACAATAGAGTGTAATTCCAAATATTTTAAAATGTGGGTCCCTCCATCTAGCTAACTAAGACAACAAAGAAAACAATTAAGGAACAACCCTCACAATGTTGTACAAAAAATCGCAAATAGCTAGTAGACAAATCAGTAAAATATAATGAGATTGCATTTATTACTACGTACATGCATGATAATATATATATCACGATGGACCTAACCAGCATGATTCCCAACTTCTTTCTCTCTATGTCACATCCTTTTCGCGTGAAACCCTTTTTAATCTATTGCCATCGAACCATCTATCTATACACCGCCATAGACCGGCTTCAGCTTGGCGGTGTGACTAACCTTCCGTGCGATGGCTAGTTTATATAATGATTCGCTTAATTAGTTGTTTGTTATATACGCACATCATGTTCTCAATTAATCTACGGTCTAGCTACACACATTTCTTATGGCGGAGTGTAGTGGTACATATACAATTGGTGCGATCCCCCCACCACCTTCTTGATGCTTGACCCTTCTAGTGAAACCCTAATTGGTATAGATATATATATATGTGTGTGTGTGTGTGTGTTTGTGTGTGTGTGTGTGTGTGCATATATACACGCTAATTGCCCCTAATTGGGTGCAAAATAAATATATATATATACACATATGTTTTATAATTTGTTCAGGGTTAGGGTTTAATTAGTTTATGGATTTATGGTTTACGACTTATGGGTTTAATTAGGTTCATGGTTTACGATTTAATTAGGGGGTATGGTTTATATAGGGTTTAGGATTTATGGTTTTAGGGTTAGCTAGGTTTAGGATTTAGGGTTAGAGTTTTAAATGTACATGCGTTCCTCTCACACTTGAGAGAGGTGTGGCTACATATATATTGGCCCTTCCACCATGCTAAGCCCCTTTCATGAGAAAAAACTCTTATGTGTGCAAGGGCGATCGGAGTGTATGAAAGATTATTATGTGGATTTTAACTGAGATGGGATAATATACACTTGTAATACTCAATACACAATTTTCAAACAGAGGGGGTCGACTTGTTTTTCGCGGAAGGTGATAAACAAGGAGACTAGAATAGTGCATACACGACCGACTCACTGATATGTGGGTTCATATATAGGCGCAGGTTCCACGTTATGGAAAGACGCCTCGTTGTGGCCGGCTTTCCTAATTTCAATCAAACAAAGGTCATTGGTTGCCATGAATTCACTTAGATTGAAGTGGGCATTACATACATGACATTGCATGCAAATCTAGGTCTTCTGTAATAATCGTGTGTTTTTCATCTCATATATAGGAATCAAAGATCGGATGCCTCTAATATAGGATGGAAAGTCATATCATCATATGGTCGGCTTTCCTAATTGAATAAACAAAGTTCCCCGAATCGGAAGGCTTATATTATTTTTAGAGAGTCAAACTATGTCAAATTTGACTAAGTTTTTACAAAAAATCATTAACATGCAAAATGCAAAACAAATATCATTAAATATATAATGATATATATTTTTGTATTGTATCAAATATTGTATTTATTGATAGATTGTTCTAAAAGTTTGGTCAAACTTTACTTGGTTTGACTTTTGAATAAAATATAAGGCTTAAGCTTTGGGATGGAGGTACTAGGATATATTGAAGTAGGCATTGCATGCTGTAAGAGCAAAGTCTAAACCCCGGGTTTTGTGTGTTTGATGACAACACTTGAGTAATTCACCGTGTGCCTTCAGTATCATTGTTAGATTTGCAAGTGCACGGTGACCTCGCTGGACACGTCAAGATCGGAAGACTGAAGCGTAGTTTATAGGCTTTCTGGTTTTGTGTGTGTATCGCGAGGTGACATGGCTGGAGAGAAAAAGGGAAGAAAACCAGTTTTAGCCAGGCCGGTACTACCGGTATCTGTAGCGGTAGTACCGCTACCCCTATAGGTACCGCCCACGGTACCGCTCTGAGTTCTGCACTGACTTTGACCCAGAATACGGGTTGCGGTACCTCTGCAGTACCTGGAGCGGTAGTACCGCTCACGAGTGGTAGTACCGCCCACGGTACCGCTCAGGTACCGTAACTTGTTACGGCAGTACCGCTCTGGTACCGCTTGGTACCGCTCGAGTACGATAAGGTTTGGACCTCGTTGCGGTACTCGAGCGGTACCGCGAGCGGTAGTACCGCTCCGCGTCCACGTGGACCGGATCCGGGAATTTCGAACTCGTGGCGGTAGTACCGCTTCCCAAAAGCGGTAGTACCGCTTAGGCGAAAACTGGACATAACGGTTGGATTTGGAGGAGCCTATTTAAGGGCCCCTTCTTCCCCAACTCGTTTTTATCTCTCCTCTCTCTCTCTCCTCCATTGTTGCTGAGCCAAAACCTTGAGGATCTCCCCAACCATCTGTCGGCCCCCGAAGTTAGATACGCATCACGGAATTAGTGCCCCTCGTGAATACGTATCCGTGTCGGAGTACCAAGCTGTTGACCCTAGGAGTAGGAATACGGACGCGGAACTAGTGCCCCTCGCGTACACGCATCCAGGCCTAGGTGTCTCGCCTTCCTGTGCACTCGATAAGAAACACGCACGGTGCACAGGTTACAAGGGCATAGCATCACAGATGATATCACAACATTAACTCTACGACACAAAAGAGTTAAATAAGTATATAGCAACGCTCATAGAGCAAGATAGCAAATGACACTCAGAGGACACATGTCCCAACAATACATCAATACATCATGCGGAAGCGAATAACGTCTGAGTACAGACAAGATGCAAATGGGACTAAGAGTCCATAAATAAAGCGGTCGGATCCATATCCAGCAAGCCCCAGGCTGCTGCCTTAGGAGCGTCCTCTCTACTCGATGTAGTCGTCCTCGGCGTGATCAACAAAGTAGTGTCCAGGTGGATACTCATAACCTGTCGTACCTGCAAACATCGGGCCAACGGTTGCCGGAAAAAGAGAGGAAAAGCGAGGTGAGTACCAAGGCGCGTACCCAGCGAGACTTAGAATATTGGCTGCGCTCGCCGGCTATATGGTGGGTTTAGCGGCAGCAAAGCTTGCACTACAACCTATAGAGACACTCTCAACTTTCCGTCTGCAAGATATAGATAAGAGAGCGTGCATATAACAGTTCTAAAAACTCTGCAAACATAACTCAGCCGATGCACTCCCCCTTCTACATGCTACAGGAAGAAGATGCAAAGGCACTCACATGGTGTACAGTTTTAACCAGTTTTTATTATAGTTCTGCTAATTACTACGCAAGTTAATTAGCAGGTAAAGGGTGAAAGTTGTCTATGATCAAGCGACACTTCTCCAAGTCGTCCATAACCGCGGACACGGCTTTTCGAAAAGATTGTAACCCCGCAGGGTGCACTCATCGGTCTCATACGCTCGATCAACCCTACTCGGATCAAAGCGAGTATCACGACACTACCTCTCCCTTCACCACAGACCAAGTCCAAGAGCCACCTAACTAAGTTAAACCCGTTACGGAGTTCGGCCGAGTCTCCGAGGCGGACCTAGCTGTTGCGAGGACGGCTTCAGAGGGTCAAAACACACACAGGGGCGAATGACCCGCTTCGAAGCATGCGATAGACGCACGTGCCGCACCTATACGTGCATACCAGAAACAAGGGATACAAGGCTCACTGGGCTTCCCAAAATAAAGAAGTAACAGGCTGGCATGCACGCGATAAAAGAGTAAACACACCAAAAACTAATTGTGGCACTTGGACAATGGAAGTAGTTCTGGAATTGGTCGAGGAGGCCCCACCGAACCCCACGTATGGTTAGTGCGCTCAGTCTTGGATCGGATAACAAGAACTCGGGATCCTAAGATATTAGTGGACACAAGTGAGCCATGTTCAAAACGAATAATCAGTCGACCCACGGATGCCTCTACTTAACAATTTTATTATTAGCATGAATAAGTAAGGTGTGATCTTATCGAACGTAAATAACCATAAGCATGTATCTCGGAACCCCCAACGGATATAACCCAACTAAATAACAACGGCGATAGCGATAATAGTAACAACATATAACAACGGTACTAAGCAAGCCTACGACTCGCATGGCTGACCCTGTAACCAAACAACAGCTGTAGGACATATGTATGGATCTATGGCTTGCAGTAGATGACATGCGATAGGATACGTGATAAGAACGGCACACCAGGATAGCGAGAAGGTAAAGAGGCAAAAGCGAGAAAATAGGTAGCGAGGGAAAAAATGCTCGCTCGTCAAGTCAGAAGAAGAGAAACCGGCACGATCCTCCTCAAGGTAGTAGTCGTACTCCTCGCCGTACTCCTCGGTACCGACGTCTAACGAGAAGAACCAAACACACATACAAGAGAGAGTACACAATCAATACAAGAAATGAAATGCGACAATATGATGCATGGCATGTGATATGCAAGAAGGACCATGCTTAGCAAAATTAAGTGGGGCAATCTGCTAGACAAGATAATTAATAATTGCCCGCACATATCATTTAGTTTTCGTGTAATTAACCATCCGGCAGAGATAGAAAGGTCTATGATGCATGACAAGTTCATAGTTGGATTCTTCTCGGAAAAACGATTGATTTTGATATAAAGTTCATCGTCTTCGGAGACACGGTACTCAAGATATGATTTGGCAAACTTTTAATTATATGAAGCACTTATTTCAATTAGTCAAATTACTTGTTCCAAGAAATAGCTGTCACAGGTTCAGATTTGAAATAGGATTCAAATCCTTGTAAGTTAATAGAACTACACAGTTTAAAAGAATTTGGGAAAACAAAATGTTAAAACAGTTGACTGTACCAGAGCACAAAGGAGTACAGGAGTGATCTTTTTATACTTGGACCAGAGGTATGGGACAACGATCCCAGGAGTAGCAGGAAAACAAAGACAAACTGGATAGATCACGTTCTGGGTGAAACTACAGGCAGCAGAAAAGAAGTTGTGTGCATCTACCGTAACTGAAGAGAGGATACTGAACTGATACGTGAGACTGTGTTCTGAACCCGAACCAGAGACGGAACAACAACACTACAGCTACAGATGCCAGATAGTTTTCGATCTCCAGGCTTCCCAGGGAATCGGCCAAGTGCTCCAACTAGCTGGGATAGATATCGTTTTGAAGAAACAAATTAACAGCAGGGAAGCAGCTAACTAGAAGCTAACTGAAGAATTGACATCAGCTAACTGAACACGATTTAGAACTGCACAGGAATAAAAAGGGGCGCCTTGCGCGCTGGTGACAGGCAGCGATCTCAATCCTCACCTTCAGCGCAGATGGAATAGGCCAGCCGCTGGACTAGTTGATGATTGAAGAGAGGGGCTTGGTCCTGAAGGAAGGCAGTCAAAAATTTGACCAAGACCAACACGCTGAGGCTCTGACGACACGAACGATCGCGAACTGCAGCAGCGAACAACAGAAGCAGACGCAGACGACGGCGTCAGTACGAGAAAATGAACGAGAAGAATGGGAGGACGACAGGGAACTCACGAGGAGGCTCACCACGTCGAGGGAGAAGGTTGGGGAGGATGGAGACGACGGCGGGGCGAAGCGGAGGTCGTCGGCGTGCACAACGGCGCACCAGGTACGTCTTGGCGGGGCGGCGTTCTTGAGCAGCTCCGGCTCCGGTTCAGCGAGGAGGAAGAGGGCACCACGGCGGCTCCATACCCGCGCTCGGCGCAGCGAGCAGCGGCGGACAACGACGGCAAGGACGGCGATCTCCGGCAGGATTTCTTAGCGGTTTTGTCTGATGAAACTGAAGACTTTCTCTCAAAGTCCCTCTCTGATTTTTGTGGAGCAGCAGAAAGGAGCAGAGGGGCGGCGCAGAGGAAGAGGTCTAGGGTTTGTGGCTTGATTTGGAGGAAGGGGAGAAGGATAGAGGAGCTGGGCAGGTGACCGTGAGAAGAAAGATTGGAAGATGCTCACGTCGTCTGGTTTCTGACGGAAAGAAGACAGATGAACAGGAGCTGCGCTGGGCGTCCAAGCAAAAATAGGATCAGACTAGGCTGCTCTCTTTTCCATTTTATTTCAAATTCTTTTTCTGGTTTTTACTCAACCAAAACCAAAACCATTTTGAATTAGGATAAGAGAAAGATTTGTAAATAATTTTAATTCACTGTTGGTTTGGATTAAACCAGGCAAAGTATTTTAGTAAACCAAAAAGTTGATTATTATGTTGAATAATTACAAAATAAGAGATTAAGGAGAGGGTATAATATTAACCCATATTTACTAGAAGTTTTGGCATGACCTTTTTAAAAAGTGGTCAAGCTTAGGAGTAGGGTAGGTAGGCTTGAAGGTTGGAACATCTCAAGTGAGATAAGAGGTAAAACAAGAGAGATAGAAAACAACACATAAAAGATGAAAGGCAAAATAAATCCAAATGCAATTTTTATAAGAACCAAAAGTGACATGATGAGATGCATGAATGCAATATGATGCACAAACTTGCAAAACTAAAAGGGTAGCTCACTTGGGATGTTACAACTCGCCCCCCCTTGAAGGAATCGCGCCCGAGATTCCTAAGGAGATGTGAAGAGAGCGGGATACTCGGATCTGAGAAGATCTTCGCGTTCCCAAGTTGCTTCTTTCTCGGAATGATTAGACCAAAGGACCTTGAGAAACTTGACAGAACTGTTCCTCGTCTTCCTTTCGGCTTCATCAAGAATGCGAACTGGATGCTCACGATAGGAAAGATCCTCTTGAAGGTCAATAGACTCGTGATCAACTGCACGGCCTGGATCTTTGAAACATTGCTTGAGCTGTGACACGTGGAACACATCGTGCACTTTGGAGAGATTTGGTGGAAGCTCTAACATGTAGGAAACTTCACCACGCCTTGCAAGAACCTTGAAAGGACCGATGTATCTTGGAGCCAACTTGCCCTTGATACCGAAGCGATGTGTACCCCTCATGGGAGTCACACGGAGGTAAGCCAGATCATCAGGTTTATAGACCATATCACGGTGCTTGCTATCATAATAGCTTTTCTGACGAGACTGAGCTATCTTCAGATTGTCCCGAATGATTCTGACTTGTTCTTCAGCTTCTTTGACAATGTCAGGACCAAAGAGTTTCCTTTCACCGGGACCTGACCAGTTTAGAGGCGTTCTGCACTTGCGACCATATTGAACTTCAAATGGTGCCATGCCAAGACTGGATTGATAGCTGTTGTTGTAGGAGAACTCAGCATATGGAAGACATTCTTCCCATTTCATGCCGAAGGAGATCACACAAGCACGAAGCATATCTTCAAGGATTTGATTTACCCTTTCAACTTGTCCACTAGTTTGAGGGTGATATGCCGTGCTGAACAGAAGAGTTGTTCCCATAGCTTTCTGAAAGCTTGCCCAAAATCTGGAAGTGAAGATGCTTCCACGATCAGAGCTTATTTCCAAGGGAACACCATGAAGAGAGACAATTCTAGTGGTGTAGAGCTCAGCCAACTGACTAGCGAGAGATTGTTTCTTTGACGGGAAGGAAGTGAGCAACCTTAGAGAGGCGGTCAATCACAACGAAGATTGCATCATTGCCCTTGCGGGACTTTGGAAGGCCAGTGATGAAGTCCATCTCGACTTTATCCCATTTCCACTCCGGAACTTTCAAGGGTTGGAGAACACCGGCCGGTCTTTTACATTCAGCTTTGACTCGGCGGCAAACATCACATTCGGAGACATACTTTGCTATCTCACGCTTCATTCTTGTCCACCAGAATGTTGACCTTAGATCGTGATACATTTTGGTGCTTCCAGGATGGATAGACAAGGGAGTATCATGAGCTTCTTTCATTATCAACGCTCGTAAGCTTTGGACTTTAGAAACGACCATGCGTCCTTCAAAGAACACAGTGCCTTGATCATCAAGAGAGAAAGCCTTGTACTTTGATTGATGCATATTCTCCTTGATTTTCTCGATTAAGACATCACCCAACTGTGCCTTTCTTATCTTTTCTTCAAGAGTAGGCTCAACTACCAAGGTTGCAACAAAGCCTTGAGGAACAATTTGAAGATTTAACTTCTGGAATTCTTCATGAAGAAGAGGTTGTGCTTCTTTCACCATGAGATTATTGCAATACTCCTTGCGACTCAGCGCATCAGCCATCACATTTGCTTTGCCAGGAGTGTAGGAGATAGACAAGTCAAAGTCTTTGATGGTCTCCATCCATCTCGTTTGACGCATGTTCAAATTGGGTTGAGTGAAGATGTATTTGAGGCTTTTGTGGTCGGTGAAGATTTCACAACGGTTGCCCAACAAGTAGGGACGCCAAGTTGTCAAAGCATGTAAAACCGCGGCAAGCTCGAGATCATGAGTGGGATAGTTCAATTCATGCTTGCGCAACTGACGAGAAGTATACGCCACAACTTGACGTTCTTGCATGAGAACTGCACCCAATCCTTGAAGAGAGGCATCACAGAATATCTGGAAAGGCTTGGAAGTATCTGGAGCAACAAGAACTGGAGTTGAAGTGAGTTTCTGTTTCAGGAGTTCAAAGCTTTCTTGACACACCGGAGTCCAAAGGAACTTCTTGTCTTTCTTCAGAAGATCCGTGAGAGGCTTGGCAATTTTGGAGAAGTTCTCAACAAAGCGGCGGCAATAACTAGCCAAACCGAGGAAGCTTCTCACTTGCTTGACATTCTTCGGAGGAAGCCATTCAACAATTGCCTTGATCATGTTTCGAGGATTGACGGCTATGCCTTTTGCGAAATGACATGCCCAAGATAGACGACTTCTGGAAGCCAAAACTCGCACTTGGAGAACTTGGCATAAAGGCGATGCTCGCGGAGCTTGGTGAGGACGAGGCGAAGATGCTCTTCATGTTCTTCATTAGACTTGGAATAGACAAGAATATCATCAAGATAGACCACCACAAACTTGTCAAGATACTCCATGAAGGCCGAGTTCATGAGGCGAGAGAACGTTCTCTGGAGCATTAGTGAGGCCAAAGGACATGACTGTGTACTCATACAAGCCATAGCGAGTGGTGAAAGCTGTTTTTGGAATATCCTCCTTGCGGATTTTTATTTGGTGATAGCCGCTTCTCAAGTCCATCTTAGAGAACACAACGGCACCCGCAAGTTGGTCGAAGAGATCAATGATGCGAGGAAGAGGGTATTTATTCTTGATCGTCTTCTCATTCAGAGGGCGGTAGTCAACCACCAAGCGATCAGTTTTATCCTTCTTCTTAACAAAGATGGTGGGGCAACCCCACGGGGAAGTGCTAGGTTGAATGAACCCAAGCTTTTCCAACTCATCAGGTTGTTTCTTGAGTTCAGCTAACTCATTTGGACCCATCTTGTAAGGCCTCTTGGAGATAGGAGCTGTACCAGGTTCTAGCTCAATGACAAACTCAACAGCCCTGTCAGGTGGCATTCCTGGAAGCTCATTTGGAAAAACATCGGGGAAGTCACAAACCACCGGAACATCTTCAATTGAAGGTAGAGGATTTGCTTCAAGAGAGAACACTTGCACTGTTGAAGAAGTTGGAGAATAGACTATCTGGCCTGAAGGGTGAACAAGAGTGACAGACTTTGTGGCGCAATCAATCTTTGCCTTGTTAGCTTTCAACCAATTCATGCCAAGGATCACATCAATGCTAGCACTTTTGAGCACTATCAATGAAGCAAGGAACATATAGCTTCCAATGAAAATTTGGTTGCCATGACTTACATTAGAAGATCTCATATTTGCTCCCGGCGAGTGTACCATGAGAGTGTTGGGCAAAGAAACCAATGGCAACCCATGCATTTGAGCAAACTTTTGAGACACGAAAGAATGCGATGCACCAGTATCAAACAGAACTTTAGCAGGAAAAGAGTTCACAAGTAAGGTACCAAGCACAACGTCTGATGCCTTCTCAGCTTCCTCTGCGGTGATATTGTTGACAGTGGCAGATCTAGGCTTATTGTTATAGTTGAAAGCCTTGCCTGTAGAAGGAGCACGCACCATCGTCTGAGTCGAGGAAGGACGAGGTGGTGGTGGTGGAAGTTGCTGCCTCTGAGAACAAGTACGGGAAGTGTGCCCGGGCTGACCACAAGAGTAGCAAGTGACTGAAGAAGAACGAGGAGCAAACTGTCTCTGAGGAGGACCAAAGGCTGGCCTCTGCTGCTGCTGAACAAAACCTCCGTGTTGCTGAGGAGTGAAAGTTGGCCTGTGCTGAAACTGTGCTGGCCTGTGAGCAAACTGAGGGGTGGGTGGGCGGGGAGCAAACCCAGGCGGTCTCGAGTGGAAGGACCGTGGTGCTGGTGGAGCAGTGTCAGGAAACCAAACTCTGCGCTTCTGAGGTGGCATAGCTGGTGTCGAAGAAGAGCCATTGTCACGAGAGTGCTTCCTTGACTGCTCAAACTCCTGTCTACCAGTCTCAGCCTTGATAGCTGTATCAACAAGCTCATCGAAGTTTCTGCACTTGATCAGGTTGATAGCGAACTTGACTGTAGGGTTGAGGCCTCTGCGAAACTTGTCTTGCTTCCTCTCATCGGTGGAGATCTCATCACTCGCATAGCGAGCAAGGTTGGTGAAGGCTCTGCTGTAGGTTTCCACATCCATATCAGCCTGTGTGAGCCTGCGAAACTCCTCACGCATCTTGTCCATGGCACCATCACGAATGTGATGACGCCTGAAAAGCGCCTGGAACTCATCCCAACTAGTCTCAACATCTGGATCTCTTCTCTCCAGGTAGCTGTCCCACCACGCAGCAGACTCACCTCTCAGGAGGAAGGTCACAAAGGGAACTCTGTCTGCTGGAGCTACACGCGCAGTGCTGAGGGTGCGGTTCATCTCACGCAGCCAATCATCTGCATCTAGTGGCTTCAGTGGAGTGTCGAAGGTGCGCGGGTTGAGGTTAAGGAACTCTCTGATAGTGACCCGGCCATTCCCTTCATTGTTCTGCACCTGGTTCTGGGCCAACTGCGTTAGAATCTGAGTCACATTCAGCAGAGCTTGCCCAATTTCCAGAGGTGGAGGTGGAGGAGGCGGAGGTGCGCGCCTTGGAGGCATCCTGATGACAAACATCAAGATTGCAGATTAGTACACAGTAGGATAAAAATCCAACATAAGTACATTAGAAGAAACTGCAACTTGCAAGATAGAAACATGAATATGACATAGATATCATCAAGGTACATGAATTCAAGTACACAAGAGCTAGTCATAACATATTGAAGATTAGAATGATAGCAAAACAATACTTCACAAATCTCGCAAGATAGTGGTATGTAGCTATACTGAAGTTTTTAACATTGGCAAGTGTCAACACGACCCAAGTTATGTTTATTGGAAGGTGAACAACACAAACAGGAACTTGATAGGAACAACTCCGTAGAAGAAAAGAACTCGATATTAGCACCGGAATCAACAACCAGTTAACATGATTATGCCAACGAGCAAGAAAAGAATTTTCAATCGAAACATGATTGATGATGTAACACAGAAATTGGATCGAAGCAACATTTTTCTCAACACAAAACCACACAACAATCTATGGTACTACGGAAGCCCGAAAGACGTGAAATCCTAGATGAAATTTAGGTAAGAGGAGAGTAAAATCCGTTACACTTCCTTACCAGAGGGTGGGTGGGTGGGGTAAGAAGTAAAAACAGAATTCCTACTCTCGCGCATAAAGTTTTCCTATATAGCTACTAAAGTATTAGTTCTAGACACGACTACGTCCGCTGCAAGGGCTCCTAAAGGCAGTCCATGCTCTGATACCAAGTCTGTCGGCCCCCGAAGTTAGATACGCATCACGGAATTAGTGCCCCTCGTGAATACGTATCCGTGTCGGAGTACCAAGCTGTTGACCCTAGGAGTAGGAATACGGACGCGGAACTAGTGCCCCTCGCGTACACGCATCCGGGCCTAGGTGTCTCGCCTTCCTGTGCACTCGATAAGAAACACGCACGGTGCACAGGTTACAAGGGCATAGCATCACAGATGATATCACAACATTAACTCTACGACACAAAAGAGTTAAATAAGTATATAGCAACGCTCATAGAGCAAGATAGCAAATGACACTCAGAGGACACATGTCCCAACAATACATCAATACATCATGCGGAAGCGAATAACGTCTGAGTACAGACAAGATGCAAATGGGACTAAGAGTCCATAAATAAAGCGGTCGGATCCATATCCGAGCAAGCCCCGAGTCTGCTGCCTTAGGAGCGTCCTCTCTACTCGATGTAGTCGTCCTCGGCGTGATCAACAAAGTAGTGTCCAGGTGGATACTCATAACCCGTCGTACCGCAAACATCGGGCCAACGGTTGTCGGAAAAAGAGAGGAAAAGCGAGGTGAGTACCAAGGCGCGTACCCGACGAGACTTAGAATATTGGTCGCGCTCGCCGGCTATATGGTGGGTTTAGCGGCGACAAAGCTTGCACTACAACCTATAGAGACACTCTCAACTTTCCGTCCGCAAGATATAGATAAGAGAGCGTGCATATAACAGTTCTAAAAACTCGCAAACATAACTCAGCCGATGCACTCCCCTTCTACATGCTACGGGAAGAAGATGCAAAGGCACTCACATGGTGTACGGTTTTAACCAGTTTTTATTATAGTTCTGCTAATTACTACGCAAGTTAATTAGCGAGTAAAGGGTGAAAGTTGTCTATGATCAAGCGACACTTCTCCAAGTCGTCCATAGCAGCGGACACGGCTTTTCGAAAAGATTGTAACCTGCAGGGGTGCACTACTGGTCTCATACGCTCGATCAACCCTACTGGATCAAAGCAGAGTATCACGACACTACCTCTCCCTTCACCACAGACCAAGTCCAAGAGCCACCTAACTAAGTTAAACCCGTTACGGAGTTCGGCCGAGTCTCCGAGGCGGACCTAGCTGTTGCGAGGACGGCTTCAGAGGGTCAAAACACACACAGGAGCGAATGACCCGCTTCAGCATGCGATAGACGCACGTGCCGCACCTATACGTGCATACCAGAAACAAGGGATACAAGGCTCACTGGGCTTCCCAAAATAAAGAAGTAACAGGCTGGCATGCACGCGATAAAAGAGTAAACACACCAAAAACTAATTGTGGCACTTGGACAATGGAAGTAGTTCTGGAATTGGTCGAGGAGGCCCCACTGAACCCCACGTATGGTTAGTGCGCTCAGTCTTGGATCAGATAACAAGAACTCGGGATCCTAAGATATTAGTGGACACAAGTGAGCCATGTTCAAAACGAATAATCAGCTGACCCACAGATGCCTCTACTTAACAATTTTATTATTAGCATGAATAAGTAAGGTGTGATCTTATCGAACAGAAATAACCATAAGCATGTATCTCGGAACCCCCCAACAGATATAACCCAACTAAATAACAACGGCGATAGCGATAATAGTAACAACATATAACAACGGTACTAAGCAAGCCTACGACTCGCATGGCTGACCCTGTAACCAAACAACAGCTGTAGGACATATGTATGGATCTATGGCTTGCAGTAGATGACATGCGATAGGATACGTGATAAGAACGGCACACCAGGATAGCAGTAAGGTAAAGAGGCAAAAGCAGAAAATAGGTAGCAGGAAAAAAAATGCTCGCCTGTCAAGTCAGAAGAAGAGAAACCGGCACGATCCTCCTCAAGGTAGTAGTCGTACTCCTCGCCGTACTCCTCGGTACCGACGTCTAACGAGAAGAACCAAACACACATACAAGAGAGAGTACACAATCAATACAAGAAATGAAATGCGACAATATGATGCATGGCATGTGATATGCAAGAAGGACCATGCTTAGCAAAATTAAGTGGGGCAATCTGCTAGACAAGATAATTAATAATTGCCCGCACATATCATTTAGTTTTCGTGTAATTAACCATCTGGCAGAGATAGAAAGGTCTATGATGCATGACAAGTTCATAGTTGGATTCTTCTCGGAAAAACGATTGATTTTGATATAAAGTTCATCGTCTTCGGAGACACGGTACTCAAGATATGATTTGGCAAACTTTTAATTATATGAAGCACTTATTTCAATTAGTCAAATTACTTGTTCCAAGAAATAGCTGTCACAGGTTCAGATTTGAAATAGGATTCAAATCCTTGTAAGTTAATAGAACTACACAGTTTAAAAGAATTTGGGAAAACAAAATGTTAAAACAGTTGACTGTACCAGAGCACAAAGGAGTACAGGAGTGATCTTTTTATACTTGGACCAGAGGTATGGGACAACGATCCCAGGAGTAGCAGGAAAACAAAGACAAACTGGATAGATCACGTTCTGGGTGAAACTACAGGCAGCAGAAAAGAAGTTGTGTGCATCTACCGTAACTGAAGAGAGGATACTGAACTGATACGTGAGACTGTGTTCTGAACCCGAACCAGAGACGGAACAACAACACTACAGCTACAGATGCCAGATAGTTTTCGATCTCCAGGCTTCCCAGGGAATCGGCCAAGTGCTCCAACTAGCTGGGATAGATATCGTTTTGAAGAAACAAATTAACAGCAGGGAAGCAGCTAACTAGAAGCTAACTGAAGAATTGACATCAGCTAACTGAACACGATTTAGAACTGCACAGGAATAAAAAGGGGGCGCCTTGCGCGCTGGTGACAGACAACGATCTCAATCCTCACCTTCAGCGCAGATGAAACAGGCCAACCGCTGGACCAGTTGATGATTGAAGAGAGGGGCTTGGTCCTGAAGGAAGGCAGTCAAAAATTTGACCAAGACCAACACGCTGAGGCTCTGACGACACGAACGATCGCGAACTGCAGCAGCGAACAACAGAAGCAGACGCAGACGACGGCGTCAGTACGAGAAAATGAACGAGAAGAATGGGAGGACGACAGGGAACTCACGAGGAGGCTCACCACGTCGAGGGAGAAGGTTGGGGAGGATGGAGACGACGGCGGGGCGAAGCGGAGGTCGTCGGCGTGCACAACGGCGCACCAGGTACGTCTTGGCGGGGCGGCGTTCTTGAGCAGCTCCGGCTCCGGTTCAGCGAGGAGGAAGAGGGCACCACGGCGGCTCCATACCCGCGCTCGGCGCAGCGAGCAGCGGCGGACAACGACGGCAAGGACGGCGATCTCCGGCAGGATTTCTTAGCGGTTTTGTCTGATGAAACTGAAGACTTTCTCTCAAAGTCCCTCTCTGATTTTTGTGGAGCAGCAGAAAGGAGCAGAGGGGCGGCGCAGAGGAAGAGGTCTAGGGTTTGTGGCTTGATTTGGAGGAAGGGGAGAAGGATAGAGGAGCTGGGCAGGTGACCGTGAGAAGAAAGATTGGAAGATGCTCACGTCGTCTGGTTTCTGACGGAAAGAAGACAGATGAACAGGAGCTGCGCTGGGCGTCCAAGCAAAAATAGGATCAGACTAGGCTGCTCTCTTTTCCATTTTATTTCAAATTCTTTTTCTGGTTTTTACTCAACCAAAACCAAAACCATTTTGAATTAGGATAAGAGAAAGATTTGTAAATAATTTTAATTCACTGTTGGTTTGGATTAAACCAGGCAAAGTATTTTAGTAAACCAAAAAGTTGATTATTATGTTGAATAATTACAAAATAAGAGATTAAGGAGAGGGTATAATATTAACCCATATTTACTAGAAGTTTTGGCATGACCTTTTTAAAAAGTGGTCAAGCTTAGGAGTAGGGTAGGTAGGCTTGAAGGTTGGAACATCTCAAGTGAGATAAGAGGTAAAACAAGAGAGATAGAAAACAACACATAAAAGATGAAAGGCAAAATAAATCCAAATGCAATTTTTATAAGAACCAAAAGTGACATGATGAGATGCATGAATGCAATATGATGCACAAACTTGCAAAACTAAAAGGGTAGCTCACTTGGGATGTTACACCATCCAACCAATCTTGCCCAAACTTTGAGGAGTGGTGGAGGAGACCCCGATCTATAGTTCTACCAAGAGAGATTTCACCAATACTAGCTATTCCTTAGTGGATCTTGGTGGTAGGGTTCCTATGGTGGGACACTGGAGATGCGTAGCTATGGAGGCTAGCTTGGTGATGTACTAGCTCCATAGGGTGTTGGGAGCATCCTTGTGTGTGGAGCTCGCCCCAACCTTGTGAAGGAATCACCGCCTCGACCGGTGCCTTAGTGGAGAAGGGGAGCACCTTCGTGGAGCTCTCTCGAGGAAGAAGGTGAGGCCTTCCTTCGTGGTGTGGCCGTCTAGTCTCTTGTGTGAGACTAGCACCTCCTCAACGCACACGTACTTCCTATTGTGGAAGGAACTGCGGGAAACAAACCTCGCCTCGTCTCCGCGCCCCCCGGTTGTCTCGCTCCTTACTCTTACTATCTTGTTGATTCCTTTGCTTGTTGCACTTGTCCTAGGATCATTGTAGGAACACCGCTATCGCTAAAGCTCTCACCTTTATCTTCCGTTGCACTAAAAATTGAAAAAGGCTAAAACTTGTCGTAGCGCCATTCACCCCCCTCTTGTTCGCTACGATCCATTCAAGTGGTATCAGAGCAAGGTTTTCTTGCTCGGGCTTTACCGCCTAAGAAATGGCCAAACAAGAGTCGAATGGGAATGGGTCACCTTCCCGTGTGCCACCCGCTCCATCATCTCCCATCGATACCACAACGGCTACGTTGGATGACCTCAAGAAATTGGAGTCATCCATCGTCAACCAAATGAAGGCGATGATGATGGAGTTGGTTGCACAAAAACCGAACCCCATCGTTGATCCTAAAGCAAGTGCCGAGGATCCTCCACCAAAAGCTAACCCATTTCCTCTTGTTCATTTTGTCGCGCAAGCGACAAAAGATCCACAAAAGGAAGGGCTTGGGGAGACCGGCACATCAACAAAGGGGAAGGATGAGACACCGGTTACGGAACGTCTAGGGAGTTATCATGAGGTGCCACCACCAAGTGATTACACCATAAATGTTCCAATACCTATGCCACATATCTTGTCGCATGGTTCACCACCGTTACTAGAGTCAAACAACTTTGAAAATTGGCAATTCTTAATGCGTTCTCATGTGCGCAGCGCATCTACCGAGCTTTGGCGTATCATCGAGGAGGGCTATTCACCACGAGACCCAAAGAGCTTGACAAGAAGAGAAGTGGTGGATGACCAACTCAACACCACCGCCATCAACATGATTCACATGGCAATCACGCCCAAGGACCGCGCTCATATCCGCTCGCTCAAGACCGCCAAGGAAGCATGGGATAAACTTGAGAAGCTCTTCCTCGGAAATGCGAGCATCCAAAGCTCTCGTTTTGATGAAGTGAACAACATGGCCGACAACTTCGTCATGAATGAAGGAGAGTCCCCCAAAGAAATGTATCGGCGCCTCATCGCTCTTGACGTATGATACGTCTCCGACGTATCGATAATTTCTTATGTTCCATGCCACATTATTGATGATACCTACATGTTTTATGCATACTTTATGTCATATTTATGCATTTTCCGGCACTAACCTATTAACGAGATGCCGAAGAGCCAGTTCTGTTGTTCTCGCTGTTTTTGGTTTCGAAATCCTAGTAAGGAAATATTCTCGGAATTGGACGAAATCAACGCCCAGGGGCCTATTTTCACACGAAGCTTCCAGAAGACCGGAGGACTAACAAAGTGGGGCCACGAGGCGGCGCCACAGTAGGGTGGCGCAGCCCAGGTGCTGGCCGCGCGGCCCTAGCGTGTGGGCCCCTCGTGACTCTCCCAACTCTGCCCTTCCGCCTAAAAATAGTTTTCGTCGCGAAACCCCCATTACCGAGAGCCACGATACGGAAAACCTTCCAGAGACGCCGCCGCCGCCAATCCCATCTCGGGGGATTCAGGAGATCGCCTCCAGCACCCTGCCGGAGAGGGGAATCATCTCCCGGAGGACTCTTCACCGCCATGTTCGCCTCCGGAGTGATGAGTGAGTAGTTCACCCCTGGACTATGGGTCCATAGCAGTAGCTAGATGGTCGTCTTCTCCTTATGTGCTTCATTGTCTGGTCTTGTGAGCTGCCTAACATGATCAAGATCATCTATCTGTAATGCTATATGTTGTGTTTGTTGGGATCCGATGGATAGAGAATACTATGTTATGTTGATCATCAATTTATATCTATGTGTTGTTTATGATCTTGCATGCTCTCCGTTATTAGTAGAGGCTCTGGCCAAGTTTTTACTCTTAACTCCAAGAGGGAGTATTTATGCTCGATAGTGGGTTCATGCCTCCATTAAATGCGGGACGAGTGATGGAAAGTTCTAAGGTTGTGGATGTGTTGTTGCCACTAGGGATAAAACATTGATGCTATGTCCGAGGATGTAGTTATTGATTACATTACGCACCATACTTAATGCAATTGTCTGTTGTTTGCAACTTAATACCGGAAGGGGTTCGGATGATAACTCTGAAGGTGGACTTTTTAGGCATAGATGCATGCTGGATAGCGGTGTATGTACTTTGTCGTAATGCCCAATTAAATCTCACTATACTCATCATATCATGTATGTGCATGGTCATGCCCTCTCTATTTGTCAATTGCCCAACTGTAATTTGTTCACACAACATGCTTATTCTTATCGGAGAGACGCCTCTAGTGAACTGTGGACCCCGGTCCATTCTTTTAATTGAATACAATCTACTGCAATACTTGTTCTACTGTTTTCTGCAAACAATCATCATCCACACTATACATCTAATCCTTTGTTACAGCAAGCCGGTGAGATTGACAACCTCACTGTTTCGTTGGGGCAAAGTATTTTGTTTGTGTTGTGCAGGTTCCACGTTGGCGCCGGAGCCGCACTACACTCCGCCACCATCAACCTTCACGTGCTTCTTGGCTCCTACTGGTTCGATAAACCTTGGTTTCTTACTGAGGGAAACTTGCCGCTGTACGCATCACACCTTCCTCTTGGGGTTCCCAACGGACGCGTGTTGAACGGAAAGACAATATGTCATCTACGCGCAGCAAGCAAAATTTCTGGCGCCGTTGCCGGGGAGATCAAGACACATTGCAAGGGGAGTCTCCACAATCCAATCTCTTTACTTTGTTTTTGTCTTGCTTTATTTTATTTACTATTTTGTTTGCTGCATTATATCAAAATACAAAAAAAAATAGTTGCTAGTTTTACTTTATTTACTGTCTTGCACTCTATATCAAAAACACAAAAAAAAATAGTTACTTGCATTTGCTTTACTTATTTCAACATGTTTCCTTTTAATTTTACTGTAAAAGATATACCTGTGGGACAAGGGTCTATAATTGGAAGAGATAATATAGAAGAATTTTTCACCCACGTTAGTATGCATGAATATCTTAAAGATATACCCCTTGCAAAAGTTTTCCCTACTTATGAAGATGCCTATGTTTGTTTGGTACGCATGATGGAAGCTAGATTTATTAGTCTCAACCCCATGATACAACACATGTTTCTTACACTTTCTGATATGGAGAGGGGAGAGAAGAGAGATTTTGTTCTAAAAGTCTTAGTGCGAGAATTTGCGGATATAGCTAAAGAGGCTACAAAAGTTTTTAGTAAGCATGAGAGGCTTGGTATGATCACCGATTTCAAAAGAACACTTGAAAAGATGGATATGGATAGAATTAAGTACACTAATAATGTTAATGATGGTAGGGAGATTAAAGCACCAATACCATGTAAGCTCCTAGCGATGCATGAAGCTCTAGATGATAATTATACTTGGCTTGTTCCTGAAAATTTGTTTGATGAGAGTAGCAAGCCCAAGACTAATGAAAATGGATCCGCTGAAACCTATGTATCCAAAATACTATGCATGGTTGAGAAAACTCCAAACCCCGCTGTTAATGCATCATCTCTTGATAACACTTGATACACACTTTCTGCGCCTAGCTGAAAGGCGTTAAAGAAAAGCGCTTATGGGAGACAATCCATGTTTTTACTACAGTACCTTTATTTTATATTTGAGTCTTGGAAGTTGTTACTACTGTAGCAACCTCTCCTTATCTTAGTTTTGTGCATTGTTGTGCCAAGTAAAGTCGTTGATAGTAAGGTTCATACTAGATTTGGATTACTGCACAGAACAGATTTCTTTGCTCGTCACGAATCTGGGCCTAATTCTCCGTAGGTAACTCAGAAAATTATGCCAATTTACGTGAGTGATCCTCAGATATGTACGCAACTTTCATTCAATTTGAGCATTTTCATTTGAGCAAGTCTGGTGCCTCAATAAAATTCGTCTTTACGAACTGTTCTGTTTTGACAGATTCTGCCTTTTATTTCGCATTGCCTGTTTTGATATGTTTGATGGATTTTTCGATTCCATTAACTTTCAGTAGCTTTGTGAAATGTCCAGAAGTGTAAAGAATGATTATATCACCTCTGAACATATAAATTTTGATTATGCACTAACCCTCTAATGAGTTGTTTTGAGTTTGGTGTGGAGGAAGTTTTCGAGGATCAAGAGAGGAGGATGATACAATATGATCAAGGAGAGTGAAAGCTCTAAGATTGGGGATGCCCCGGTGGTTCACCCCTGCATATTTTAAGAAGACTCAAGCGTCTAAGCTTGGGGATGCCCAAGGCATCCCCTTCTTCATCGACAACATTATCGAGTTCCTCCCCTGAAACTATATTTTTATTCCATCACATCTTATGTGCTTTGCTTGGAGCGTCGGTTTGTTTTTATTTTTTGTTTTGTTTGAATAAAATGGATCCTAGCATTCATTGTGTGGGAGAGAGACACGCTCCGCTGTTGCATATGGACAAATATGTCCTTAGGCTTTACTCATAGTATTCATGGCGAAGGTTGAATCTTATTCGTTAAATTGTTATATGGTTGGAAACGGGAAATGCTACATGCAGTAATTGATAAAATGTCTTGGATAATTTGATACTTGGCAATTGTTGTGCTCATGATTAAGCTCTTGCATCATATACTTTGCACCTATTGATGAAGAAATACATAGAGCTTGCTAAAATTTGGTTTGCATAATTGGTCTCTCTAAAGTCTAGATAATTTCTAGTATTGAGTTTTAACAACAAGGAAGACGGTGTAGAGTCTTATAATGTTTACAATATGTCTTTTATGTGAGTTTTTCTGCACCGGTTCATCCTTGTGTTTGTTTCAAATAACCTTGCTAGCCTAAAACCTTGTATCGAGAGGGAATACTTCTCATGCATCCAAAATCCTTGAGCCAACCACTATGCCACTCGTGTCCACCATACCTACCTACTACATGGTATTTCTCCGCCATTCCAAAGTAAATTGCTTGAGTGCTACCTTTAAATTTCTATCCTCTACCTTTACAATATATAGCTCATGGGACAAATAGCCTAAAACCTATTGTGGTATTGAATATGTACTTATGCACTTTATCTCTTATTAAGTTGCTTGCTGTGCGATAACCGTGTTCCTGGGGACGCCATCAACTACTCTTTGTTGAATATCATGTGAGTTGCTATGCATGTCCATCTTGTCTGAAGTAAGGGCGATTTACCACTCATTTAATGGTTAGAGCATGCATATTGTTAGAGAAGAACATTGGGCCGCTAACTAAAGCCATGAATCATGGTGGAAGTTTCAGTTTTGGACATATATCCTCAATCTCATATGAGAACATTAATTGTTGCTACATGCTTATGCATTAAAGAGGATTCCATTATCTCTTGTCTATGTTGTCCCGGTATGGATGTCTAAGTTGAGAATAATCAAAAGCGAGAAATCCAATGCGAACTTTCTCCTTAGACCTTTGTACGGGCGGCATAGAGGTACCCCTTTGTGACACTTGGTTAAAACATGTGTATTGCGATGATAATCCCGGTAATCCAAGCTAATTAGGACAAGGTGCGGGCACTATTAGTATACTATGCACGAGGCTTGCAACTTGTAAGATATAATTTACATGATTCATATGCTTTATTACTACCGTTGACAAAATTGTTTCTTGTTTTCAATACCAAAGCTCTAGCACAAATATAGCAATCAATGCTTCCCTCTGCGAAGGGCCTTTCTTTTACTTTTATGTTGAGTCAGTTCACCTATCTCTCTCCACCTCAAGAAGAAAACACTTGTGTGAACTGTGCATTGATTCCTACATACTTGCATATTGCACTTGTTATATTACTTTACATTGACAATATCCATGAGATATACATGTTACAAGTTGAAAGCAACCGCTGAAACTTCATCTTCCTTTGTGTTGCTTCAATACCTCTACTTTGATTTATTGCTTTATGAGTTAACTCTTATGCAAGACTTATTGATGCTTGTCTTGAAAGTACTATTCATGAAAAGTCTTTGCTACATGATTCAGTTGTTTACTCATGTCATTACCATTGTTTTGATCGCTGCATTCATTACATATGCTTACAATAGTATGATCGAGGTTATGATGGCATGTCACTCCAGAAATTATCTTTGTTATCGTTCACCTGCTCAGGACGAGCAGGAACTAAGCTTGGGGATGCTGATACGTCTCCGACGTATCGATAATTTCTTATGTTCCATGCCACATTATTGATGATACCTACATGTTTTATGCATACTTTATGTCATATTTATGCATTTTCCGGCACTAACCTATTAACGAGATGCCGAAGAGCCAGTTGTTGTTTTCTGCTGTTTTTGGTTTCAGAAATCCTAGTAAGGAAATATTCTCGGAATTGGACGAAATCAACGTCCAGGGGCCTATTTTCACACGAAGCTTCCAGAAGACCAGAGGACTAATGAAGTGGGGCCACGAGGCGGCGCCACAGTAGGGCGGCGCGGCCCAGGTGCTGGCCACGCGGCCCTAGCGTGTGGGCCCCTCGTGACTCTCCCGACTCTGCCCTTCCGCCTACAAATAGTCTTCGTCGCGAAACCCCCGAGCACCGAGAGCCACGATACGGAAAACCTTCCGCGAGACGCCGCCGCCGCCAATCCCATCTTGGGGGATTCGGGAGATCGCCTCCGGCACCCTGCTCGGAGAGGGGAATCATCTCCCGGAGGACTCTTCACCGCCATGGTCGCCTCCGGAGTGATGAGTGAGTAGTTCACCCCTGGACTATGGGTCCATAGCAGTAGCTAGATGGTCGTCTTCTCCTTATGTGCTTCATTGTCGGGTCTTGTGAGCTGCCGAACATGATCAAGATCATCTATCTGTAATGCAATATGTTGTGTTTGTTGGGATCCGATGGATAGAGAATACTATGTTATGTTGATTATCAATTTATATCTATGTGTTGTTTATGATCTTGCATGCTCTCCGTTATTAGTAGAGGCTGCGGCCAAGTTTTTACTCTTAACTCCAAGAGGGAGTATTTATGCTCGATAGTGGGTTCATGCCTCCATTAAATGCGGGACGAGTGACGAGAAAGTTCTAAGGTTGTGGATGTGCTCGTTGCCACTAGGGATAAAACATTGATGCTATGTCCGAGGATGTAGTTATTGATTATATTACGCACCATACTTAATGCAATTGTCTCGTTGTTTGCAACTTAATACTGGAAGGGGTTCGGATGATAACCTCGAAGGTGGACTTTTTAGGCATAGATGCATGCTGGATAGCGGTATATGTACTTTGTCGTAATGCCCAATTAAATCTCACTATACTCATCATATCATGTATGTGCATGGTCATGCCCTCTCTATTTGTCAATTGCCCAACTGTAATTTGTTCACCCAACATGCTTATTCTTATCGGAGAGACGCCTCTAGTGAACTATGGACCCCGGTCCATTCTTTTAATTGAATACAATCTACTGCAATACTTGTTCTACTGTTTTCTGCAAACAATCATCATCCACACTATACATCTAATCCTTTGTTACAGCAAGCCGGTGAGATTGACAACCTCACTGTTTCGTTGGGGCAAAGTATTTTGTTTGTTTTGTGCAGGTTCCACGTTGGCGCAGGAGCCGCACTACACTCCGCCGCCATCAACCTTCACGTGCTTCTTGGCTCCTACTGGTTCGATAAACCTTGGTTTCTTACTGAGGGAAACTTGTCGCTGTACGCACCACACCTTCCTCTTGGGGTTCCCAACGGACGCGTGTTGAACGGAAATACAATACGTCATCTACGCGCAGCAAGCAAAATTTCTGGCGCCGTTGCCGGGGAGATCAAGACACGCTGCAAGGGGAGTCTCCACAATCCAATCTCTTTACTTTGTTTTTGTCTTGCTTTATTTTATTTACTATTTTGTTTGCTGCATTATATCAAAATACAAAAAAATTAGTTGCTAGTTTTACTTTATTTACTGTCTTGCACTCTATATCAAAAACACAAAAAAAAATTAGTTACTTGCATTTGCTTTACTTATTTCAACATGTTTCCTTTTAATTTCACTGTAAAAGATATACCTGTGGGACAAGGGTCTATAATTGGAAGAGATAATATAGAAGAATTTTTCACCCACGTTAGTATGCATGAAGATCTTAAAGATATACCCCTTGCAAAAGTTGTCCCTACTTATGAAGATGCCTCTCGTTTGTTTGGTACGCATGATGGAAGCTAGATTTATTAGTCTCAACCCCATGATACAACACATGTTTCTTACACTTTCTGATATGGAGAGGGGAGAGAAGAGAGATTTTGTTCTAAAAGTCTTAGTGCGAGAATTTGCGGATATAGCTAAAGAGGCTAGAAAAGTTTTTAGTAAGCATGAGAGGCTTGGTATGATCACTGATTTCAAAAGAACACTTGAAAAGATGGATATGGATAGAATTAAGTACACTAATAATGTTAATGATGGTGGGGAGATTAAAGCACCAATACCATGTAAGCTCCTAGCGATGCATGAAGCTCTAGATGATAATTATGCTTGGCTTGTTCATGAAAATTTGTTTGATGAGAGTAGCAAGCCCAAGAATAATGAAAATGGAGCCGCTGAAACCTATGTATCCAAAATACTATGCATGGTTGAGAAAACTCCAAACCCCGCTGTTAATGCATCATCTCTTGATAACACTTGATACACACTTTCTGCGCCTAGCTGAAAGGCGTTAAAGAAAAGCGCTTATGGGAGACAACCCATGTTTTTACTAAAGTACCTTTATTTTGTATTTGAGTCTTGGAAGTTGTTACTACTGTAGCAACCTCTCCTTATATTAGTCTTGTGCATTGTTGTGCCAAGTAAAGTCGTTGATAGTAAGGTTCATACTAGATTTGGATTACTGCGCAAAAATAGATTTCTTTGCTGTCACGAATCTTGGCCTAATTTTCTGTAGGTAACTCAGAAAATTATGCCAATTTACGTGAGTGATCCTCATATATGTACGCAACTTTCATTCAATTTGAGCATTTTCATTTGAGCAAGTCTGGTGCCTCAATAAAATTAGTCTTTACGAACAGTTCTGTTTTGACAGATTCTGCCTTTTATTTCGCATTGCCTGTTTTGATATGTTTGATGGATTTTTCGATTCCATTAACTTTCAGTAGCTTTGTGAAATGTCCAGAAGTGTAAAGAATGATTATGTCACCTCTGAACATATAAATTTTGATTGTGCACTAACCCTCTAATGAGTTGTTTTGAGTTTGGTGTGGAGGAAGTTTTCAAGGATCAAGAGAGGAGGATGATACAATATGATCAAGGAGAGTGAAAGCTCTAAGCTTGGGGATGCCCCGGTGGTTCACCCTCGCATATTTCAAGAAGACTCAAACGTCTAAGCTTGGGGATGCCCAAGGCATCCCCTTCTTCATCAACAACATTATCAGGTTCCTCCCCCGAAACTATATTTTTATTCCATCACATCTTATGTGCTTTGCTTGGAGCGTCGGTTTGTTTTTGTTTTTTGTTTTGTTTGAATAAAATGGATCCTAGCATTCATTGTGTGGGAGAGAGACACGCTCCTCTGTTGCATATGGACAAATATGTCCTTAGGCTTTACTCATAGTATTCATGGCGAAGGTTGAATCTTCTTCGTTAAATTGTTATATGGTTGGAAACGGGAAATGCTACATGCAGTAATTGATAAAATGTCTTGGATAATTTGATACTTGGCAATTATTGTGCTCATGATTAAGCTCTTGCATCATATACTTTGCACCTATTAATGAAGAAATACATAGAGCTTGCTAAAATTTGGTTTGCATAATTGGTCTCTCTAAAGTCTAGATAATTTATAGTATTGAGTTTGAACAACAAGGAAGACGGTGTAGAGTCTTATAATGTTTACAATATGTCTTTTATGTGAGTTTTGCTGCACCGGTTCATCATTGTGTTTGTTTCAAATAACCTTGCTAGCCTAAAACCTTGTATCGAGAGGGAATACTTCTCATGCATCCAAAATCCTTGAGCCAACCACTATGCCACTCGTGTCCACCATACCTACCTACTACATGGTATTTCTCCGCCATTCCAAAGTAAATTGCTTGAGTGCTACCTTTAAATTTCTATCCTCTACCTGTACAATATATAGCTCATGGGACAAATAGCCTAAAAACTATTGTGGTATTGAATATGTACTTATGCACTTTATCTCTTATTAAGTTGCTTGTTGTGCGATAACCATGTTCCTGGGGACGCCATCAACTACTCTTTGTTCAATATCATGTGAGTTGCTATGCATGTCCGTCTTGTCTGAAGTAAGGGCGATTTACCACTCATTTAATGGTTAGAGCATGCATATTGTTAGAGAAGAACATTGGGCCGCTAACTAAAGCCATGAATCATGGTGGAAGTTTCAGTTTTGGACATATATCCTCAATCTCATATGAGAACATTAATTGTTGCTACATGCTTATGCATTAAAGAGGAGTCTATTATCTGTTGTCTATGTTGTCCCGGTATGGATGTTTAAGTTGAGAATAATTAAAAGCGAGAAATCCAATGCGAGCTTTCTCCTTAGACCTTTGTACAGGCGGCATAGAGGTACCCCTTTGTGACACTTGGTTAAAACATGTGTATTGCGATGATAATCCCGGTAATCCAAGCTAATTAGGACAAGGTGCGGGCACTATTAGTATACTATGCATGAGGCTTGCAACTTGTAAGATATAATTTACATGATACATAGGAGCTGTAATGGACACCATTGGCATTGCAAGCTGCAGCTACCAACACCCTCTTATCTGGACCACGTGATAGGACAAGGAGATCAGCACTAACAGCGTATGGATTCTCCGCATGGAGTTTCGAGATCTACGATTACAAAATAGACAAGAGGTCATCTCATGTGAAAACACATAGACAAGTCAGAGTGCAATTGAACATCTTACATGTTTCTCAAACCAGTCCTGAAACCCACTCCCACGTGCCGATAGCTTTCCATTCGTTTCCATGTACAACCTGCAAAACATAACCAAGTTAGCTGAATATATTTCATTTTGATACAAGTTCATAGTATATGCGAGGAACTGAGGATTTCGTGTGCATAGTACTCACTTAACATATTCATCAGCCTCTGTAGCATTATTCAGCACATACCAAGACAGCTGTTCAAATTCAGACTGCTCTAATGTTTTTTCGGTCCTCTTTCCTATTAGCTCAACAACATGATTAAAAACAGATCCTCCAACTTCCAAAATTCTGCGACCCCGGTTGAATCTGGTCTCAATATCAGGAATATATCTTGAGGCAAATGTATATGCTTCAGCAGCAATATACGCCACTGCAATGCAAGCCTTCGGTCTAGCTTTGTTCCTAGCTCGTATTCTTGAAAGTGCACGATCGACGTTCTATAGGGTACATCCATCCATACTTGTATCGGACCTCTTAAAAGTGCCTCATCGGGTAGATGAACAGCCAAATGCACCATCACATCAAAGAACGTCTGGAGGATATATTAGCTCCGAGCTTGCACGGGATTACTGCTATGTCCACCTTAAGACGTTTTACAACAGCTCTGCTTAGAGTTTTACTACATATTTCCCTAAAGAACCTTCCCAACTCTGCAATCACGTTGTACATATTTGGCTTCACTAAATCTTTAATGCCAATAGCTAAAAGCCTTTGCGAGCAGGATGTGACAATCGTGAGTTTTCAACCCTTGGAGCTTGATTCCTTCGAGCATTGAGACAATTTGCAATGTTGGAAGCAAATCCGAACGGGAACATCACACCTCGGAGGTACTCACAAAATAATCTCCTTTTAGGCATCGGCAATGTGAATTCCGCGCCTCGAAACTTATAATGTTTTTACTTGCCTTTGTTCACTTTGTCATTACGATCCAGTTGCAAGTGCATGTTAACATTCAATGTTGCACAATCAATCCTAGCAGTTGAGCTATCTTTTGTCTTGGATGGAATGTTGAGTAATGTGCTGACAATGATGTCACATATATTTTTCTCCATGTGCATGATATCAATATTATGCCGAAGCTTCTTACCAGCCCAATACGGCAAGTCCCAAAGAGTGGCCCTGCGCTTTGATACGTCTCCAACGTATCGATAATTTCTTGTGTTCCATGCCACATTATTGATGTTATCTACATGTTATATGCACACTTTATGTCATATTCGTGCATTTTCTGGAACTAACCTATTAACAAAATGCCGAAGTGCCGGTTCCTGTTTCTCGCTGTTTTTGGTTTCAGAAATCCTAGTAACGAAATATTCTCGGAATCGGACGAAATCAACGCCCGAGGTTCCTATTTTACCGGAAGCATCCGGAACACACGAGAACCGCCGAGAAGGGGGCCACGGGCCACCACACCACAGCCCGGCGCGGCCAAGGGGGCGCGCGCCCCTAGGGTGTGGGCCCCCGTAAGCCCTCCTGCGCCGCCTCTCCGCCTATATAAAGCCCCTAACCTAAAAACCTCGGAGCGTTCGACGAAACCACGAAAACCTTCCGGAGCCGCCGCCATCGCGAAGCCAAGATCCGGGGGACAGGAGTCTCTGTTCCGGCACCCTGTCGGAGCGGGGAAGTGCCCCGGAAGGCTTCTCCATCGACACCGCTGCCATCTCCACCGCCATCTTCATCACCGCTGCTTGCTCCCATGAGGAGGGAGTAGTTCTCCATCGAGGCTCGGGGCTGTACCGGTAGCTATGTGGTTCATCTCTCTCCTATGTGCTTCAATACAATAATCTCATGAGCTGCCTTACATGATTGAGATTCATATGATGATGCTTGTAATCTAGATGTCATTATGCTAGTCAAGTGAGTTTTACCTATGTGATCTCCGGAGACTCCTTGTCCCACGTGTGTAAAGGTGACGAGTGTGTGCACCGTGTGGGTCTCTTAGGCCATATTTCACAGAATACTTATTCACTGTTGAATGGCATAGTGAGGTGCTTATTTATATCTCTTTATGATTGCAATGTGTTTGTATCACAATTTATCTATGTGCTACTCTAGTGATGTGTTATTAAAGTAGTTTTATTCCTCATGCACGTGTGCAAAGGTGACAGTGTGTGCACCGTGTTAGTACTTGGTTTATGCTATGATCATGATCTCTTATAGATTGCGAAGTTAACTATTGCTATGATAATATCGATGTGATCTATTCCTCCTACATATGCATGAAGGTGACAGTGTGCATGCTATGCTAGTACTTGGTTTAGTCTTTTGATCTATCTTACACTAAAGGTTACTAAAATATGAGCATTATTGTGGAGCTTGTTAACTCCGGCATTGAGGGTTCGTGTAATCCTACGCAATGTGTTCATCATCCAACAAGAGTGTAGAGTATGCATTTATCTATTCTATTATGTGATCAATGTTGAGAGTGTCCACTAGTGAAAGTCTAATCCCTAGGCCTTGTTCCTAAATACTGCTATCATGCTGCTTGTTTACTTGTTTCTACTGCGTTACTACTTGCTTTGCATTACTACTTGCTTGTTTACATCGTCCTGGGCAAAGCACTTTTACTGGTGCCATTGCTACTACTTATTTATACCACCTGTATTTCACTATCTCTTCGCCGAACTAGTGCACCTATTAGGTGTGTTGGGGACACAAGAGACTTCTTGCTTTGTGGTTGCAGGGGTTGCATGAGAGGGATATCTTTGACCTCTTCCTCCACGAGATCGATAAACCTTGGGTGATCCACTTAAGGGAAACTTGCTGCTGTTCTACAAACCTCTGCTCTTGGAGGCCCAACACTGTCTACAAGAATAGAAGCTCCCGTAGACATCAAGCACTTTTCTGGCGCCGTTGCCGGGGAGGAAAGGTAAAATGGCACTCATACTACGGTCCCAGGTAAAGTATTTTTCTATTGCCGTTGTGTGTGTGCTCAAAGCTATTTCCTTTAGATCCTGCAATTGCATCTTGTTGTTTCTTGTTTACACTAGTTTGGCATAATGTACAAGAGTGAGCTTCTTATTCTATTTCCTGATTTAAAACATGGATTGTTTGATGCGAAAATTAAAAAACCTATGAAATCTTATTTGCATGCTGGTAGTAATATTAGTATGAACGCTTTGAACACCATTGTTGATAATGATATAGAAAGTTCTAAGCTTGGGGAAGCTGGTTTTCATGATATTTTTAGTCCCCCAAGCATTGAGGAGAAAATTTTCTTTGATGATACTTTGCCTCCTATTTGTGATGATAATAATAGTGGTCTTTTGGCGCCACCTACTATGGAGAGTAAATTTTATTTTGATTATACTATGCCTCCTACACTTGATGAGAATAATAATGATAGCTACTATGTTGAATTTGCTCCCACTATTACTAATAAAATTGATTATGCTTATGTGGAGAGTAATAATTTTATGCATGAGACTCATGATAAGAATGCTTTATGTGATAGTTATATTGTTGAGTTTCCTCATGTTGCTACTGAAAGTTATTATGAGAGAGGAAAATATGGTTGTAGAAATTTTCATGTTACTAAAATGCCTCTCTATGTGCTGAAATTTTTGAAGCTACACTTGTTTTATCTTCCTATGCTTGTTACTTTGCTCTTCATGAACTTGTTTATTTACAAGATTCCTATGCATAGGAAGCATGTTAGACTTAAATGTGTTTTGAATTTGCCTCTTGATGCTCTCTTTTGCTTCAAATACTATTTCTTGCGAGTGCATCATTAAAGCTACTTGAGCCCATCTTAATGGCTAAAAAGAAAGAACTTCTTGGGAGATAACCCATGTGTTATTTTGCTACAGTACTTTGTTTTATATTTGTGTCTTGGAAGTTGTTTACTACTGTAGCAACATCTCCTTATCTTAGTTTTGTGTTTTGTTGTGCCAAGTAAAGTCTTTGATAGTAAAGTAAGTACTAGATTTGGATTACTGCGCAGAAACAGATTTCTTTGCTGTCACGAATCTGGGTCTAATTCTCTGTAGGTAGCTCAGAAAATTATGCCAATTTACGTGAGTGATCCTCAGATATGTACGCAACTTTCATTCAATTTGAGCATTTTCATTTGAGCAAGTCTGGTGGCCTAATAAAATCCATCTTTACGGACTGTTCTGTTTTGACAGATTCTGCCTTTTATTTCGCATTGCCTCTTTTGCTATGTTGGATGAATTTCTTTGATCCATTAATGTCCAGTAGCTTTATGCAATGTCCAGAAGTGTTAAGAATGATTGTGTCACCTCTGAACATGTGAATTTTTATTATGCACTAACCCTCTAATGTGTTGTTTCGAGTTTGGTGTGGAGGAAGTTTTCAAGGGTCAAGAGAGGAGGATGATATACTACGATCAAGAAGAGTGAAAAGTCTAAGCTTGGGGATGCCCCGGTGGTTCATCCCTGCATATATCAAGAAGACTCAAGCGTCTAAGCTTGGGGATGCCCAAGGCATCCCCTTCTTCATCGATAAATTATCAGGTTCCTTCTCTTGAAACTATATTTTTATTCGGCCACATCTTATGTACTTTACTTGGAGCGTCTGTTTGTTTGTTTCTATTTTTGTTTGTGTTTGAATAAATTGGATTACATCATGTTTGTGTGGGAGAGAGACACGCTCCGCTGGTTCATATGAACACATGTGTTCTTAGCTCATAATATTCATGGCGAAGTTTCCTCTTCGTTAAATTGTTATATGGTTGGAATTGGAAAATGATACATGTAGTAATTGCTATAATGTCTTGGGTAATGTGATACTTGGCAATTGTTGTGCTCATGTTTAAGCTCTTGCATCATATGCTTTGCACCTATTAATGAAGAAATACATAGAGCTTGCTAAAATTTGGTTTGCATAATTGGTCTCTCTAGAGTCTAGATAATTTCTAGTATTGAGTTTTGAACAACAAGGAAGACGGTGTAGAGTCTTATAATGTTTACAATATGTCTTTTATGTGAGTTTTGCTGCACCGGTTCATCCTTGTGTTTGTTTCAAATAAGCCTTGCTAGCCTAAACCTTGTATCGAGAGGGAATACTTCTCATGCATCCAAAATACTTGAGCCAACCACTATGCCATTTGTGTCCACCATACCTACCTATACTACATGGTATTTTCCCGCTATTCCAAAGTAAATTGCTTGAGTGCTACCTTTAAAATTCCATCATTCACCTTTGCAATATATAGCTCATGGGACAAATAGCTTAAAAACTATTGTGGTATTGAATATGTAATTATGCACTTTATCTCTTATTAAGTTGCTTGTTGTGCGATAACCATGTTTACTGGGGAACGCCATCAACTCATTGTTGAATTTCATGTGAGTTGCTATGCATGTTCGTCTTGTACGAAGTAAGGGCGATCTACACCGAGTTGAATGGTTTGAGCATGCATATTGTGAGAGAAGAACATTGGGCCGCTAACTAAAGCCATGATTCATGGTGGAAGTTTCAGTTTTGGACAAATATCCTCAAGTCTCTAATGAGAAAAGAATTAATTGTTGTCAAATGCTTAAAGCATTAAAAGAGGAGTCCATTATCTCGTTGTCTATGTTGTCCCGGTATGGATGTCTAAGTTGAGAATAATCAAAAGCGAGAAATCCAAATGCGAGCTTTCTCCTTAGACCTTTGTACGAAGCGGCATAGAGGTACCCCTTTGTGAAACTTGGTCAAAGCATATGTATTGCGGTGATAATCCGGGTAGTCCAAGCTAATTAGGACAAGGTGCGGGCACTATTGGTACACTATGCATGAGGCTTGCAACTTATAAGATATAATTTACATGATGCATATGCTTTATTACTACCGTTGACAAAATTGTTTCATGTTTTCAAAATCAAAGCTCTAGCACAAATATAGCAATCGATGCTTTTCCTCTATGAGGACCATTCTTTTACTTTCAATGTTGAGTCGGTTCACCTATTTCTCTCCACCTCAAGAAGCAAACACTTGTGTGAACTGTGCATTGATTCCTACATACTTGCTTATTGCACTTATTATATTACTCTATGTTGACAATATCCATGAGATATACATGTTACAAGTTGAAAGCAACCGCTGAAACTTAATCTTCTTTTGTGTTGTTTCAATACCTTTACTTTGAATTATTGCTTTATGAGTTAACTCTTATGCAAGACTTATTGATGCTTGTCTTGAAGTGCTATTCATGAAAAGTCTTTGCTTTATGATTCACTTGTTTACTCATGTCATACACATTGTTTTGATCGCTGCATTCACTACATATGCTTTACAAATAGTATGATCAAGATTATGATGGCATGTCACTCCGAAATTATCTTTGTTATCGTTTTACCTGCTCGGGACGAGCGGAACTAAGCTTAGGGATGCCGATACGTCTCCAACGTATCGATAATTTCTTGTGTTCCATGCCACATTATTGATGTTATCTACATGTTATATGCACACTTTATGTCATATTCGTGCATTTTACGGAACTAACCTATTAACAAAATGCCGAAGTGCCGGTTCTCGTTTTCTGCTGTTTTTGGTTTCGAAATCCTAGTAACGAAATATTCTCGGAATCGGACGAAATCAACGCCCGGGTTCCTATTTTACCCGGAAGCATCCGGAACACACGAGAACCGCCGAGAGGGGGGCGGGGCCACCACACCACACCCGGCGCGGCCAAGGGGGGGCGCGACCCCTAGGGTGTGGGCCCCCGTGAAGCCCTCTCGCGCCGCCTCTCCGCCTATATAAAGCCCCCGACCTGAAAACCTCGGGCGTTCGACGAAAACCACGAGAAACCTTCCGGAGCCGCCGCCATCGCGAAGCCAAGATCCGGGGGACGGGAGTCTGCGTTCGGCACCCTGCCGGAGCGGGGAAGTGCCCCGGAAGGCTTCTCCATCGACACCGCTGCCATCTCCACCGCCATCTTCATCACCGCTGCTGCTCCCATGAGGAGGGAGTAGTTCTCCATCGAGGCTCGGGGCTGTACCGGTAGCTATGTGGTTCATCTCTCTCCTATGTGCTTCAATACAATAATCTCATGAGCTGCCTTACATGATTGAGATTCATATGATGATGCTTGTAATCTAGATGTCATTATGCTAGTCAAGTGAGTTTTACCTATGTGATCTCCGGAGACTCCTTGTCCCACGTGTGTAAAGGTGACGAGTGTGTGCACCGTGTGGGTCTCTTAGGCCATATTTCACGAATACTTATTCACTGTTGAATGGCATAGTGAGGTGCTTATTTATATCTCTTTATGATTGCAATGTGTTTGTATCACAATTTATCTATGTGCTACTCTAGTGATGTGTTATTAAAGTAGTTTTATTCCTCCTGCACGTGTGCAAAGGTGACGATGTGTGCACCGTGTTAGTACTTGGTTTATGCTATGATCATGATCTCTTGTAGATTGCGAAGTTAACTATTGCTATGATAATATCGATGTGATCTATTCCTCCTACATATGCATGAAGGTGACGAGTGTGCATGCTATGCTAGTACTTGGTTTAGTCTTTTGATCTATCTTACACTAAAGGTTACTAAAATATGAGCATTATTGTGGAGCTTGTTAACTCCGGCATTGAGGGTCCGTGTAATCCTACGCAATGTGTTCATCATCCAACAAGAGTGTAGAGTATGCATTTATCTATTCTGTTATGTGATCAATGTTGAGAGTGTCCACTAGTGAAAGTCTAATCCCTAGGCCTTGTTCCTAAATACTGCTATCGCTTGCTTGTTTCTTGTTTTCTTGCGTTACTACTGCTTCGCATTACTACCGCTTGTTCTATCGTCCCGGGCAAAGCACTTTTCTGGTGCCATTGCTACTACTTATTTATACCACCTGTATTTCACTATCTCTTCGCCGAACTAGTGCAACTATTAGGTGTGTTGGGGACACAAGAGACTTCTTGCTTTGTGGTTGCAGGGTTGCATGAGAGGGATATCTTTGACCTCTTCCTCCCTGAGATCGATAAACCTTGGGTGATCCACTTAAGGGAAACTTGCTGCTGTTCTACAAACCTCTGCTCTTGGAGGCCCAACACTGTCTACAAGAATAGAAGCTCCCGTAGACATCACGCTTATAAAATATTCTCGGTCTATCATTTTCCATTTCCTGCATCTTGGTACATGCTGCTATTTCACCTCCCATCTTCCTTTTGGTAGCTGCTAGACTCAGTTCATCTCCTCTCTTCTTCCTTTTTCTACCCGCTTACTCTCTGCTGCTTGCATCTTACGTATTCTTCTCTGCTGTACCTGCTTGTGGCGGCTGGTGGTTTTCCTGGTTTAACATTTCTGACCGCTTCTAGGTGCGCCTCCAACTCGTGACTCGTAAAGTGCTGCGGTTCAGTCTTTGAACAGGCATGATCACCAATAAATTGCAATTTTTTATTATTTTTCGGAAACTGTGACCTATTGGAAGGAAACGGCGATGGCCCATATAGCATATCTTGTTTATTATCCTCACTGCCAGCTGATCCGTATCACGGTGAACACATGCATTATAACCTGATGTTACTCGCTCGACATAGTGCCCAAAGCTGGATAATCATGGGTGCAATACAGTACAACGACACGTAATAGAAAATTTTGTTCTTTAGGTTGACACACATCCCGTGTAGGGACACCCTTCCATAATGTTTGCAAGTCTCTAATAAGAGGCTGCATGAACACATCAAAATCCTTCCCCGGAGATTTGGGACCTGGGATGAGTAAGGCCATCATACGGTTCGGCGATCGGTGCATGTCCAGGGAGCCTGGTTGTATGGTGTAACTAGTACTGGCCACATGCTATACGAGTTGCTCATGTTGCCAAATGGGTTGAATCCATCTGTAGCAAGGCCAAGTCTCAGGTTCCTTGGATCTGCAGCAAAATCCGGATGATCCGGGTCGAATTGCTTCCATTCATCGCCATCGACGGGATGCCTCGATAAATCGGGGTCGGGCGTGAGAATCTCTTTGTGCCATCTTGTTTCCCGAGATGTTTGTTCGAAGCAAACAACCTCTGCAATCTTTGTACAAGTGGAAAGTATCTCAGAACCTTCCAAGGAATCTTTTTCTTACCACCAGCTCCATCATGTTTCCATCTTGATTCCTTACATCCTGGACATTCATCGAGGTCATTATACTCCATCCAAAACAGTGCACAGTTATTTTTGCAAAAATCAATCTTCTCATATCCAAGTCCCAGTACCTTGATGTACTTGCTTCACCTCATAAAAGGATTTTGGCGAGTCCAGCCCCGGGAGTGCATCGTTGTATGTCTTCGCAAGCTGCATTGAAGGCTTTATTGGTTATCCCCTGGTATGACTTGTCATGAAGTAATTTCACAATTAATTCGAATCTTGACACAACAGAACCGGGGGCCACTAAGCGCTTAGCATCTTCTATCGGGTCATGGAAAAGAGGCTTTTTGTGATAACCATGGGGCTGTTGGCTTGCATATGGATACGGATCCCGTAACAAATTAGCGGTAGCCTCATCTCGGACGAGATCTTCGAGCTGATAACCATCGGAATAAAGAGGATCAATAATCTCGGGCTGATCATAGTGTTCACCATGGTTAATCCACCGATATATGTCCGGTCCATCCCATAAACGAATAAATGATCCGAGACTACATGTTGAGGCTTGGACCCAATATTCAAACATACGCGGCATGGACAAATCACTTCCTTTGTTGTGTCGCCGTCGAGTAAAATCACTAACTTGCTTCATGAAGTCTTCAATACCACTCAAATATGTTGGTGTGTTTAATGAGTGAAATAATATCCAAGTTCTGTCCATCCGTTGAGGGAATAGATGGTCAAAGAAGCGATAAGCTATTTCAACAAACAGGTCACCTACGAATGTAAGCAAACATACATGAGCAAACAGGTCGAATATAAAACTATAAATGCTACATTATTTGAGCCGATTTCAGCAAACGAACCGAGTGCAAAACTACGGATACCTAGCGAACAGATTTTATTTTAGTGACCTGGGTTTCCCACTTTGTATTTTTCTTTTTATTAATAAAAAGAGGAAATATGTACAAAAATTGCTTGGAGAGCAGACAACTAAAAGGATCATAGATCCCAAACAGCAAAATATATATAAAATGTTCTACCCATGATATGATTTCCTCTTTGCCTTATGAACAAGGAGAGCAATTTCATCCTTGAATCTCTTGTGCCATCTGTAAATGCTTGGGGGGAACAGATATATCGAAAGCAATACAATACCAACACATTCTTTCTTCTTTTTTGCCGTAATTCCGCCGATCTATTAGCAGTGCAAAGAAGTCAAAAGTAATAAGATTACAAACAGGTCCATAGACCACCAAGGCCGTACTCGAGAATATGGAGGGCCTGAGCAAAACAAGAAATAGAGGACCTCAACATGATCATTGGCAACTAAAATGATTTTATATATACTACTCACTCCATTTCAATAAACAATGCACCCTTGTTTTTCGTTTTTTATCTTCGAAAAAATATTAATCTATATCTCTCTATTTAAAAATGATGTTTCAATTTTATGTAGATATACATGTATTTAGATGAGTTTAGTTTGCAGATACATGCAAGTTTTGATGAAGTTGAAACATATTTTTCAGGATGAAGCATATAAAAAAATTGATATAAAACGGGTATCATTAGAAAGTATTTTCCATCACGGTTCTAACAATGCTGCTTATGTATTATATGATCGTGATATTGTTGTCCTATTTATTTGGTCAAGGTTCACATTGAAATGTGGTAAAATAAATTAAAAGAAGTGCATCGTGTGAAAAAGCAATCTAAGAATTCAAAAGTGCTAATTGTTAGTCGAAACATGACATCTTTCAAAAATGAATCTTCAATTAGTACTTCATAAAAATCAACTGAGACAAAATATTAATATTCATTGGAAGACTAACTGAATTAGCTGCACTCGCGATGAAAGAGAAAGAGAAGATACGGGTAAGAGCAAGTACAATAAGGTACGAGTCTTTTGTTTGTTTGTTTGGGTTGCTCATCAAGCTTATCGCTCGATACAATAAGTTACAGTCAGCGGGAGTGGTGTTTTGGAACATGGGTGCATAGTGGGTGGTATCATGGAGTACTATCATAGGTATGCTATATCTATACTCCTATATAGTGTAGCAATTTTGATAGTTTGAATCCAAGCATCATAATGCAATCTCTACTGTTGATTGTGCACCATCGGACGGTCTAAAACATTGGGATTTGCAGCTACAGTAGCACCCATCATTCTCTACATCATTCTAGAAACATCTATATATTTGTTCTAGCCAATTCACGCTCCCTCCATACGCGACGCTGCTGGTCACGGCCCGACAACAAAACTCACGGACGCCTATGCTCTCCATAGATCAGTCAGAGTTGAATGCGATGCATGCGAATGGTAGTCACGCTCAAACTTCAGTCAGAACCGAAAGTGTGGCGAGTAGGTCGGTAGCACTGCACGGACATGCAGTTGCATAAGTGCTGGTACGTTCCCTATAGGTGGCACTGGGGCATGGATGGGAGGATAAATTATTGAAGATCTGAATTTTGGCAGCTAAAAAGAAATAAGTACAAAACCTAAGACGTGCAAAATTCAATAGTATATTCAAGAGCACATACATGGCAGAAAATTGCAATTCTGCATGAGAAATACAATTCAATGTTAGTAATACATAGTTTTCCCACATTTTACGCTATGCTATTTTGAGTTGAAATTGTAACGACTGATTTTTAACGTGCAAAGCACATGAAGCTGACTAGTTTATTATAGTGGAGTATTGAAAATGGCATAGAAGGGGATATTGCGAATTGAGAGTGGCATAAACACAACTTCAGTTTTTGTAATGGCATAAACGCAACTTGTGAATTGAGGAGTAGCATAGAACCAATTAACCGTTGTTTCAATAACAGCCATCAAAAACCGATCGAACGCACGAGGATGGATCCAAAATTTACCCATTTTTAGTTTCACAGGAAAATTTTAAACTTAAAATTCGTACTGCCTAAAAGTATTTGAAACAAAAATCCAGTAAATCTTATATGTTGGGTTATGCATTCTGGGGGATTATCATCAGATTCAGCCATATTGTTTATCAATAAACCTCATTTTATGTTTTACAACCAACTTTAAACTTAAAATTCGAACTGTCCAGAAAAAAGAACAACATTCCAGTAAATCTTATACTATATTTCTTCTGCATTCTGGGAAAGATTGGTCGGATTCAAAAAAATAGTTTGGGAATAAACATTGTTTTAGTCTGGACACGACTTATTGTAGAGTGATTTTTGGTTGGATACATTCATGTGCGTTCGATTGTCTTTGGATGGTTATAATTGAACCAAAGTCAACGCTGGACTTCTGACCTGAACGTCACTGGAGTTGCGTCAAAAGTCCAACCATGACTTTGTCTCAATAACAACCATCAAAAGGCGATCGAACGCACAGGAATGGATCCAACCAAAAATCACTCAACCGCTGGAATTTTGACCTGAAAGTCACTGAAGCTGTGTCCATACTTGCCCAACAGGTTGCGTATGAATGTAAACCAACATATCTGAGCAAACAGGTCGAATATAAAACTATATAACTAAATGACACGTTATTCTTTATCGAAAAAAAATGCCACGTTATTTGAGCCGATTTCAGCAAACCAACTGAGGTCTATTTTTTTAGGCTGGACAGTGGTTTCCTCGCTGTGTATTTTTCACTATCTATCTACACTACTTAAAAAGGAGGAATATGTTCCCTATTCTGCCACTACGACAATCCTTTCGTCGTCCCTTCGTCCAACTTCTTTTCACTCCCGCACGCATTCAGCTGGGCCAAGTGCCCAGGCCCAACTTCTCCTTCCTCTTGATATCGTGTCGCCCGCCCGCGCCTATCGCCACCCTGCGCCGCCGTCCTTCCCACGCCACCCTGGCCAGCAGGGGCCTCCCTTCTTTATCCGCGACGTTGCACATTTCCTCCCATCTGGGCTCTTCTGAGATCCAGTCGATGGAATCGACAAGATCCCCCTTCATAGACCTTCTCTCGCCTGAAGCAGGAGAACCACTGGGTGCGACGATGACCGCCGCTTCCACCTTGTGCCACGGTTCGGGCCGCGCTCAGCCGAGACGGCACCAGATTGTTGGCCGTCATCAGCGTACCACACGTCGTCGCTGGCGACCAAAGAGTGACGGATCTAGCAGGTGGGGCTCAGATAATGAGCTCTTCGACCAGATCTGCTGTGTTGGTAGATTCAGCGGGGATGAGGTGATTATTTGTCTGCTCGAATTAGACGGTTCCGAGATTGATGTGCTAACATCGTCCTTTCTTGTGGTGTTAGCTACTGCCACTTCATGGTGAGGATAGCAACGAAGTAAACTCTTTTCATGAATAAATCTGAAAGTTGTTCTACTGATGAGGTGTGGAATCCTAAATTCGTTTGAGCTTTCAGCAAATTTGACACCGGGACATGGAATTGGAGAATACGTCACTGGATGGTAATCCAGCTCCATGTCTCAAGATCTGTGATTTTGTCTACTCCAAAGTACCAAGTAGTATTTCCTTGCTCTTTCTTACGGCGTTCTCCTTCAAGGTACCGACTCTATCCAACTTTGAATGGTAGGAAAAATACCCTTTTTGCCAACTTTATTAGTGATGTTTCAAACAAATCGTTCAAAACCATATTTTGCAAGCAGGTCAAAAAGACACCACATAATAGTGATCTCTGAATCGGGAATAGTGATTGATAGCCCCTTTGATTTGTAGACCCATATATCTTCATCTCTTATTGTATAAGACCTCTTATGATATCCAGATGTTTTGGATACAATGGGGATACTGCTGCATGTAATAAGATCATGCTATCATCTATCCACCTAAATAAAATAGGTTCTCTACATAGTTGCACGTTTTGCTGGTAGGACAAAAGATCATCCACTTATAGGCTTATAGTAAATACTTTAGTAAAGACTGTTGCATAGCCATACAGTTTTCTTAATTCTGATTTGATAGTAAATATGCATGAAAGGTGACTTGTATTTGGTATTACGTTTGTGTCTCGATCCAACAAGAGAGAAAATTGCCGAGATTACAACTGCTGGGTCACGCTACATACCTACTGTTTCGATCACATATATATGCAGTCAGTAACCTCGTGCAGTAGTAGCTTCAATTCACCTCCTTTCATTTATTCTTCTTTTTTTCTATTGCTCCGCAGAAGAATAAACGAATCCACTATATTTTGTTTGTTGCATTCACCACATTACATATCAGGTGCTAATGGGTTCTACATGTTCTAAAAAGGGGCAATTGCTTTGGTTTAGGTCATTTACTTGGAGTGCCAGTAGATGCAAATCAAAAATAGTACACAAGTCTGCTTCTTTTCCTAACTGCTGTTGTAGTATGGTTAGATACCCGTGCTTGTGTATATGAAAGTTTGTGTATTTGATGAATTCTCATCTAGATTAAAATCGATGGAACCATGAAAATGATCATAAGGATGCAACAACATTATTTTACATAGAAAACATTACATGGAAGTTCGGGAATACATATGCTAAAGTTTCTTCGTGTTTTTATTTGCAGTATGAACTGATATTGGGGACTTCAAAGCTTGCAATTGTGCCCTATATATGTACCTGGATAAGACCTCCAATTCGTGACCTCCAACCAATTCAGTAAGTTGCACACTCACATATCCTTGCGGAGGTAAAGGTGCATGTGATTGTAAGTTTGTTTGAACTGTCAAAGGGATCAGGTGTTAGATGTCTGCAATGATATATCTGTTTGCCCAGTTGAAAATAACTTCAAATATGTAACCGCAATACCTGACAATTTAGTATTAACATATTTTTGGGGAATGGTTACCATCAATTTTAAAATTTGCACTTCGTGAGGGTAAGGCTTGCCACTAACACCTTCCCCAGACCCCGCACAGTGCCGGAGCTCTCAGCACTGGGTACGTCCTTTTTATTCTTTCATTTATCCACAGGTGAGCTATGTCAGAAATGAATATGAGTGAGGAGTGTTAGATGGGCTGAAGAATTATCTATTGGCTGATTTAGCATTCATTTACTGATGTACAACATGGGTAAACTAATCAACTTACTTCTCTTATAGATAACAGTGTATCAACATTCTTTGCCAGGAAGTCGAGTTGTGTTTTCCTATAAATATGGACAAAGAGTAATGTTGATGGAATTTAGGTTATTTATGTGAGTCGTACATGTTCAGAAATTACTATCACACATGCATTCTTGGAAATGAGAACCAGTCAAAATATATTTCTGAACTACCGGTTTTATCACTTTCTAATGAGCACTTTCATTGGGAAACTCAAAACTGCATATCATCTTATTTTCAGATGTCCTACAGCGTCTGCATTTAGTCTGTGATAGGGGAGTTGCTAGATTGGTCGTCCCATCCTTCTTCAATTCAGTAACTTCGTGCCTAGGTGCATCACCGCAAAACTGAATTGTTTTTTCTCTGTTGTGGAGTTGATGTTGGTTGGTGGTCTCTTTGGACCATCAGAAATGCCTCTTGGTTTTTGAAAATAAAATGGTGAGAAACCCAACTGACAGTCATGATTGTCCTCTTGACCTCCGTCATGATCTGACCAAGTTTACATCACATGCTTTGGACCGAACTAAATTCTGAATACAATTCTTTTTACAGCATCTGATCCTGTCCTAAAAATGTTGGCAGTTCCATGGGGTTTGACTTCAAAGACACCAGCTGATATCCCGAGCACACAAGGTTGGAACTAGACCTCAACGATACTGCACAACTCAAAATCTCCATGTGCATGACATGAAGTTCGTATTGTTTTGTTCATACATCTTTATAGCTTCACATCTAAGTTCAAAACCTCTTCTTTTGTTGCCTCTATTTAATTGTTTTCAAATAAAATTATATGTGTTATATTGTTATCAATGTCACTCATATGGTCTTGAGAAAATAAATAAAACACTAGACTGCAATAATGATTGATTATTTACTTCTAGACATCCTCTATGTGGCATTCAAAGACATTTTCATTTATCATATAAGAGGGATCGAGGCCTGGTTAGAAACCAATTGCGTTTTTGTAGTTGGTCTGTTTGAAATGGATAATGGACCAACCACTGATATGCTAAATATTAGTGGCTTAGTTAACAGTTCTTTATTTTTTAAATAGGTCTGATACACCAAAAAAATTATTAGTGGCATATGTATTCCAGTATAATATACACTACTTAAAAAGGAGGAACATGTTCCCTATTCTGCCCAACCCACCACGATGTCCCATTTCTGTCGCCGTCTACCGATTTTCTTGCACGATGCATATAATAATCAAAATATTGAGTTTATCTCAATTTGTCGCATGAAGTTTGTACTATCTGTGTCACACTTCTAATTGGTGGTTGTTGAGGTAACAGTTATGACGACCTAGAACACAGGTGTGGGACTGACCGCTGAAGAATAACAAGAGCTAGAACTTGGAACCACGTAGAGGCGCAACAATGTTTCTTGTTATTGCTTTGGTGTTATCGTGTTGTATATTATGTTATCCATGATTTGTTTCAATTTTTTATAATGAGTTGTAAATTATATATGTACATTGAGATATAAAATTTGAAAACCCGTGGCAACGCACGGGCATTTGTACTAGTAATAAAAAAGAGGGAAAAGGTTACTGGAGAGCAGCAACTAAAAGGATCATAGATCCCAAACAGCAAAATCTAGCTAAAAAAGTTCTACCCATGATGATAAGCCATGATATGATTTCCTCTTTGCCTTACAAACAAGGAGAGCCATTTCATCCTTGAATCTCATGCTTCTTCTGTAAATGCTTGGGGGCGAACAAATCAATCGAAAGCAATATAATACCAACAAATTTTTTCTTCTTTTTGGCCGTAAATCCACCGATGTATTAGCAGTGCAAAGAACCCAGAAGTAATAAGATTACAAGCAGGTCCATAGAGGACTGGCACCAAGCGACGACTACATACATTGGGCAATGGTGAGCAGTACAGTGTACAGTACGAATGAATTCGAGCAAATAGGTAAAGCGGAAAACAATGTCAAACAAACACATCGAGAGGAAAACAATATCAACCGATCGATTCGAACGAACTAACGAACTTATAAGGGCCGGGCGACGGCGACTGACTTCGATTGAGCTATAATGAATCGTACTTGCCCGAGCCTGAAGATAGCATGCATACCGTGAGGATCTACCGGCTGACCGCGCTGCCGGTGCGGCTGGAGAAGAACGGCGCCACCGGCGGTCGCCGGCCGACGCGGCCGATAGACGGCGTGGGGAAGTTTTGGTGCGCGGCCCGGTTCACCGAGGGTGTGTCTAGAGAAGAACAGCGCGCCGAAGGAGGTGTCTAGAGAAGAACAAGGTGGGCTGGGTGCTTGGGTTAAAGGCGAGCGTTCGAAATATTGGGCGCGCGTTCGAAAGTTTAGGTGCGCGAGGGAGGTGTCTTCGGTGAAAATTTCCCCGTCCTCTACTTCTTCTTTTTCTTTCTTTTGAGAACACGAGTACAACGCGGACGCTCACAAACACGCACGTACAAACACCCCTATGAACGCACGCACGCACACCCTACCCCTATGAGCACCTCCGAGGGACCGAGCCGGCATATCTTGAGGTTGACGAAGTCACCACTCGGCACCTCCTCTTCTTTTTTGGGCTAATCTATTTATCTATAATATCTATCTATACCTCTATCTATCTACATGTTTTTTAATTTTTTTCTATTCTATACATGAGTTTTTGAATTTGAATTTTTCACTCCGTCGGCCTTCCCGGCCAATGCTCATTTGAAGTAATTGAAGCCGTTGATTTGTAGCTTAAAGGTGCTATCTACCGCTCATCATAC
>NC_061512.1:108907624-109069496 GCF_022539505.1 Lolium rigidum | reverse complement strand
GACTAAATTTTTCTTCACGGAATTTATTGGATTCAGCTGCTGGAGGTACCTTTATGTCCATCACTCTTGGTGAAGCAACAAAGCTTCTTGATAATATGATGATCAACTACTCGAATGGCACACTGGAAAGAGCTCCACAAGGTAAGAAGGTAAATTCTCGTTGAAGAATCCTCTTCCTTGAATGATAAGGTTGATGCTATTATGTCTATGCTTGCGAATGATAGGACTAATGTTGATCCTAATAATGTTCCATTAGCTTCATTGGTTGCACAAGAAGAACATGTTGATGTAAACTTCATTAAAAATAATAATTTCAACAACAATGCTTACCGTAACAATTCTAGTAACAACTATAGGCCATATCCTTATAATAATGGCAACGGCTATGGTAATTCTTATGGAAATTCTTACAACAATAATAGGAATTCACCCCCTGGACTTGAAGCCATGCTTAAAGAATTTATTAGTACACAAACTGCCTTTAACAAATCTGTTGAGGAAAAGCTCAATAAAATTGATATTCTTGTTTCTAGAGTTGATAGTCTTGCTTCTGTTGTTGATCTTTTGAAATCGAAAGTTATGCCTAATAAGGATATTGAAAATAAAATTGTTACTACAGCAAATGCCATCCAAGTTAGAATTAATGAGAATATAAGATTAATGGCTGAACTGCGTGCTAGGTGGGATAGAGAAGAAAATGAAAAACTAGCTAAAGAGAAGAATATAGCTAAAGTTTGGACTATTACCACCACTAGTAATGCTAATGCTACACATGTTGCTGCACCTCCTACTCATACTAATAAAAGAATTGGTGTTAGCAATGTTTCCACTTCTAATGCAAAGCGCGAAAACCGCCCGAAACCGCTAAAACCGCCGAAACCGCCTGTGATAAAGCCGCTGAAATTTTTTCCAACATTGGGGATGATGATCCCATTGCTTTAGATTATAATGGTTTGAATTTTGATGATTGCCACATCTCTGAAGTTATAAAGTTCTTGCAAAAACTTGCTAAAAGTCCTAATGCTAGTGCTATAAATTTGGCTTTCACGCATCATATTACAAATGCTCTCATAAAAGCTAGAGAAGAGAAACTAGAGCGCGAAGCCTCTATTCCTAAAAAGCTAGAAGATGGTTGGGAGCCCATCATTAAGATGAAGGTTAAAGATTTTGATTGTAATGCTTTATGTGATCTTGGTGCAAGTATTTCGTTATGCCTAAGAAAATTTATAATATGCTTGACTTGCCACCGCCGAAAAATTGTTATTTGGATGTTAATCTTGTCGATCATTCTACAAAGAAACCTTTGGGTAAAGTTGATAATGTTCGCATTACCGTTAACAATAATCTTGTTCCCGTTGATTTTGTTGTCTTGGATATTGAATGCAATGCATCTTGTCCAATTATATTGGGAAGACCTTTTCTTCGAACTCGTTGGTGCTATTATTGATATGAGGGAAGGTAATATAAAATATCAATTTCCTCTCAAGAAAGGTATGGAACACTTCCCTAGAAAGAGAATAAAGGTACCTTATGATTCTATTATTAGAACAAATTATGATGTTGATGCTTCATCTCTCGATGTTACTTGATACACACTTTCTGCGCCTAGCTGAAAGGCGTTAAAGAAAAGCGCTTATGGGAGACAACCCATGTTTTTACCTACAGTACTTTGTTTTTATTTTGTGTCTTGGAAGTTGTTTACTACTGTAGCAACCTCTCCTTATCTTAGTTTTGAGTTTTGTTGTGCCAAGTTAAGCCGTTGATAGAAAAGTAAGTACTAGATTTGGATTACTGCGCAGTTCCAGATTTCTTTGCTGTCACGAATCTGGGTCCACTGCCCTGTAGGTAGCTCAGAAAATTATGCCAATTTACGTGCATGATCCTCAGATATGTACGCAACTTTCATTCAATTTGAGCATTTTCATTTGAGCAAGTCTGGTGCCATTTTAAAATTCGTCAATACGAACTGTTCTGCTTTTGACAGATTCTGCCTTTTATTTCGCATTGCCTCTTTCGCTATGTTGGATGAATTTCTTTGATCCACTAATGTCCAGTAGCATTATGCAATGTCCAGAAGTGTTAAGAATGATTGTGTCACCTCTGAATATGTCAATTTATATTGTGCACTAACCCTCTAATGAGTTGTTTCGAGTTTGGTGTGGAGGAAGTTTTCAAGGATCAAGAGAGGAGTATGATGCAACATGATCAAGGAGAGTGAAAGTTCTAAGCTTGGGGATGCACCCGGTGGTTCACCCCTGCATATATCAAGAAGACTCAAGCTGTTTAAGCTTGGGGATGCCCAAGGCATCCCCTTCTTCATCGACAACATTATCGTGTTCCTCCCCGAAACTATATTTTTATTCGGCCACATCTTATGTGCTTTTTCTTGGAGCGTCGGTTTGTTTTTGTTTTTGTTTTGTTTGAATAAAATGGATCCTAGCATTCACTTTATGGGAGAGATACACGCTCCGCTGTAGCATATGGACAAATATGTCCTTGGTTTCTACTCATAGTATTCATGGCGAAGTTTCTCCTTCGTTAAATTGTTATATGGTTGGAATTGGAAAATGATACATGTAGTAATTGCTATAAATGTCTTGGGTAATGTGATACTTGGCAATTGTTGTGCTCATGTTTAAGCTCTTGCATCATATGCTTTGCACCCATTAATGAAGAAATACATAGAGCATGCTAAAATTTGGTTTGCATATTTGGTTTCTCTAAGGTCTAGATAATTTCTAGTATTGAGTTTGAACAACAAGGAAGACGGTGTAGAGTCTTATAATGTTTACAATATGTCTTTTATGTGAGTTTTGCTGCACCGGTTCATCCTTGTGTTTGTTTCAAATAAGCCTTGCTAGCCTAAACCTTGTATCGAGAGGGAATACTTCTCATGCATCCAAAATACTTGAGCCAACCACTATGCCATTTGTGTCCACCATACCTACCTATACTACATGGTATTTTCCCGCCATTCCAAAGTAAATTGCTTGAGTGCTACCTTTAAAATTCCATCATTCACCTTTGCAATATATAGCTCATGGGACAAATAGCTTAAAAACTATTGTGGTATTGAATATGTAATTATGCACTTTATCTCTTATTAAGTTGCTTGTTGTGCGATAACCATGTTTATCGGGGAACGCCATCAACTCATTGTTGAATTTCATGTGAGTTGCTATGCATGTTCGTCTTGTCCGAAGTAAGGGCGATCTACACCGAGTTGAATGGTTTGAGCATGCATATTGTGAGAGAAGAACATTGGGCCGCTAACTAAAGCCATGATTCATGGTGGAAGTTTCAGTTTTGGACAAATATCCTCAAATCTCTAATGAGAAAAGAATTAATTGTTGTCAAATGCTTAAAGCATTAAAAGAGGAGTCCATTATCTCGTTGTCTATGTTGTCCCGGTATGGATGTCTAAGTTGACAAAATAAACGCTAGTTTTATTCCGCATTTGTTAAGCCCATCTCGTAAAAGTTTTAAATCGCCTATTCACCCCCCCCCCTCTAGGCGACATCCGTGTCCTTTCAGAGACACGCTCCGCTATTGCATATGGACAAATATGTCCTTAGGCTTTACTCATAGTATTCATGGCGAAGGTTGAATCTTCTTCGTTAAATTGTTATATGGTTGGAATTGGGAAATGCTACATGTAGTAATTCTAAAATGTCTTGAATAATTTGATACTTGGCAATTGTTGTGCTCATGTTTAAGCTCTTGCATCATATACTTTGCACCTATTAATGAAGAAACACCTAGAGCTTGCTAAATTTGGTTTGCATATTTGGTCTCTCTAAAGTCTAGATAATTTCTAGTATTGAGTTTTGAACAACAAGGAAGACGGTGTAGAGTCTTATAATGTTTACAATATGTCTTTTATGTGAGTTTTGCTGCACCGGTTCATCCTTGTGTTTGTTTGAAATAACCTTGCTAGCCTAAACCTTGTATCGAGAGGGAATACTTCTCATGCATCCAAAATCCTTGAGCCAACCACTATGCCATTTGTGTCCACCATACCTACCTACTACATGGTATTTCTCCGCCATTCCAAAGTAAATTGCTTGAGTGCTACCTTTAAAATTTCCATCATTCTCCTTGGACAAATAGCTTAAAAACTATTGTGGTATTGAATATGTACTTATGCACTTTATCTCTTATTAAGTTGCTTGTTGTGCGATAACCATGTTTCTGGGGACGCCTTCAACTACTCTTTGTTGAATATCATGTGAGTTGCTATGCATGTCCGTCTTGTCTCGAAGTAAGAGAGATCTACCACTTTAATGGTTAGAGCATGCATATTGTTAGAGAAGAACATTGGGCCGCTAACTAAAGCCATGAATCATGGTGGAAGTTTCAGTTTTGGACATATATCTTCAATCTCATATGAGAACACTAATCATTGCTACATGCTTATGCATTAAAGAGGAGTCCATTATCTCGTTGTCCATGTTGTCCCGGTATGGATGTCTAAGTTGAGAATAATCAAAAGCGAGAAATCCAAAATGCGAGCTTTCTCCTTAGACCTTTGTACAGGCGGCATGGAGGTACCCCTTTGTGACACTTGGTTAAAACATGTGTATTGCGATGATCTCGGTAGTCCAAGCTAATTAGGACAAGGTGCGGGCACTATTAGTATACTATGATGAGGCTTGCAACTTGTAAGATATAATTTACATGATACATATGCTTTATTACTACCGTTGACAAAATTGTTTCATGTTTTCAAAATAAAAGCTCTAGCACAAATATAGCAATCGATGCTTTCCTCTTTGAAAGACCATTCTTTTACTTTTATGTTGAGTCAGTTCACCTATTTCTCTCCACCTCAAGAAGCAAACACTTGTGTGAACTGTGCATTGATTCCTACATACTTGCATATTGCACTTGTTATATTACTCTATGTTGACAATTATCCATGAGATATACATGTTATAAGTTGAAAGCAACCGCTGAAACTTAATCTTCCTTTGTGTTGCTTCAATACCTTTACTTTGATTTATTGCTTTATGAGTTAACTCTTATGCAAGACTTATTGATGCTTGTCTTTAAGTACTATTCATGAAAAGTCTTTGCTTTATGATTCATTTGTTTACTCATGTCATTACCATTGTTTTGATCGCTGCATTCATTACATGTGCTTACAATAGTATGATCAAGGTTATGATGGCATGTCACTCCGAAATTATCTGTGTTATCGTTTACCTGCTCGGGACGAGCGAGAACTAAGCTTGGGGATGCTGATACGTCTCCGACGTATCGATAATTTCTTATGTTCCATGCCACATTATTGATGATATCTACATGTTTTATACACATTATATGTCGTATTTATGCATTTTCCGGCACTAACCTATTAACGAGATGCCGAAGAGCCGATTGTCTGTTTTTCGCGGTTTTTGGTTTCAGTAAATCCTAGTAAAGAAATATTCTCGGAATTGGACGAAATCAACGCCCAGTGGTCCTATTTTTGCACGAAGCTTCCAGAAGACCGAGGGGAAAGGAAGTGGGGCCACGAGGCGCCGCCACGACAGGGCGGCGCGGCCCAGCCCCCGGCCGCGCGGCCCTGTGTGTGGGGCCCTCGTGTGGCCCCCGCGTTGCCCTTCCGCCTACTTAAAGCCTTCGTCGCGAAACCCCCGCACCGAGAGCCACGATACGGAAAACCTTACCGAGACGCCGCCGCCGCCATTCCCATCTCGGGGGATTCTGGAGATCACCTCCGGCACCCTGCCGGAGAGGGGAATCATCTCCCGGAGGACTCTTCACCGCCATGGTCGCCTCCGGAGTGATGAGTGAGTAGTTCACCCCCGGACTATGGGTCCATAGCAGTAGCTAGATGGTTGTCTTTTCCTCATGTGCTTCATTGTCGGATCTTGTGAGCTGCCTAACATGATCAAGATCATCTATCTCGTAATTCTATATGTTGTGTTTGTCGGGATCCGATGGATAGAGAATACTATGTTATGTTGATTATCAATCTATTACCTATGTGTTGTTTATGATCTTGCATGCTCTCCGTTATTAGTAGAGGCTCTGGCCAAGTTTTTGCTCTTAACTCCGAGAGGGAGTATTTATGCTCGATAGTGGGTTCATGCCTCCATTAAATCTGGGACAGTGACAGAAAGTTCTAAGGTTGTGGATGTGCTGTTGCCACTAGGGATAAAACATTGATGCTATGTCCGAGGATGTAGTTATTGATTACATTACGCACCATACTTAATGCAATTGTCTCGTTGTTTTACAACTTAATACCTGGAAGGGGTTCGGATGATAACCTCGAAGGTGGACTTTTTAGGCATAGATGCATGTCGGATAGCGGTCTATGTACTTTGTCGTAATGCCCAATTAAATCTCACAATATTAATCATATCATGTATGTGCATTGTCATGCCCTCTCTATTTGTCAATTGCCCGACCGTAATTTGTTCACCCAACATGCTATTTATCTTATGGGAGAGACACCTCTAGTGAACTGTGGACCCCGGTCCATTCTTTACATCTGAAATACAATCTATCGCAATACTTGTTCTATCGTTCTTTGCAAACAATCATCATCCACACTATACATCTAATCCTTTGTTACAAGCAAGCCGGTGAGATTGACAACCTCATTGTTTCGTTGGGGCAAAGTACTTTGGTTGTGTTGTGCAGGTTCCACGTTGGCGCCGGAATCCCTGGTGTTGTGCCGCACTACATCTCGCCGCCATCAACCTTCAACGTGCTTCTTGGCTCCTACTGGTTCGATAAACATTGGTTTTATTACTGAGGGAAACTTGCTGCTGTACGCATCACACCTTCCACTTGGGGTTCCCAACAGGCGTGTGCTTTACGCGTCATCAGTTGGCTTCAGCGAAACCCTTCGCGCGCAGTGGAGTGGACGATACCGGTTTCGCCCACTATCCCCGCTCCCACCCCGCACAAGTAGGGGGCGACGACCCGCCCCGTACTCGAAAACAGCAAAAAACGATGCAGGGGCCGTTTTTACGGGGCGTGCTAGACGGCTGGGTAGAGTCGAAACCCTCAAATCGGCGGTTATTATACGGGTTTCCCCTTTTACGGGGTCTGTTAGACCTGCTCTTAGAGCAACTGGCCCCTTATAAGGCGGCCTTCAAAAACATGATAAAGGCTCGATAAACAGGTTTTAAAGGCCCGCCAGTTTCACTTTTACTACTATGTCCATCCTAAAATTTAAGGTTTATATTTTTTTAGAAAGTTAAACCAAGTAATATTTAATCAAAATTTTAGAAGAATATATCAGCAAATATCATATTTTATAAATACTATATGAAAATATGTTTTATTATCTATCTAATGATATTGATTTTATATTTTACATGTTAATGATTTTTGGTAAATCAAACTTAACATAATTTGATTTTCTAAAAATAATATAAGTCTTAAGCTTCGGGATGAAGGTAGTACCATTTAACATTTACTATATTGAACTTGTTAAATTATTTCTATAATTTGTTAAACCTGTAATAAAATAGTAGTATAGTTCATCTGTTATTTTATATTTAAATTACATTAAAAAATAGTGTATGGAGGCATATGGGGTGAAGCACCTTCCCAAAATCGCATCTGCACCGTCACTCCCGTACGGACCAAAAAGCGGCTTCATCCAAACACAGTATTTGGAGCGAGTGGAGATGCTCTAAACACAAGTTATTTCAATGTCTCAATATCGATCAGATTGACCAAGCTAGCATCCAACGAGGATTCCGCTCCATGTCTTTTAGCGTTGTTGCGGATAGACGAACCATGAATGGTTTTCTTAGATTGTTGGACAGAACAATGGAAGACTGGTTTTTGATATCGACAAGGATGCTCGGACAAATAACTAAGGATGCACAGACAAGTAGCCAGCCTCTCTAAAAGAGGTACTCCATCCAATCCATAATAAGTGCCAGGGCTTTAATTTAAATTTGAATTAAATTAAACTAAAGCTTACACTTGCTAGGGATAGAGCAATAATTTACAGGAGCAAACGAATCGGTCAAACAGCAGAGTAGGCTTATTAACGCGGGTAGGGGCCTCTGCACGAAGTGATGTTTATCAGGCGAGGCCTGTAGTTCGGCATCGGGGCAGGCCATCTGGATGCAAACAAGAGAAGACCGTATCAGAACATATCGTGTGATGGGTGTGATACAAAGAACTTTTAGAAACAAAAATTGGTGAAAAACAAGGAATTCACTTTGGCTCCTGGAAACATGCATTTACCCCAAAAAAAACTTATTTCAAATTTTCAATATATTTTGAAAACAAATTAGCGCATAATTCTCCGCATTCTATATGTGCACTTAAAGTTTTGCGGAAAAAAAGATACTCCCTCCGATCCGAAAAAAGAGTCGGAAAAGGAATTTTGCAAGAAAATCCTCGAGCTTTTTTCTTTCTCATCCCGCACTCCCCCCACTCGCATGGTACTGCACGCACACGAAACCGGCACCCCACTCGCACCCGCACGAAACCCGCACGAAAGTCGCTCTGCTCCTCGTCTTGACGCCGAGATCCCCTCTCCACGCCGCGCACCGAGATCCCCTCTCCACGGTCCACGCCGCGCCGCCGAGATCCCCTCTCCACGGTCCACGCCGCGCCGCCGAGATCCCCTCTCCGCGCCGCCGTCGAGATTCCCTCTCCGCCCCGAGCCCTCCTCCACCAAAAAGCTTGACTTTTAATCCACGCCGGCGATGAGCCGCCGAATCCGGTGTCGGACAGGCTTGATCTGCTGGAGGCAAGGCTGGTCGCGAGGCCGGATGCGCCGGATTATTCTCCCGCAACGATGAGAGGCAGCGCCGGTTGCCCAGTAGTCACGGACGCGCGGTGGCTGCACGCCATGAGAAGAGAGATGGTGATGGGCTTCTTTTGAACAATTTAGAAGGAGTTTATTGTAAAATGTAATTAGACTGTGCCATCGGACACTTTTTTGGGATCGGAGGGAGTACTTTTTGTGACATGAGTAAAAAGACCAAAAAAATGTCTCATGAAAAGCCTTTTTCTAGCACCGAATTTTGTCTTTCTACGCAGGCAAAAAAAATCGGTTTTCCATTAGACAACTTTGTGCACATATATAATGTGGAGAGGAACACATGAATTCTTTAACATTTCAAAAGTACTTTAGAATGCATTTCAAATAAAGGGGCATATGCTCATGGGTGCCAAAATGCCGCTCTCTCCAGGATCTGCATTCCCACTTGTAGGGTACCAATAGTGATGAGCAGTGAAAGGGTACGTTAAGTACAAAACGTACAAAAACAATTACCAGACTACTCCTAAACTCATACCTACATTAAGCGCACAAGGCTAGACTTATGTACCAACAAACAGGAGATAAAACAAAAGAGAATTTACCTGTTATAATGGGACTCTTTCAACACCTCTGCAGCAATACTTTTTGATACTGTGCTGCCATCTCTTCGCCGCTTTATGACAACCTAGTAGATGTTATAGTTAGAAAAGTAAGAGATGGTTTTTTGACAAATAGAGCATACTTCAAAGAGACATGATAAACAACATATATTAAATACCTCAACCATCATGTTTTCCCATGCACAATCTCCAAAGGCTTCCAAATGGTCCTTGCAAGCATCCAGTAACATCGCACCAAACTGCTTTGTGCATTTTGTAAATAGATTGATTACAATAAAGCATATACACAGCCAAACAAAAAAATACAATCACTCAAGAGGTAAAGGGAAAAGTTACCTCTGGGGCACTCGAGAGAACGCTTTCACTGCATTTAACAAGAACATCACCGACACATAATCCAGAAACATCAGCAGGTGATCCCTCAGCAACCTGATTGACATTTTAATTGGTCCATTTTATACAAGCATGTATATAATGCATTATAAAAAAATGGGGGGATCAACAAGGATATTGCAAAAATAGTATATTAAATACGCCAAAGATGCATTCAAACATCATGTTAAGTGAACAGAAACTCTACTGAGAAAAATAGCAAATAAAAGTGGGCTGTGATGTGCATGAATCCCTTATATAACTGAGCAAAGGCCCTACAATCCCCTTAAGCCACATCATCAGGTAGCCTGAAGTACTCCATGCTGTCAAGCTTAAAAATTTATGAAACACAGAGGTGAACAAAGTAATTGGGTGATAAATTCAATTTTATTTCACCATCTATGTTAAAATCTTAGTCAATAGCATAAACCTCTTCTGGAGCTCTTCCATGTTCTTTACATAATTTACCTTAATTTCCTGACTATTCATGCAACTTCTAGACTGCATATCGTACAGGTCTTGGTACGACGAAGTTCAGCAAAAAAATTGTAGGCACATGCTTAGTTATTCATACTACTTTTTGTGTATTCAACATTGGGCGTGTGGCAACGCATGGGCTATAAATTAGTAATAATTAATAAATACATCCTAATTAGATGAGCAACAAAGAGTCCGCTCCAAGCTTCTAAATGCTTGTTGTAGTATCCCATATTTCAGTACCACCCATGGGCCAAGGAGCAATACTGATTTGATATGCCGTTCTCAGTAAATAAATCAGGCCAATGTGAACAACCCAATATTGTTTGTTGTCTATCTAGAGGTGCCCGAGGAGTGTTGATGCACTACCATTATTATTTCAAGGAACCAGCATGCTACAGTGTGAGGCTAGGGCTGGCAACACGGAGCTATTCTGGATGGCAGCGGGCTATTCCCAAAAGGAGTGCCTTCCTATTCCCACTTCATATTCAGTTACCAGGGGAGCTCTTGCCTCTACCACCATCCCCACAAAGGATGTGGTGAGGACCAGGTCCCAGATAAGAAACTAGATCAAGTAATGTTGACATTAAATTTATGGTATAGGAAAATAACATCTGATATAACACCTGAAATTCAGTATGTGGAGGTAAATCATGAATCCTGTATGAACCAATATTTAATATACGTTCATGATAAAGATTCCATCAAGCGATCTTATGGGTTTACTGTTAAACTTGAAGAAAGATATTCTTAAGAGTAACTTTTAACGTACAAAAAGTAAAAAAAGCACAAAAGAATAAATAAATAGAAGAGATTCATACTTTTGAAATATATAAACCCTCGTCAACATCTGGGAATTTTTGATATATGCGCTCCAGGACACTCAATGGCATCATTTGAAGAGAAGTGTATTTTAATCCAAGCCAGGGGCTAATTGTTTTTCTGCAAATAAAACATCTTATTTAGTTAGTTGGCTCGTACTCAACAAAAGCAGAAAGGAACACGCTAAAGAAGCAAAGAAAAATCAGGGGTCCATTTTCCCTAATAAGAGTTCCAAGGCAAAACCAATAATAAAAGGGAACAGAAGAACCGTCACACATAAAATGGTTTACCCAAAGCTCTGGTGTTGTTCCAGGATCCTTGAAACAATCAGCATTGGAAGGTGTGATGTCTGATTCTTTTCATAAAAATTGATACCAAGAACTTGACCGTTGTAATTGACAAGAGGTCCTCCAGAACCAGCCTACCGAAAGGCAAACAACAATGGAAAAAACTGTGACAGCGGTCAAGATATAAAAGAAAAAATTGCAGTCTTCTTGGATAAGTCAATTCAGGTTTTATGCATCCCTTACTGTTGTGTGCTTGTGTGTGCTCTGTTAGAAAACAGTGGATTTATCTGGATATAGTAATTTCATCATGGGAATGAACAAAACATCTATGCAAACTTGCAAAGACAAAATAGCACTCTACATGAGATAGCTCAGTTCTACACATTTCACTAGTAGACCCAAGCAAAACAAGAAATGAGTTAATGACCAAGTGAGGGATGGCCGGATGCTCTCTCTGGTGCTAACCTCCACCTTTCCCAAATTGCTAACTCTCTAGTGGTCATTCCCTACATTTGGCTGCCCAAGCCTACAGCATAGAGCACCGCCAGGCCCAATTGATGCAGCCAATTGGTAAGTGCCGAAGAGGAAAATATGACCAGAGGGCTACTTGAGTGTCCTAATTCTAGTGCACACAGATTCAACGAGACAGATAGTTGGTGACACTTGATTAGTGGCACAGCAGATTCATCCCCTCATCTGCGAGTAAGGTGTTTTTTATTACCTGAATTATGATCTAACTTATCTCACAACCAAAATGTGAGATAAAAATAATGCCACACCGAAAAACCACAGTAGAAATGACCTAGTATTAGACTACTCATAGTGGTAGTAACATTGGCAGTAACATACTACTACATGCAATACCAACTGAGCAATTTGATGACATGGCAAGTCATTAATTGAAGAGAGCGTTGTGGTAACTAGCTATGTTACCATCATCACATTCCAAGAAAAAAAAATGGCTCTCCAAAGTAATAAATATGGCCTTCTATGTTACTACACCTATGATACTACCCACTATGAAGGTAGTAACACAAATTAGTAACATGTGCATGTTACTACTCTATGTTACTCCCCACTATGATTAGCCTTACAGTGTAGTATATAAAAGTAGATTGATATAAAAATCAAAGTTTTCTTGTGTGGGAAGCTCTTTTCTTCTTCTAACAAAATTGGAATATGACCACATTAAGTTTGAATAAATTAAGTAAGATGTGTTATGTACCATGGAAATCTTGCAGCTTGACACCAAGAGTTCCGAACACCCAAAGATGCTTGTTCGGTTTACAACTTCACCCCGTGAACACATGAGTTTACCACCTTCATATGCACGTCCAAGTGCTAATACAGCTCCACTGTGGGTAGTGCCTTTCAGATGAAAGGCTTCAAGGAGCGCTAAATCAGCTGCAACTTTGACAACAACTACATTATAGTGAAAATCCACAAGAAAGATATGACCATCAGTTATATGCCCATCAGACAGAAGCACCTTGACCTGAAATTAGCCATCCAAAAAAGAAAAAATATCAAGAACGAATTATAAGAATAAAGCTACATGTTTGGCAAGGATTGAGGTTGCCAAATACCTTCACATCAGGTATCAGGTCATTATCTCCATTCAGAGATCTAATAAGTGTTGTTGATGTTAAGATCATACTTGTACCAGTAGTATCTGTCTGACACATCGCAAATCCTGAACAGACACGGATCCTCTTCCCACCTGATTTTTATCAACGATGCCTTACTTACGTTCAGCTTAAACCCATGGAAAAGATGGCTAGTGAGTAATACTATAAAGTACCTGCATAAGAAGACAAGCTGGCGATTGACTTTGAGACCAACAATGCAACTTTACGAGCTTGGAGACTCTCAAGGCTGCCATCATCGGAATCACCAAATGTATTCTCCACACTATGGTCACGTTCCCCGGTGAGCCTTTCAACTAAAAATAAGCAATTTATAACCATGGCTATTAGTCAGCAAGAAACGTATAGCATATCTTTGATGTCTAACTAGAGTACATAATTATGTAGATTAACCGCTTTAAGTCTTGCTTTATTTTTTCAGAGTAAAGTCTATAGCATATATTACTCTGTTCCATAATCTAAGACGTTTTTGGCAAACTACAATAGTTCGCCAAAATGTCTTACATTATGTAACGGAGGGAGTATTTTGTAACATGCAGTAAAAAAAATAATCATGACGTTTCAGGGATACTTTCCATATGTGACTATCTGACTAGGTGCTTCATAGCAAAGTCATCAACATTTATATGTAGAGAATACAAAAGGCATATAGATCATACTGGTCAAATTCGGCAGTGAAGTGAGAGAAACTAAATATGGCCAAATAATGCAAAAAAAAAAAAAAGAGCATGGGCGGTAAGTGTCTTCGGTACAAAGTAAGAATAACAAGTAGAAGAAGTGATCTATGTATGATATGCAGTTAGCAAGAGGCCACCCCCTCCTCTAAGAGCTTGGGGTTGTGGCAGTTTTACCGTGCTATGACTCACATATAGCCACTAGATGTGCCCCTTTTGCCCTTTGAAAACAAGCTGTTGGTTAGCGGCCTTGATACTGGTGTTGATATGCCGGTAAACAGCTTTAGATGCAGATCTGATGGGCTACCTTAGACAACATTAGTGGGTGCATAAGCAGCTCCAGCCGCTTTGTTTTAGAATTTACAACAGAAACCAAGTCTCTAACGCAGTTTGTCCTATGAGAAGGTGCTCTAGGATCTACGGCAAGACTACTATAGGTGCTTTGCACAAGCAAATCAAAGTTGCTCTGAAGTGTCAACTCATACCGACAAAAAAATTCTTTTTGCTAATTATCTACTACTCAATCAGAGCATGTAACATAATCTCAAAAAAAATGGTACAGAGGATGTACCATAATTGATATCCATATATACAGTAATATATATACCCAGTGGTATCTACAACTAACAACTAGAGCGACAGGTTTAATTTCCAGGAACAAACTGAAGGATTAGCTGAGAGCTAGCGAAGATTGGAGCATTTCACAATTGCAGTACATGTATGCTATCTAGTGCTACTAATATCAGCCTGTAAACTTCCCTAAGAAAGGGCACCAGTCCATAAACACAAGTGCAAGATAGAACCCACTACCTGAATAAGTGCGGATTAGGAAAATTAACTAATCCGTAATATAACTAGAAAAAAAAGGAGATCTTTGATAAACGCAGATATTTCTTACATAGTTCAGTAGATGGCACTCTGTTTGCCTTGATGGCGAGTATCTCGCGCACACTCTTGTCCACAATAGCCCTGGCGTAATCCAGCCCATCGTCGGCGCTGGAGGTAGCGCGGTGGTCCTGGGATGGGGCAGGTGGAGGCGGCGGAGCCTCGGCGCCCATCCTCTTCCTCTTCTTATCCGTCTTCCCCAGCCCCATCTCGCGGCCCTCCTCCCCGCTCAGAGCTTTGGTTGCCTCCCTGCCATCGCCGCCGTCGTCGTGAGACCGAGCCATGTCACCACCGCAAGGGACGTCAGAAACAGTGGTCGAAATCATGGAGGACGAATAGGGCTTTGAGGATCGTGGGGCGGGGGAGCGACGGCGTAGCAGCAGGTAGCGCAGCGGTAGGGGCAGGAGGGGAAGCGGCGGTGGATGGTGGACGGCTCCGCGAGGCGGGACGGTGGCTCGGTGTGGTGCGGTGATCGGGGGAAGGAGTTTAGAGCAACTGGCCCCTTAGAAGGCGGGCTTCCAAAACGTGACAAAGGATCGGTAAACGGGTTTTAAAGGCCCGCGGGCTTCCCTTCTACAGTTTAGCGTTTACGTTTGCCATGTCTCGGCCGTGGCCCGCGCGGGCCTTTAGGGCATCTCCAACCGAGCGACCCAAACGATCGCGCTGGGCTGTCCGTTTTGGGCTGTTTGCGTGCCCGAGCGGACGCGCGGACGGAGCCCCGCGTCCGCGCGTCCGTTTGGGTCGCGCGCTGCGCCCAACGCAGCGGCCACCCATTTGGCCATTTGGCTATTTGGCCTATTTCTTTGGAAAATAGGTCCTCTGGCCACAGATCCTTAGTTTGATATATAATAATATCTCGTAAACATAGAATAATATATAATAAATATAAAATATTATCAAATACCATAAAATATTATCAAATGTACCATGATAAATCAAATAAAATGTGCCATAGTTTGAGAAAAATATAAAAATTACAATTGAGATTGTCTAACTCAATTTGGGCGCTCGAGGATCTCCTTCTGTCTCTTCTCGAACCAAGCTCTCTTCGCCTCGCTTATGTTGGTCAAGTCGGCGTTCATGATGAGGTTGTCCTCGGCTTGGCGTTTGAGCTCAACTTCCTTCGCCTTCGGCTCCACCTCTTTGGCCCTTGCCATTGCTATGAGCTCAAGTTCTCTCTCTTTGAGCTCAAGTTCTTTAGCTTTGGTCTTGGCCTTGACCTCTTCAATCTCAAGCTTCTTCGCTGGACATCAAAGAATTTCTTCCTGTCCTCTTCTTTCTCCCGGCGCCTCCTCTCATCCCTCTTGTCCGTGGACACCTCTCTGTCCGCATGCATCTCCTTCAAAGTGCCATACAATAGCATGGACGACGCATCACGCTTCATGTCGGCTTTGGTTGACTTGTGGTCGCGTGGACGACTTGCACGAGAAGCGGAGCTACCGCAAGGCTGCCCACCATCAAGGTCAATGACCGTGGCATCTTTGGCGGGATTGTTGCCGATCAAGGTCGCCATGTAGCCCTCGTACCCCTCCCGGAACTTGGGGGTGCCGTGGAGTTCCTTCCAACAATGAGGGAAGGCAAAGGTCTTCTCTCCATTGTTGGCTTTGTAGAATTCCAAAGCTCGCCACACCTAAAGCAAAGCGAGACAACAACGATAAACATATGTGCAAACATCGGATGAATAAGTTGAGGTTAAGAATCATACCAAGTCCTTCACACCCATGCCACTAACGGGGAGCCGCCTCGCGTGCTCATACGCCGCGTGGAACTTGTTGCATTCCGTTTGAATTTCTCCCCACCTCTTTTGGAGCGATATTTCGCTGCGGTCGCTCTCAAATGGCTCCTGTCCATATTTGTGATGTTCATGGAAGTATTCATAGATCCGGCGCCAGAATGCGGACCCCTTCTGCTCGGCACCCGTCAACGCATCTTGCCCGATGGTCAACCATCCATCGACGAGCACCTTGTCCTCCTTCTCCGTGTAGTTGGCGGTTCGTTTGCTTACACGGCGACCTCGAGCTTGTGCAGCTGCGGCTTGTGTGAGGCCCTCACCGAACAATGGCTCCTCCTCAATGTTTATCGCTGCCGGGACGGGCGGTTGTGTCCTCTCCGTGTGTCAATGGGAGGTGGCTGGGGAGCCTGCTTGTGTCGAAGGATATGGCGGGGTCGTCGGCATTGTCCGCGCGAAAGACGGAGGGGCCTCGCACGGTGGACGGTGGCTGCGCGCGCGCGGCCGAGCGGATCGTCGAACAGGTTGCGTGCACCGGACGTCGCAGCTGCTCCCGGGTTCTTGGGGCCTTTGGAGTTCGCCGGCGCACGGTTCGAGGTCAATGGACGAAGGTGACGGCCCCGTCTTGGACTCGCCCACCTCCGGTGACCCATCCCGTGGACCGGTACGCGTGCCGCCCATGCGCCCCCATTTCGTGCCCAAATAGGGCGGTCGGTGGGGCAGTTGACCTTGGAGGAAGGGGCCGGGTCACGGAGGAGGCCGAGCTCCCCACCGAGGCCGCGCCGGTGCCGGGGATGATCATGTGCCGGCCGAGCGCCGGGTGGCCGTAAAATAGCATGGCCTCGCTGCTCTTGAAGGAGAGTGCTCTTCGCCTCCGTCTTGAGTTGGAGAAGCTGCTCCGCCGCCCGCTGCCGCTCCACCTCGGCAGCGGTTTCCCTCTTCCGTTGGTCGAGCGCCCTGCGGCGGTCGGCCCTCTTCTTGCTCTCGAGCTTCCTCTGCTCCGGGGTGACGTCGGCCTTCGCCTTCTTCGTCGGCGGCCCGGGGGGGAGCTCGGCCTCCGCCAGTTCAGGAGCCGCCTCCACGGCAGGAGCGGCAACGGTCGCGGGTGCCTCCTCTCCGATGGTGGCGGTGGTGGCGGTGGCGGCGGCGGTCGCTTCGTCGGCCATCTCTAGGTTTTGGGAGTACGGTGGAGTGTTTTCTGTTTTGGGAGGCGGACCAGGCGGGCCAGGGGCGGACAAGGGAGGACGCGAGCGACCAGCCTTTCGCGTCCACGGCCACGCAAACTCGTCCAAGATTTGGGCCGGGTTTGGGTCGTCCCGGACGCCGCGGCCATCCGTTTTAGGGATGGGTCCGCGCGCTGGGCCGCGGTTTTGTCCGTTTCGACCCATCCGGACGCGCGGACGCGGGATGGGTCGCCCGGTTGGAGATGCCCTTAGAATAGTCTCCAACAACTTCTGATAACTGGCGATAATGGGAAACTCTCAAAAAAAAAATGGGGCCAATGGGAGCCCTCAAAAAAAAAATTTGGAGACAATGGGAATAGTTAAGGAAAAAATTTGCTAGAGGATACCTTATGTGCCGACATTTGCTGAAACACGTCGTTTAATTGTACTTTTTGCCAAGTATCATTACAAATTTATGGTAAATTTATCGGAACACACCCATGGTTAAAAAGGAAAAGACTACCACAAAGTTGTAATGGTACCTAACACAATCGGATACTGTGTTTCAGCAAATGCTGGAAAATAAGGGTGTTTTCTAGCAAAATTTCTCTAGTTTTAAACAGTCAAATGATTGATAATGTGTGCAATGAATCACAAGCACGTGCACTCCTCGTCCAGCCAAAATGATCGACACCACATCGAAGGATCCAAAGATCAAGCATTGTCAGCCTAGCTAAGCACACCGGAGGCATCGCCACTCACCGGATGATCACGAACAATACCGCCATCATCACCTCCATCGCCGCCACCACCTTGCTTGCTTCTATTCACCTTGCTTGTTTCTATTCATTTTTCTTCTCCATCATGAGCATCTTTGCCTTCAATGTTTTGTGCGCCAAATTCTCCTTGGATTTCATCATGCCATCATTTTTTGTCCTTCAAACTTGATTCCACGACAAGCTTCTTGAGCTTCTACTTTGCCTTCTTATATTCATTGGGTCTTCCCTTGTTTCTTCCTCCTAAGAGCACATCATCATCATCATCCAATTGCAAAAAATGCCCCCTCTTCGGTGGATCTTCTTGCTCTCTCAACTTCCACTTCTCACTATTCTCTAACAATGTCCAACGACGTTGTAGTACGAACGACTTATATTTGGAAGATGGCATTTGCTTGTATCTTTCCATTGCAGTTTTATCCTACATATACAAAACAATGCACAAGTATTTGGAATGCACCACAAGCAAATGCAATAATTGATGGAAAAATAAAAATGAAACAATGCACAATGAACTCACACAATCATCAATGGTGCAAGGCAGCGCAGCAATAGGGGCAGGAGGGGAAGCGGACGGTGGCGCGTTGTGGTGTGGTGATCGGGGGAAGGACTTTAGAGCAGCTGGCCCCTAGTAAGGCGGCCTTCAAAAACATGATAAAGGCTCGGTAAACAGGTTTTAAAGGCCCGCGGGCTTCCCTTCTAGACGTTTGCCATGTCTCTTCGGCTGTAGCCCGCGCGCGGAATTCCGCTAGCAAATGCATAATTGATGGAAAAATAAAAAAATGGAACAATGCACAATGAACTCACATAATCATCAATGGTACAACCACTTGGAGGGCCATTTCTCACTTGCTTCATACATCCCACTCCAACTGTTACAAGAGGCTTTAATCACGTCCCAATGCCCTTGGAGTGATATATTGGTGTGCGGCAACGTGGAAGCAAGCCGAGGCATGAAATGAAAAACTTATCATCGGTCATTTGCTAATACCTATTCACGGCTTGATCGGTGGTGGCCACGTCATCGAGTCACACACTCTCCCATGTGATGATCAATGCGGCATCTTCCACATCGGTGATTCATGGTCCTCTTACATTGAGTTGGCTACGAGGAATCGAACACCCCCTCCTCTATCGTCTCCAACCCCTCATCATCGCCTCACCCTCATCCATGTAGGTTTCGAAATCTTCGAGCGACGTTTGTTAGGGTCAACCGTATTATCGTTCAACAAGCTCACAAAGGAGTTCGACACTTCATTGATGTCCAAACTACAATGTGCAAAATCGAAACTCCCATATGAGCTCCAAACCTTAAAGTAATTGAAACCATCAAAGAGATTCATACCTTGCAAGTGAATCGACGGACACTTGGTGGGCATCAGTGAGATTGGGGGCTGGAGCGTGCATCCCGCCTGTAGGAGCAGCCTTTCTGGCCAGCTTGTTCTTCGAAGCTGATGCGGTCTTCGCGGCTATCTTCTTCTTCGATGACGCCACAAGAGCGGCCATGGACAAACTTTGAGCATGTTCACCGAGGGCGCGACGACAGTGCCACACTAGACGACGTGGTTGCCTCCCCGCTTGCGTTTGATGTTGCCGGAGGCGGCCATGGGCACGATCACGAGCGAGCCGACAAGGGTAGGTAGGGCGTAAGTTGCGGGAGTGGGCGGGGTCGATTGGGCTAGCCCGACCTAACCAATGATCGTCGGTGGCTAGGAGGAGTCCATGGCGGCGCTAGGGTGGGCGAGGAGAGGCTAGAGGCTAGAGGTACGCGGGGGGGGGGGAGATGTCGCTGCGGCAGGAAAGCGGGAAAGGCTGGCGCTGAATGTTCCCTTCCGCCAAACTCGATGCACGATACAGGGTAACGCCAATTCACCTGCGCAACCCTGGATTCTATAGGTTGGGAGGAATGAGGATGTGTAATTGGTATCTTCTCTTTAGCTCCTGCCACGACGCCGGACCAAGTGGTTTGTCCCCGGCGCCGGTGTCTGTTCGGTGGCGGAGCAACTCGATGGCGATTTGCTGCACTGGTGGTGTTGAGCACGAAGCACCGGATTGCTTTTTCCTCATTCTTTTCAGTAAAAACTCTCTCCTTATCCAGAAATCCCTGATATGTAGGGGGTTTTCTGCAAATTGTAATCGCCACTTAGTCCATACTAGCAGCTTCTAGGGTCTTTTGACCCTATCTTGTTCAAAAAAAAATTGGTATCTTCTCGATATTAATATACTATTATTTTTTATAAAAAAAGGTTGGGATTCTGATTTTTCAGACCATTTAAATTCTTTTACACGCGTTTTTACAGAGTCTGTTCAAACTAGAGCTGCTCTTACATGGATAGAGCGCCGCGGTGAACCAGGAAATTTACTGTCGAACAGGAACTTACCGCAATGGATCTCATCTGCCAATAAGACGAGGAAGCAAATCAATCAGTCGCAGCGCAGTCAAGCAAAGGGAACACGGAGCTGCCCGCCTTCGTGGTGCCGGGCCGTGTGAGATCTGAAGGGCGCGACGACAACAAAGTAAAGTTTTTTCGCGACAGCCGACGCGTCGCGCCGCCCAGATCTCGTCGCCGCCCCCACCGGCGCCGCGCCGCCCTCCCAGCAGCCGGAGCCGGCGTGGTAATGGTGCGGCCGGCGGGCCTCCTCGACCCGGCGAGGCGGCGGCCGTTCCTGGACCAGCGCCGGCCGTCCTTCAGGCGGCGGTGGCAGCAGCGCCCGCTCTGGGTCCGCCTCGGCCTCTCGCTCGTCCTGGCCCTCGCCTGCGTCCTCCTCCTCCTCGGCCTCGCCGGCTCCCCCGACCCCTCCTCCCCGCCGTCCACCGACTCGGCGCGATCCGGCACCACGGTCTCGTCCCCTCTTCTCCGCCAGGTAACCCGCGCCGCCTTCTGTCACTCCCATGAACGCCGATTAGTTGCGGTGTCGCATTTCGTGAACTGTTGCCTCATCTGGCCTGGAACGATCAAACTGCAGTTGCTAGTTATCATAACTGCTGAATTTGCTAACTTGACTACTAAGAAGATCGTGAATGCTAGACTAGCCTCTAAAAGTTGCGAACTTCCGATGTGCAGAGATCTTACCTGGACGGCATCACGGATGCGCACAACATGACGGACGAAATGCTGAGCGCGCACTCGTTCTCCCGTCAGCTCATGGACCAGATTTCCCTCGCAAAGACCTACATCGTGGCCGCGAAAGAGGCCAACAACCTGCAGTTCGTGGCGGAGCTGAGCGCGCAGGTGCGGCGGGAGCAGAGCATCCTCGCGCACGCTGCGGCCCACGGTGGCACGGTCAAGAAGGAGGACGCGGAGAAGGCGATCAGGGACATGGCCATGCTCTTCTTCCAGGCGCAGCAGTTCCGGTACGACAGCTCCGTCACCATCATGAAGTTGAAGGGGCAGATTCAGTCCTTGGAGGAGAAGTCGAAAGCTGAGGCGGACAAGAGCACAAAGTATGGGCAGATTGCCGCTGAGGAGCTCCCAAAGGGGCTTTACTGCCTTGGTGTCCGGCTAACCATGGAGTGGTTCAAGAGTCCAGAGCTTCAGAGGAAGTTCTCAGATAGGAGCCCGGCAGTGCAGAGCAACATGAGGGATAACAGCCTCTATCATTACTGTGTTTTCTCGGACAACATCATTGCTGTCTCTGTTGTCGTCAATTCCACGACTCTGAATTCAAAGCACCCTGAGAAGAATGTTTTCCATCTAGTGACCGACGAGGTGAACTATGCTCCGATGAAGGCCTGGTTTGCCATGAACGATTACGGAGGGGCCATCGTGGAGATACAGAAGGTGGAGGACTTCACCTGGCTAAACGCCTCGTATGTCCCTGTTCTTAAACAGCTCCAGGATGCTGCCACGCAGAATTTCTACTTCTCTGGCAGTGGTAATCGCGGAACACCAATCAAATTCAGAAACCCAAAGTACTTGTCAATGCTCAACCACCTGAGGTTTTACATCCCAGAAATCTATCCGGAACTCCGCAAGGTGGTATTTCTTGATGATGACATTGTTGTTCAAAGGGACCTATCAGACTTGTTTACAATCAACCTCAACGGCAACGTTATGGGGGCAGTTGAAACTTGCATGGAGACGTTCCACAGATTTCATAAGTATCTCAATCATTCTCATCCTCTAATCCGTGCTCATTTCGATCCTGATGCTTGCGGCTGGGCATTTGGCATGAATGTGCTTGATCTTGTTGAATGGAGGAACAAGAATGTCACAGGGATATATCATTATTGGCAAGAGCGCAATGCTGATCATACCCTATGGAAGCTTGGGTCTCTACCTCCCGGGCTTCTTGCTTTCTATGGCTTGGTTGAAGCATTGGACCCAAAATGGCACGTGTTGGGGTTAGGCTATACAACCGTTGATCCTGCTACTATTAAGGAAGGTGCAGTATTGCATTACAACGGAAATATGAAGCCATGGCTGAAAATTGGGATGGAGAAGTACAAGGGCTTTTGGGACAACTATGTGGATTATTCACACCCTCTGCTTCAACAGTGTTTCATGCACTGATTAATGTGTATCAAATGTTTGAAATTTTGTGACCTTTTTGATGGACATGCTTCAGATTTGTAACTAGGACAATCACACGCAACCGTTTTGGTGGAACTGATTGTCTGTGCTCACAAGTTACAGCCTCCCATTAAACATGGACAGCTGTGTATGCTTAGCATGTGAAGTTGATGAAGTACAGTGATCATAAATATGACTGGCCACAGGTAAACAGCAGAAGAACTAAGATTGTCATTCAGTAGGTTGCTACTTGAACAACATCACCGATTACGTACATTCATAGCTTGCAACCACAATGTATTTTTTCCATTTTGATTAGTTTTGTGAGACAGAAGGAAGGACATAATTGTAGAATTGATTCAAAATTCTTGATGTGTTACAACAAGTTTTGAGATACATATTTATTGGATGTTCAGCCAACTCAACCTTTTCTGGTTATTCATACATCTTCAGATGTATTATTGTCTTGCTATATCATTTTCAGTACGGTTATTTATGTTTATTCATAGTTGCACATTACTGCTCTACATATCTTTTTCAGTTCGATTATTTATCTTCAGATGTATTATTGTCGTAAAGCTAATAAAGCTTATTTGCACGGTGTAGACCCATGCTTGCTGTGAAAATGAGATCTGTTAGTACTGTAATTCATATGTTATTTATGCTTGTGCAGCTGCTATGTACTTGTGCCGGTGGCAAACATGGTCCTCATGCCTTCACCGCATGTGATTGCAGTAACCATGCATAATAGTTAATAGTAAACCTTATGTAGAAATTCAGTGCCAGAAGAACTTTGTAAAGAGCTACCATGCAGGTTGGTGTTAACAGGAATAAAGTGTAACACAGTGTACTATTAAGTTCACAATCCAGGAAAAATTATTTATGCTGCCATCAGCTACAAATCGATAACTATAGTTGCGTACTATTATTTTTACAATTTTCTTTTTGGAGCCTATTCAGAATATGACAATGATCTATGTTTTGCCTCTTGAACAATGCTTTTGCAAGTCTGCCCTTCTGTACCTTCCATGACTGTACTGCAGTGATTTTCTAAATCCAAGCAGTTCATTCATGACTTCGCTGTAGCATCTACCTCTCTTTGGTGACTTCTCCATCAACATTGCTGGCAGCAACATTGGCCCTCTTCTTCCTTTTGGATCTGGACTTCCTCTTCCTGTGCCTCCTACTTGTTTCCTTTGTTTCATCATTATGTCTGGGCATGCTGGGGTTTACATCTGCAGGAACAGACACACTTTCGACAACTGGTGTTATATCTTGGTTGGCTTCACTCAAGCTATCTTTTGAGATCTTCGAGTCACCATCAGGGTTGATTTCTTTCTCTGGTTCTCTATCAACTTTGCTGTCTTCTTTCTCAAGCAGCTTATTCCCGCTGCTGCGGTTGCTGACCTCGCCTTGTGGTGTCCTCCAATTTTCTTGCACCATCCTGTTCTTCTTTGCTGACGTCTTGACTGCTTGCCAAATGATGAAGCTCAGATTCCTCTAAATGTGTTCCCTTTGGAGGGGCATCTGAATCGTCTTGATTGGCATCACCTGTTTTCTCTTGTAACACATCATTTGGAGGGGCATCTGAATCTTCTAGATTTGCATCACCTGTTTTCTCTTGTAACACATCATTTGGAGGGGCATCTGAATCTCCTTGATTGGTATCACCTGCTTTTGCTTGTAATGCATCATCTTCAAAGTTAGTTGTGAACTTTACAAACTGTTCTTCTGAGGAACTATCTTCTTGGTGGTTGCTCTCGGATGCAGTGGTGTTGTAGGATTGCAGTTCTTCTGCTTGAGCAGGTATGGAACCACTGGGGTTTGTCTTTTCCTCGAGCACAACAGTCTCAGGAGTTACATCTTTGCTGTTCGTGCCATCAATTATCCTCTCATCTTGGAGGCTGCTCTCGGATGCAGTGGTGTTGTAGGAATGCAGTTCTTCTACTGGAGCAGGTATGGAATCACTGGAGTTTGCCTTTTCCTCAAGTGTCACGGTATCAGGATTTACATCTTGGTAGTTGCTCTCTGATGCAGTAGTGTTATAGAACTGATGTTCTTCTGTTGGAGCAGGTTTGGTATCACCAGACCGTGCAGAATTGTCAAGTGCTACAGTTTCAGAAGCTGCATCTTCATTATTTGTGCCTAACACAGCATTGCCACTGACTTCTGTATCTGGTATCTTGGTGTCCTGGAACTTGGTCTTGATCTCTTCAAGCTCAGCTTCTTTTCTTTGCAGGAGTTCCTTTATAGCTACCATCTGGTCAGGGCCTGAAGTAGCTACAATCTCTTTCATTTGGTTGATATGGTTCTCTTTCTCCACAAGAGCTGCCTCCAGTTCTTTCTGAGTATTGGTGAGGTACGTGGTGGTTGTTTCTGAATTCATGACCTTGTTTTTCAGTTCTGTCCTCTCAATACTCAGGATAGACGTTTTAGCTTGCAGTTCATCCACTTTTCTCCTCATCTCTTTACTAATTTCCTTTTCGTTCTGTTCAAGTAAAATAACAATATTTGGCTAATGAGATATTGTTGACTTTGAAAATCAGGTTTGTGAACAAACCAAATAAGTTATCTATAGAGCACACTAAGTCACTAACGTAATAAGCAGATAGTTTATGCTCTGCACATGCTAGTGCTGCAACTATGGGAGTATCTATGATCCACAAATGAATATCCTTCTCATAGCTAGCCTTAGGTGGTAAATCAAGAAGACATTCAATTAAATCGTATATGCTTAGATCGATGTGATGCTCTCATATGATACCTCCAGCTCAAGGTTCTGTGCAAAGGCTGTTTAGTACGGAATGGAAGTCTTTTGCAAGATTGATAGCTATTATTGCATGATGGATTACAGATATCTTTTGTGAATGCAGTCGTGTTCTATCGGTACTTCTGTTAGTTGGCTTTTTGAGTATCTGCAGAAGCTACATGTCATGAGAGTATAGCATATGTCCTATAGGGAGGCTGAACTATGTTTGGTACTTGTATAATCTCTGAACATCATAAATTGAACATCGATGTTGATTTCTAATGCAAGACTTTCATCTACTGATGATGAGAATTATATTCATTAGCCCAGAGATATTAGTTATTTGGATCTGCAAATATTAGCACTTGAGGATGTTTGGCTCGATGTTGCATAGGCATGCGTGTCCTAGGACCACATGTATGCGATGACAGATCCTCAAGCCCACCTCTTCAATGGAGTGACCAATTCTCAGTGTTCCATGAGCCCCATTAGTGAACAAGAGGAGTGAATTGATTGTTGGTTAGATGCATAGAGCACTTCGGAGTTCAGGTGATAAATCACTAAAGTGGGGCAATCATAATCTACTGGCAGTAAAACTATTCTTAGTTTCTGTAACTAAACAAGCACATCGAAGTTAGCAAAATAATTCTGATGCATGGCATGCCAGAAACCATATCCGTACCTCGAGGAGGGCTTGGAGTGACATGAGCTGCTGCTCGCGTTCCTGGAGGAGGATGGAGAAGACACGCCGCTCCCTCATCTTGTGCAGGACGCCGACGCTCAGCGTGGCAGCGCCGATGGCCATCAGCAGCAGCAGCAGATAGGGGAGCCTCTTGGTGCTGCTCATTGTGTAGCCTCTTGGTTTGTGCTTACCTGCATCCATCTCCATTTTCGTGTGCACCCTCTGACTAGCACCCATCGAGGATCTCCAGTCTTGCTCTGTTTATTGCAGACTGTGACAAACAGCTGTGGCAGTAGTGTGAAGGAACTTGACCTTCTTTTTGGTAGCTTACATTCTGGAAAGGAAAAGTAACTTGCTTAGGAACGGAGGAACAAGACTCTGGGATGTTTCACTTACCCCAAGGTGAGGCACATGCTCTTGAATCTTGATGGCTTGATTTATTTTGGCCTCAGGGAGGTCGGAGTGTAAAGTTTGGTTCCCTTTGACTTTTGTTAGTGCCTCGTATGACATTAGCAGTAACTGTGTTGCTTGCATTTGCATCTGGTCTCACAGTGAAGATATCTCTGATCAGAAGTTTTTTCATAGAGCTGAGCCACAGCTGTCATACGCTGTACGCTACCATGTTTATGCTCTTCGTTCTGTACTTCTGTATGGACAAATAGGTACATTACATATCTAAGCGAAAGCTGCAAACTCGTCGTAATGACAAAAAAAACACAATAATACTTATCTTTGACCAGGAAAATGAAGTAATTCATGAGCAGAAACTGACTCGTTACAAGAAGATGGCTTCATGAATCTTAAAATTAGGAAATATAATCTTCGTAAAAAGTGACACAATGTTCTGTGTAGTGCTTATAGCAGACTCAACAATTGATGTGGACTATTAAGTAACAAAAATTGTAATACAAAAATATAAGAAAGAATTGCCCTAACACTAGCAATGTGGAGTCATTGCACACGAAAGAAATCTTCCAAAATGAAGTGTTGTGGCAGTCATCTGTCTCCTTGAATTGGCAAACTCATACAGCTGGTATATAGTACATCGATTACAAAGCACTTCTAACTCATCCTACTGTTCAAAGTGGTATCCTAATGAACTGGCAAGTTGATTTCAGAAGCTATGCAAATGAGGCTCTGGCTTGAAGTTATGCTCACAATCAATGAGTGGAGCCTGCTGAACTCTTAACAACTTTGAAATGTCTCTGTTGTTTTAAATCCTTGGTCGGTTCAACCAAAAGAATTTTATGAGTATGATGGTTCCTGCATTAAGGAATTCCTTTTGTGAATTCATGTCAGATCTGATAGCATCAATAAGAAGCAAATTATGAAAATTACCTGATGATTCCCACTTCAATCAACAAGCACTGACCAATCAGTTATAGCTAGCGAAGAGCCTACGCCATTCTGAAAATGGGAAGTGTTCTGGCTATATGACCTTCAGAACTTCACCCAGGACAAGAGCCCACTGTGTCCAATGTGTTCCTCCCTGCATTGATACATTTCAAGGGAGAATAGGCATCAGTGCAGGGGAGAAGGCGGACTTGATGGCCCAGGCTATCAGCCTCAAACTTGGTGTCCATTAGAGTCTGTTGTTCATTAGTACAAGTAATCAGGATGCAAGGGTGCCAATTCTCAACTGACCTGACAGAACACAGCGTATGGGTCTCTTAAGGGCCCATCACACGACAGCTCACTTGTGCTTCCATCCATGAATGTCCCGTCCGCAAAAATGACCTGATTCAAGTGAACTAATAACTCTTATATCAAAGCATAAAAAACTATGCAGAAAACCCAAACATAGTGTCTGGGGCAAAATTTCTTTCAGTTAGAGCAAAATAGTAGATACGGAATAAACTACCCTCAAATATATTATAAAAAATAGTAAACGAAAACCACAAGCACACATTTATAGAGGGAGGTATGCAACCATACCTCCGAAGCATAACCAGGAGTTTCCCCAGCAGTTGGCTTAATAAACGATCCTACTGGGCAAGTTTGTTGAACAACTTCACAAAACGCTATGAGTCTCTCCCTGTTGCCAAGCTCTACTGCCTGTAGGAAAACAAACAATTTTGTTACTTCCCCAGTCTTAAAATGCTGCGACACTATCACTGACAGGCAGAGACTACTAATGTTTTGAATAGCCTGGTTGACCTTCTGTCAAGATTAAATTTTGCTTAGATGGTTTATAGTTTCTTCAGCGATTTGTTCTTCATGAGATTAAAATCAGAATACTGGCACCATTTCATCAATTCTTTATTCTTTATTCATGTTGATTGCAATCTGTTTTCCCTACATCAGCCTTCTGAACATGTGACATATTGCAGTAGATATGCTGATTTATCCAAGACTAAGTTCTAATGTTGTGTGAACCATTGATAGTTTGGTACAGTCATATCTTGCTCATGCGAATATTCATGTGCCAGTATATTAATGTAAAACTATTTTTAGACTAACTGTAATGTTGAAATTCAGGCAACCTGGACAATATCATGCCGCGGAACCCTCGGAAGTGGTTGAACTCTATAGCCATTGGCTGACATGACCTCTGCAATCAGCAAACCACCCTGTGGATAGTATAAGACTGTCACTTACAATTGCATACATAAATTAAGCAAACCTACTTTTACTGCCTCTCCAACCATTTGTGGAGCAAGAAACAAGCCCTGAAACAGCGCTCGCATAACATGGCCAGGTGCCGAGCCGAACTCCACCCCAAGGCCAGGCGCGGATAGGCGAGCCGCAGCTGCTGCAACCAAATCTTTCTTCCCAGCTACATAACCGCCACAAGGCGCGATAGTACCTCCAGGGTTCTTTATCAGGCTACCGGCGATCAAATCTGCTCCCTGCCATGCAGATGCCCAATCAGGTGAGAACTTCTCTGTTATGCATATGATGTTCATCATGAACATACCACCATTGGAGGTTCTGATGTCTCAACGAATTCACCATAGCAGTTGTCCACCATGACCTTGCAGTTTGGATTTTGCATCTGCAGTGAGACCCAAATCATCAGTGAAACGAGTAAACTAGGTATGGAATATGCTGCCCCTCTAAATTCAGAAGACAATCTTGCCTTGATCAACTCTATGGCTCTACGGATATCAGATACGCTCAGGCTTTTACGCCACGAATAACCGCAAGACCTCTGTATGAGTGCGCATCCCGTCTCCGGTCTGATGGCATCCGCAAGCGCGTCCCAGTCAAGGCCACCATCTTCTGCGAGCTACAACTGAATCCCCATCAGTAATCCATCAAAAGCACAATGTGGCACTGTGTGAGTGACACACAGCTGTAGGTGGTTGCCATGGAAGAAAGTGACTCACTGGAACTTCTCGGTAGGTCACTCCGAAGTCCTTGAGCGACCCTACGTTGGCCGACCCTCTGATCCCAATGACCTCCTCCAAGGTGTCGTAGGGAGGCCCGGCGACCGCCAAGAGCTGCAGGAGCTGTCATCATCAGCTGGTCCAGCAGAAACAATGTCAAAATCTGTTACTTGGGCTCTGTCATGTCCCTTACCTCGTGTCCAGGACGCAAGAGCGCGAACAGAGCACAGGCGATGGCGTGCGTGCCGGAGAAGAACTGACAACCAGCAAGAACGAAGTCGTCAGTGGGAGCTCAGCTCTGTCGGGCTCTGCAATGAAATGTGGGAAGGGAGGGGGAAATAACCTGGGGACGCACGATGGCGGCCTCGGCGCCGACGACGTGGGCGAAGACGGAGTCGAGCGCCTCCCGGCCGCCGGCGTCGTCGTGGCCGTACCCCGTCGACCCACCAAAGTGCTGCAGTTCACATACAGGTGCCCGCGCGTCATCGTCAGCGAGAAGGAGGAGGGATTAGAGCGGAGAGAAAGAGAGGTTGCGTACGTGGGGCGCGACGCGGGCGGCGCGGAATGCGGCGGAGACGCGGGAGGAGTTGACGGCGAGGGCGCGGTCCACCTCCCGGAACTCCGCCTGCAGTGACTCCACCGCGCGGGACACCTCCGGGTGGAACGCCTCTGACGCTGCGGCGTGCGGCCGCACCGTTCTCCTCCCGCGAGGCCGCGCGAAGGGGGAGGAGGTCAGGGTGGTGGCTGTAGCCGTCGACATCGCCGCCGGCGACAGCAACCCACCCATTTGGCCTGCCTAGCTCTGAACGTGAGACTGTTATCCGAGTTTGTGGCTTCGCCGCTTCAGTGTTTGTCTCCCACCTAGTTCCGGCCCAACACAGCCCACCTAGGCGCGGCCGAACACAAGCTACTCAAGCCCGGCCCAACATTGCCATTTGCACAGCTGCACGAAAGGCTCATGCTTCAAGCATCAGAAATGTCCAATTGTCCATGATTCCTTCCCGTCCCTGTTGCTCACCTCCTGACGCAAGAACAGCAGTCTCATTACCACGAGATGGGACAGTTTCCATTCTCAGAACTCAGAAGACCACGCAAACACAAACGAAGCTTTCACTGAACCGAAAGACAACACACCACACACCACCAAAAAGTTGTGGCCTTGTGGGTATGGAACAACGGAGCTAAGCTAAGCAAAGCATGCACGTTCACAAGGAACGTCAAAACAATGCTTGCACTCAAAGAAGCCTCGCCGCCTTACTCTTCAGGCTCCCTATATCACCACCTGTACTAGCTTCTCTGATCATCAAATTCAGGCACCTTGAACGAGATGAGATTGATGGCATTGTCAATGGCCTCCAGCGCGTCCCTGCTAGCGGCGGTGCTTGGTCTGGTCCTCGCGTCGGCGCCGGTGGCGCGGTCCTGGAGCACGGAGGGGCACATGCTCACATGCCAGATCGCACAGGTAAAATAACACTTGTCGTTCTGTTTTATCCTAGGTTGTGGGAATATGCATTGTCAAGTGGTAACTGTATTGGGTGATTCTGTTGCAGGGTCTGCTCGAGCCTGCTGCCGCACACGCCGTGAAGAACCTACTCCCGGAGGAGGCGGGCGGTGACCTGTCCGCACTCTGCGTGTGGCCCGACCAGGTCAGGCATTGGTACAAGTACCAGTGGACCAGCCCGCTGCACTTCATCGACACCCCTGACAAGGCCTGCAACTTCGTCTACTCGAGTATGTTTCCCTGCTGAGAGCGAGCACTACTGTAAACTCTCTTTTGAATTTCTGAATTGTCATGATCCTGATGTTCATCCAATGAATGGGCAGGGGATTGCCATGACCCCAGTGGCGCCAAGGACATGTGCGTTGCCGGTGCCATCTCCAACTTCACGTCGCAGCTCATGCACTACAAGCACGGCAGTGCTGACCGCAAGTGTAAGCTACCGACAGTGTGTTGATCTCAGCCAGCGTTCCTGTACAACTGTTCTGAGGTCTGATGGATGCTTGTTTAAATTTCATCTGATTGCCAATGCAGATAACCTGACTGAAGCACTGTTATTCTTGTCACATTTCATGGGAGATGTTCATCAGGTAACTTTTCTTAAATCTGGTATTCTATATAGATCAATCTCCAACATAATTCCTCGAAAACAAATCATCTGACATAATTTGTATTGTCCGTCCAGCCCATGCATGTGGGGTTCACAAGCGACCAAGGGGGCAATGCAGTTAACCTACGCTGGTTCAAGCACAAATCCAACCTCCATCATGTAACCAACTCCCGTGATAATTAAGTAGACACAGTGACATGTGGCAAACAACATGCCAATTAGCTTAACTCTTGACCTGTGAATTACACTGCGATATATTTTCAGGTATGGGACAGGGAGATAATACTCACAACACTCGCCGAAAACTACGCCAAGGACATGGGCGCATTCCGAAAGGACCTCGAGCACAACATCACCAAAGTAAGTGAAACTGAACCGGCACACAAAACCTACTCTTCAAAGCCCGTAAACATGAAATTCACAGGCTAGCTAGCTAATTTCCTGTATATGTCTCCTCCAGGGTACATGGTCTGACGACGCATCTTCGTGGAGAGATTGCACCGACCTCTCGTCTTGCCCAACCAAGTAAGCATATACTTCAGAAGAATTACATTTTTTGCCATTTGGATGTTCTCTTGAACAGTTCATTCATCTTGATGCGACAGGTATGCCACTGAGAGCATAGACTTGGCTTGCAAATGGGGATACAATAGTGTCCACGACGGGGATACACTGTCTGGTAAACTCTCAGTCTGCTGCTGCTCCATCCAACTCTTGTTCGTGCCATTAGATTACGAATGTATCATGATTGGCATAAACTTTCTGAATGAAGCAACTAATCATGAGACGCCACCATCGTTTTGTAATCTGCAGATGATTACTTCAGTTCGAGGCTCCCAATCGTGACGCGGCGGATCGCGCAGGGGGGAGTGAGGCTGGCCATGTTCCTGAACCGTGTCTTCGGGGAGCACAAGCGCGACGTGGCTGCGCCGCTGCACTTGGCCGTTGATGATGAGCTCTAGCCACAGATTTACGCACCCGACGTCGATGCTGTATATTCCTGTCACAGCCGTTGCATTCGTGTTATGCTTAACCTGACTTGGGGACGATGGTGCCTAGACTGTGCTAATTAATCGTACGGGAATGGTCAAATGGTTCCTGAATAAATGAATGTGAATAATGTACGCGTCTCCGTGTAAACATTTGATTTAGCAAAATTTTAGGGAAATTCATAAAGAGCGAACGTTCGGATTTTAACATGGAGGAACGAGTTGCAAGTGTTGGATTTTGGAAGCCACAGACAACTCCTGAATGGTCGGCCCGGCAAAACGTTCGCTCAATGTTTGTTTCTTATTTATTTTTAGTAAATTGTTATAATCAAATACGGTATGCATGATTACATATACACAAGCCTTCAAACAATGTTGGTCAAAACTGGTTGCTAAACTTGGACCTTAGATTCCAGTACTTGAACTGGTTGGAGAATTTTTTTTCTTTCTTAGCACAATGTTCAGACCAATCGCTTCGCACCCAAATTTGGTCATTAATTAGTTAATAAAAATAAAGGGATAATTACAGTAAAAACAATGAGAAAATTAAAAATGTATATATGAAAAAAAATCATCATCACTCCACTAAAATAGGTTTGAGGCTGCCTCGGAAGATTGGTCTTTCACTAATGGAGCATCTCAGCCCTAGCCTTGAAGTTGAACATCCGGGGATATCTAAATATTGAACCAGTGATTAAAAAGAGTCAGGATGGCATGGTGGGCCCTCGTCTCCAAGAAAACCACCTCATGCCTCCCGATGCGGGTTTAGGTCGAACATCTTGACACTGCGCCTTTGTTGCGGGTTTAGGTCATCGCCGCTGCCCAAGACGGCTACGTGCTCCGGCGTTCGTCGGTGACCTTCACCGCATAATGTTGGCATCTTGGGTACGTCGACCATTGACCTCCAGGGAGTATTCGCAAAGGGTGCGAAGCTGACGCTCCACGGGTTGTCGCACATGGTTTCGTTGAGTGGCGATGTCCACAAGAAAGTTGTGTGCATGGCGGCTTTGAGTTGGACGATTGGTATGGTCTCGACATGTGGAGATGACGACACAAGGTGACTTTGTTCTTGGTGATGCTCTTTCAGAGCCACATTTCAGATTTAGGGGTGAAAACCCTAGGTCTAACCTTCATTGGTTGTATCTGGTAATGGCGTCTCTCTAGTCTTTATTTTTTAAAGGCAATGTCTAGATATTGTTCGGACCTTGCGCACAATTACCTTCTTGGAGGCGGTAGTTTGGAGAACTTTTTGCAGTCTAGGTGTCGCCAATGGTGCTGGTTTGTTTTTCTCTATACTAGATCTTCATAGAATCATAGTGTGTTGTTCAAGGTGCAGAGGCTGTCTATTTGTATCAGTTTGATACGGAGTATTAATACTATATATTTTTTTTGTCAAAAAAAATATTCATGCTTTGGGTTTGGATTCTGCGTGGAGGTAGGCGAAGCCGTTTATCTGGCGCGAGCGCGGGCCCACCTGTCGGCGGGTACGTGGAGCGCCCGCTGACCAGGTTGAGGAGAGCTGGAGCGACCTCGACGGCCCTGCCGCACATGCATGGTGTTCGTTCGTTTCTTCGGTTTTCTGCCTTCTCCGATTCCGATCCCGTCGCGGCGTTCCGTCCATCGATCCGTCGCGTCTCCCCGTCCGGTTCGTATATGTGACTGATTGATGGCGGCGACGACGAGGGTGCTCGGATCCAAATCGCCAGACTGCTTCCAGTACCGAGACCCTAATTCCTGGTATACATTCATTCTCTCATCACATCGCCTCCTTGGTTTCCCTCTAACTTCTTCAGTTCGTCGCCATATATATATAGGATGTGATCGATGTAGCCATCGACTTCCTCTGAATTACGTCTTCGTCGTACCATCACTACTGCATTTTTTTTTCTCTTGTTTTCAAGAAAAACTTTCACTACTGCGTTTGGTGAAATTTGTCCGTTCGCATTAAGATCTCATCCCCCAAAAGAAACTCTGAATGACACCTGTCGCAAAATGTGCAAGATTGTAGAGAATAGAGTTAGGCCATTTGTCATGAGATACTTACAAATTCAGAAGTGAAGCGAATGCATACCCCTTCTTATAGATTATGTTTGTTCTTGTTTTACAAATCATAACGTCTTGCCCATCTGCAGGATTTGCTTGACTGAGCTTGCAAGCGATGTGGTCGTCGAGGTAGGAGAAGTGTCTTTCCATCTCCACAAGGTAACATTACATTTGCAACATCTATCTCCATGTGTTAATCTCTGTCCTTCCTCCAAACAAAACTCTGTTCGTTGATGCTTCCCAGTGTTGAATGGTTACATCATCCTCAAAATTTAGAATTCAGTTGCACTTGCCACATGACATGATTATCAATATGATTAATTTTGACTGCATCCTACTCGTAACTTATACTGGCTCCTCCACTGACTTGTAGTTATTCACCTCGCGGCACATTTTCATCTTTACTGACAACACTGTGACTTTTCTCTGAATATTTTCATCCAGTTCCCACTGATCAACCGCAGCAGCACGCTGCAGAAGTTCATCACCGAGTCCTCCACCGCCAGCACAACAACCTCCGACAGTGCCAACCCGTGCACCGTGCACCTCGACGACCTCCCGGGTGGCCCGATCGCCTTCGAGCTCGCGGCCAAGTTCTGCTATGACGTCCGGTTCGAGCTCAACGCCGCCAACGTCGTCCCTCTGCGCTGCGCCGCCGAGCACCTCGGCATGGCCGGCGAGGGCAACCTCGTCGACCACGCGGAGTCCTTCTTCCACCGCGACGTGCTCGGGAAGCTGGGACGCCACCGTGCGCGCGCTGCAGGCCTGCGACGGCGCCGACGGCGACGTGCTCCCGCTCGCCGAGGACCTCCTCCTCGTGCCCCGGTGCATCGAGTCGCTGGCGAGCAAGGCGTGCGCCGACCCGACGCTCTTCGGCTGGCCCATGGTCGAGAACTACACGGCGAGGAGCAGCGTCGATGGAGCCGCGGCGCCGCCGGTGATGTGGAACGGGATCAGCACCTCCGGGAAGCCGCGGTCGCCGGGCGCCGGGTGGTGGTACAGGCAGGCGTCGTCGCTGCGGCTGCCGGTGTACAAGCGGCTCATCTCGGAGATGCGGTCCAGGGGCATGAGCCCCGAGGGCATCGCCGGCTCGCTCACGCACTACGCCAGGCGGCATCTCGCCGGGCTGAACCGGCGCGACGTCGTCAGCGGCGACGCGTCAGAAACGGCGGCCGCGCCCTCGGACGACGTCGTCGGCGAGCAGCGGGTACTGCTGGAGGAGATCGTCGCGCTGCTCCCCGCCGAGAAGGGCGTCGCCGCGACGAGGTTCCTGCTCGGCATGCTCCGTACGGCAACGGTGCTGCACGCCGGTCCCGCATGCCGGGACGTGCTGGAGACGCGCGCCGGCGAGCAGCTGGAGGAGGCGACGCTGGAGGACCTCCTGATCCCCAACACCGGGTACTCCTCGGAGACGCTCTACGACGTGGACTGCGTGCAGCGGATGCTGGAGCAGTTCCTGCTGTCGAACACTACGGCGTACGGCGCCGACGGCCGCTCACCGGAGATCACGGCGGACGAGGTCCCCTCCGGCGAGCTCATGCCCGCCAGCACGGTGGCCAGGCTCGTCGACGGGTACCTCGCCGAGGTCGGCACGGACGCCAGCCTCAAGTCCACCAAGTTCCAGCAGATCGCCGCGCTCGTCCCGGACTACGCCCGCTCCCTCGACGACGGCCTCTACCGCGCCATCGACATCTTCCTCAAGGTAATCATAAACCGCCGTGGCCGGCCATGGATGCATGTTCTTGAGCTTGCATTTGATGCGTTTGTGCGTGCATGGCAGGCGCACCCGTGGCTGACGGAGTCGGAGAAGGAGCAGCTGTGCCGGCTGATGAACTGCCAGAAGCTGTCGCTGGAGGCGTGCACGCACGCGGCGCAGAACGAGCGGCTGCCGCTGCGGGTGGTGGTGCAGGTGCTCTTCTTCGAGCAGCTGCGGCTGCGCACCACGATGGCCCGCTGGTTCTTCGTCGCCGACAACAATGCCGCCGTCGACCAGGGCTCCCCAAGCTCCCGCCAGAAGAGCTGCGACGAGCTCGACTTCACTGCGGCGTCGGAGGACAATAACTACGATGACGACGAGGTCCTGGTGTACACGCCAGGGAACAGCGATCAGCAGGAGTCGGCGATGAGCGTGGAGGAAATCAGGCAGAGGGTGGTGGAGCTGGAGGATGAGTGCTCCGGCATGCGGGAGGAGATGCACCGGCTCGAGAAGCCCAAGGGCGCGCTGGGTAGGCTGTTCAGGAAGCTCGGGATCGGCGGCGGCGGCAGGCCGTCGCAGCAGCAGCCGCGGCTGCCAAGCTCCGGCGCCGAGAAACGGAGCAGGTTCTTGGATTTGGGGTGTTGATTTTGTAAGATACTTTTATGTACTCCGTAGTTCGATCGCATGTTGTTTTCAAATTGTAGAATATAGGTAGCTCATTAATTGGTTCGGTTGTTTTTGGCAGAAATAAGAATTTTAGAGCGTGTCTATTCTTTTTCTTTAACAGTTGAACTTCCTTTAGTTGCTGTTTGTTTCAGTGTTTTGGATGGAAGCAGATATACTATATAATATACAGAATCAGAACATACATTACTCTGTAATCAGGACGTTAGCTTGCTGAAAGCATATCGCTCTCCCAAGTACACAGTTGAATTACATAGTTCCAACGTTAGCAAATGCAGTTTCCGAAGAAATAAAAGGCTGAGCAAATGCACCACCAGTTAAACAACGACATATGTCAGCAGATTCAGCACACTGTAAACACAAACCACATGGTATTGGTGTTGCAGGATTAAGGTTTCATCTTCAGCAAAAATGTTGAGAGATCTATCCGAACGTAGCCTTTTCTCTGGTGACTACAATAGCAAGGTATCCAGTAGCTATACCGCAAAACTTATTCTCTCTGTTTACAGGGAGGACTAGGATCATGCTTTTGCAACATGGAACACGCAGGGTATTGTACGTCTGCAACTGGCATGTAAATCTCTCCGAAAAAGGGGGAAATGGTGATCAAGATCAGGAAAATGTAATCGAAGAGGCATACGAGTGAAGCAGCGCAAGGGTCTGCTCTGCTATTGCACGTTTCTTTGCTTGGTTCACCCACTCGGAAGCAATTTCCTCTGCTTCAGTCCCTTGCAGCCCTCCTGTCAGAGCATCGGCCGCTGCACTCAAGTCTCCAGCTACAATCAAGTTCTCCACTCTGCTTATAAGGGACTCGATACCATCTCCAGATTGATCCTCTTTGATCTGAAAACCAGTTGCACCATATTTAAAAGCCTTAGTTTGATAATTGAAGGATATCTCACCAGTGCAGGTATATTTTATTAAGGATAACCGAATTTACTAATGGATGATCACAAGTACAATTGTACTGGTGCCATTGAGAAACAAACAAGGACAATCTGATTGTAGTCATGCAAGAAAGATCCAAAGGATAACTGCTCTATCCAAGCCTGGTGGAGACCCCAGGGGTCAAGTAGAACTACCACAAGTCAAAAGTGTGGAGGCTCTATGCCTGAACTTGACATTAGATACTGCTATTGATTTTTTTTTTTTTTTTGAGGAATAATTCAATAGCAGTATCTAATGTCAAGTTCTTGATCAGAAGATTCTGCTATTGAATTTTTTTTTTGAGATTCTGCTATTGAATTATTAGCACTAGATAGTGCTTGATCAGAAGATTCAGACACAAAATTTCAGGTAACTCAATATAGAATTTCTTATTCAGCAGTAGGAAGTTGTATTAACACACCTTGATGGTAGAAGCGACATGAGCAACAGCATGTGTCAGGATGCCTCCACCACCTGATGGTATAAGGCTGAAATGCCTGATTGTTTCCTTCAAGGAATTGAACTGCAACAAGAAATGATGGTAAGGGTAGCCAAACTAGTTAGATCAATAAGCATTCATGAAAACTGGTTGTCGTCATTGCATGATTAATAAGTATAGTTAAATACATTACATGGGAAAATATAACTTTGAACTACTATTTAGAGTCTCATAGGGGAATGGATACTTTTGTCATCAAATTTACTTGCATATCATCATATTTATTTTACATGTGACTAGAAAAATATTGGTTTTAAAAGATATGAAAGTCAAAGGTGTGCATTGCAGGGTGTACGTCTGAAAAAGACATTGTCTATTAGAAATAAATTTATTTTAGACGTAAGTATGTAACTAGAAAATATCAGTTAAAGCATGGGATGTTAAAGGAGCGCATTGCAGGATATAAGTCTGAAAAGACATTGTCTAGTAGAAACAAAATGAGTAATTAACATCTGCAAGCACATGATAATCTCTTCTATCCGAAATGATACACCAATCAGGAAAGCATTAGTATTACCTGAGTTTTCACACTAAAAATGTTGATGTTAAACAGCAGTACATCACACAAAAACTTACCTTTTGTTTTAACTCCATTCGGGTATCTGATCCATACTCGAGAACATCTTCTGGGAGCGATGAAAGAGCCAATTCTAAGAGTGAATCTTTGTCAATGCCTTCAAGAGATTTACGCAAAAGATCCACCTCTGTCCGGATTGGTGAGCCACTGGATAGAGCTTCTTCTAGAGCAAGAGTGCCCTGCAGAGAATTTAGAATTATGCCACTAGAAAGACTGAAAGCAGAGGGCGAGAAAGAAATATTTAAGCTTTCAGTAATTAGAAGCAGGCACGTGATGGTAACAAAGAGAACTTACTAGAGCAAGCTTATGAACTGAATGACTCTGACGAGCTTCTTCGGACCGTGCATAGAATGCCATGCACAAAGCATCTATCTGAAAAACAAGCCAAAGAACGAATCAAGAAAGCTGAAGTTGTACAGGCTGAACAAATTCTTGGTCTAACAGCCATACTTGGAAGATAAAACAGTGTTCACCTAGTTACAAACTTAGGAAAGAAGAAGTCCCTTCCCTTGCATGCCCTACTGTAGATAATCATGCAAGTATGCATACGACCAACTAATTGCTAACCGGCATATCTCTAAGGTGGGCTAGGGTACTGGGGTCACAGCATGCCAACCTCTAAAAAACGTTTCCAACATTGCCTACACTACAAAGAAGAGATGGTACAGGTTCATACATTGAGATTTGCTTCAGCAATCTGTTCGATCTGGGATGCTTTCTCTTTTGCGAGAGCTGCAGCCAGTTCAGCTTTTGCCAACTCCTTTACCTTCTCAACTTCTTGACTTGCTTCCTCATCCTATTAAGTCAGCAACAGTACAGTTACATAATGCACAAATGCAAGGACTAGAAAATTTATGGTGCATGTAAGGAAATTTGACAGACCTTCTGTTGCAACTCCTCCGCTAGTTTTTTTTCAGATTTTTCTTTAAGTTCTTTAATAGCGGCAGCAGCCTTGTCTTTCTCTTTCTTCAGTTCCTGAAGTAATATCATGAAATTCAAAACGCCACAAAAATAAAGAATGCTTCTGATATTAAAACACAAACAAGAAATCTAGTATAATACTCCCTTTGATCCATAATAAGTGTCTTAAACTGAGTACAAAAGTTGTACTACCTTAGTACTAAATCCCCAACACTTATTATGGATCTGAGGGAGTAATATATATTGACAAGAATAAAGAAAAACATGCACATGGTGCAAACATAATTCCGCTGTTTTGACTTTATTTGATCCATATTTCACTAACATTTGAGAGATATCATTGAACTTCAATCTCTACATGTGTATGTCATTGTCATATCCATATGGGGTGAAACATTTAAAGCTTTCACAAACCATATGCGTACAAATACCTGATTGGTCACAATAATGCCACCTGAATATATCAAACGAAAAATACTATCCAGATATTGACATTTTCATGAATTTTACTAATAATGCTACCAATTTTACGTCTAGCATATTGGCTCACATAGAAACACGAAGGCCTAGTACAGAATAAAATCAGAACAAAGCATATATGCCCCCACCTTATCCAGAATTGCTACCTCCTCCATGCGCATAAGCTCCCGAGCCCTGGTGTCCTTCAGCTGCGTTTCGTATTTCTCCTGACAAAACACAAAACATAAAACAAGAAATTGAATACTCTGAAGTGCTTTCTTCCATTCAGAAATATAAGGCATGTTTTGGTTGATCACATGGATTAAGAATGCAATGAAACCAAAAGATTGCTAGAGGGTAATAAAGATGGTATCCATGATATTAAACTACTAATGTCTTGGGAACAAGAGAGAGAGATAAGATAATGTAAGTTTTCAGCTAAAAATTTGAATAAAGAGGGAAAATAAATTATGGCGAAAGGGGGCAAAAGGGAGAAAATGTCATGAAATTCACATGCCAGCCTTAGGTATGTCATGCCTATTTGAATCCTATGGGAAGATGATGTGTATTTGATCGTAGCAAAGGAATTTTTCATGAGGTATTGAATCCTATGGGAAGATGATGTTTGTTTGATTGTAGCAAAGGAATTTTTCATGAGGTATGACCTAATGTTTTTTCCTATAGGATTTACACTACAAGATTCCTATAGGATTAGTTCCTATAGGATATCTTCCTACGAATCAAACAACTTGTGTAGGAAATTTCCCCATAGGATCCAAATCCTACACAGTTCCTATACAAATCCTATGAATCAAAGAAGCCCTTACATTGTTGGACAAGATCCCCCATATTATACCTTATATTTTTGCACTGGGAAGAATATAAGATCAAAAGATTCAATGCATATTGACATATGAATTAACAATAAAAACTTGAACTAATACAGCAGTACTGCAGCAGTTTTCAAACTGATGGGATGACCATGACAACTAAAACAGTTCAACAGTAATCTAAAAAAAAGAAGTTCAACAGTAATACTTTAAAACCATGACAACTAAAACAGTTCAATAGTAATACTGTAAAACCGTGCTACAGTTGAACCATGATGTGCAGAAAACAATGACCATAGCGAAGCACAAACATCACATGCAAATGAATGACAAACCTTCAACTTCCTTTTCTCTTCGGAATACTTGTAAGCATCTGCATCTGCCTGCTTTTTTTCAGCAGCATGAATAGCCTCTATAACATCGAGCATAATTTTCCCATCATCAGAAGCTTTTACACCATCAACAACGCCATCACTTCTAGTCTCCTTAGCACTCTGTTCAACAAGAGAAAAAGGATAAACGCATAAGCACCGAATATGAATAGTACGCACCATAAATTTATTTCCAACGACCTCTCTATCAATAGAAAATATTTCGTCAATTTGGCTCAGTCCAGTTTTTCAAAGGTAGGAGCACATACCACATCTTTAGTAATGCCAGGTTCCTCCTGTAGTAAATATGTCTCAGCAAGAGATTTCTGTTCACCTGCATCAGCAGCGAATGGATCCTACAGATAAGAATTTATTCAATTAGACGATTCTACCAGCATCAATTCCTACATACTATGAAACAACATCATAAAAAATTACAAAAGTAGATAAGACAGAAAAACGGTAGTGGCAGATCATGCAACATGGAACTAGTGGTGGGTAAGAGTAACTTATAAAAAACACAGGGCAATGTAAACAGAGACATTTTCAATTTTCAACAACCATGTGCTAGTTCTCGACTCACACTCACAGTGATATAACTCAAACCCAATATGCCAATACCACCGAGCTCTGCAGGTCAAATTCCAGTCGAATAAAAAATTCAGTAGTCGCAAACATAAATATACGACAGGTTTTTTTTTAGGGGAACGATACTCTTTATTGATCCATAACAAAATACTCCCTCCGTTTTTTTATATATAAGGCCACTAAGTATTCCGAGCCAAAACTTTGACTAACAATTTGATCGATAAAAAATAAGTTGTATAAACAAAAAACATATCGTTTGAAACATCTTTCAAATATGAATCCAATAATATACTTTTGGTGACATATAACTCATATTAGGTTGGTCAAATTATTAGTCAAAATTCTACCTCGAAATGTGGTGGCCTTACATATAAAAAACGGAGGAAGTACATAACTAATTAGGTTTATTATTAGGGGATTTCATTCAGATTTCCATTTCTATAAATAATTCTATGTAATCATTAAGCAAATAAGCATAGATCTATAAATATTGAAAAAGCAACACAACAACCCTTGTTAAGCCTGTAGAATCTGTCCCCAAGTGCAAATTTGTAATGAGAAAGTAGAAAATATACTGATATGTCAATCAACATGCAACTATGATGATAAAGCAGGGCATATAACAAGTTCAAAATGAACTCAAACCTTTGGTGCATCCGTATCTGCGTGCGAATCATGGGATGGACCAGCCATTGACGGGCTTGATTGCAAATGAGAAACTGTGCTGTCTAACTTGTCCGATTGTCCTGGAGCAACTTCACTGGCTGCCTTATCATTAACGACATTTGGCTTTGTATGAAAAGAGAGAGTATCTTGAGATGGCAATTTAGCATCAGACTCATGCTTATCTTGAACTTGGGTGAGAGTTTCTGTTTCTTTCTCTTCTGTGGGAGTAGGCTGCTCAACAGCAGCTGGACTCTCTGCTGCATTCATCTCTTTAGTTGGAAGGTCCTTGGGTGTTTCCTGAGCAATGCCATTGTTTGGATCTGACATGGTTTGTTTCTGATCAACCTTTTGTTCAAAGGGGGACTTCAGATTTTCATACATCTTTGTGAAATTTTGATCCCTGATGGTCGAAGGCAATTTTTTATCCTTAAGCTGAAGATCTATGTAGCCAGCTTGATGAGCAGCCACAGCAGCAGCACCAACTACCACAGTTCCAAGCAGAAGCTTTGAAACCTTGCTTCCAGACTGAGGAGGTTGTTCTTGAGGTTTCGGGACAGGATTCTGTGCCGAACTCTGTTGAGATGCTTTTGTTGAGTTTCTTCTGGATTGAAGGAATGTTGGACTTTGGACCTGATAAATAGGTTATTATGTCAAATTATTGTAGTTTACTCCAGCAATAGACAGGAAAAGGATGCAAGATTTTTTCCTAATTCTTGTGCAAAATTCCATAGCTAATAAAGGATTGGCATTACAAACCTAACTACAAAAATGTGTGCATTCATTGCACATGAAAAATGTCTGCATTTACGTAACTACTAGTACGCACATGAAAAAAAAAGAACAATACAGCAATTTCACCAGATCAAACCAACTCGCTGTAGATGTTTCTGCTTGCATTGATAATGTTACCAACAAATAAGTAACACTACATAATATGAAAAGAAGAAAGTGTGTAGTCCCATATATTTCTAGAGCATTTATCAAGGGTTTGCAAGTAATCAGTATTATGTATGAATAATAAATGCACAATTTAGAAAAATAAGACAGCAAATAACATGATTCGTGTGATCCCTATGTAAGTGGATTCTTTTATCACCACATTAAGATAAATGTGGCTCCTACTAAGTTCCAAATGTTGTTATAACTACCAGCATTACCAGTTTACTACACATGTATGTTCGCAACTGATTTAAAGTTCCATGACAGACCAGACATTTACTCAACTGAACAAATAGTACTTTGCGCAATTTGCTTGAACAAAAGAACTCCATTAAGCAATCAAGAATGTATGAATATCGATGGACAATCATTCACGAATCATGACAATCTTCTGTTAGTTTAGAGCGCATTTTCCAATTGCTTTCATCAAATGCAAGCAGAGGTAATTGTTAGCTCAAGCCCTCGCATCACCATAATAACCTTATAAAAGCTAAACAAGTAAGCTAGCTCACATGTCACAGCATTTTGCTCAAAATAATCCTTACTTAAAAAATCTTGTCTCAAATCAGAGGAGCGTTGCTAATACAGCTGACAGTACGAGTTAGCATTCCCAATCTAACCACATATAAGCAGACGACCTCCACTGGCAATCTAATCAGCGAATTCACCAATTCAAACCCATCGTAAGCTATCACAAGCAACCAAATTATCAAAACAGCTAACGCCTACCAGAGCAAAAAAACTCGATCAATTGCAACCTGCAGAGATATAGCCCTCTCATGGCTAATGGACATCGAGCCATCAGGATAGAGCGGGGACGCTTACCTCGCTGGAGATCGGTCTGGGGATCCTCGTGCGGGACCGCAGCGAGTACAGATCTCGCACGCTCCTGCAATAGCAGAGGGAGCCGGGCATTAGGCGTCGAAACCCTAATTCGGCGTAGCGAATACCTAGGTCGGTGCCTGTACCTGCGCAACATGGCGGGCGATGCCTCCGGTGACCTCCGCCCCTCGGTTTACTCGTCGCTGGGGAGGGTCGGAGGGAGCGTAGAGCGACGCGGCTCCGATCGTTATGCGGGGTTCGCCGCGTTTCGCCGGAGAGGCGGGCCGGCGCGGCGGGGAAGAGGCGGGGCGGCGGGAGGGGAACGAAGTGGGCAGCGTCCTTGTGCGGCGTCCAGAATCAGGCCCTTCGTGTTATGTTAGCCGAATTTTGAGGAGTAAATCTGAAATATCGTATTGGAAATCTTCTCATAAAATGTACATGAAAATTACTCAACTATTATGGATTAGAAAAAAAACGACTTGGGTCAATAAGGCAATAGGTCAAAAGCCTTCATAAAAGGCTTACATCAGGTCAAAGACCACACGTACCCAAATAATTGGAAAATGTACCCTAAACAAAAGGGAGATTGCAATCAACACTATTTGCTTCAAAATTCTTGACAAATTAACCTAGTCGACCACAGCTTTGGTCGACGGTGGATCCCATTGACAAATTTAGCTAAAGTCCCTGCAGACATAATGGGTACCAAACCTCGCTAAATCATCACAACATTAGACCTTGATACGAAGATCGACGATAGTCCCAAACATATCGGTAGGACATCACCCAAATCTAAACGAAAAAACCACATTAGTACCGCAGATCAGATGGCCGACCTTTTTCTCAAAGAGGTGACAGAAGGACACAATATTGTCACCGAGATGCCTAGCCACACCCTCAGACAACATAAAGAGCCAACTTGCCTTACATGAAGAATGCCGGGGACAAAAAACTATATGCTCCTCGACGTGCAAGCGCTAGCAAGACGAGATTGGAGTTGGAGGGCTTTTATTCGAGACAACACTCATCATGTCGAAGCGATGTCATTGCGACACCAAAACCTAACCAAATATATCTTAGTTAGCAACGAAAGAGATATGAGAAACACATTACCTGTACTCTACGACACCAGGCGGTCTAAGGTGGAGAGGTGTGATCGATTGAAGAGTGGCGGCTAGGGTTTCTTTCCCAAGAGAATTTGACTTATCTTATGTGATCCTTGAGTTGATCATTTTAGTTAAGCACAAGTATGTCAATCTCAGTGAATAAAAATGGATCTGCCAAAAATTGAGAAATATGACCACTAACATGTAGTAAACCATTGCGTGAAGGAAAAAAAAAAAAACCAGACTACCTATTTGTAGTCATCTTCTAGCAAATTTATAATTCTGTTATGCAATGATGCTAACCCTTTCAGATCACTAAACTCGCGTGAAAAATTACACAAGGTCATCAACATGCCCTCGACATGACCGGTAATATTTTTTCTTCAAAAGGGGGAGGGGGCGACGACCGATAACATAGCATATTCACGTCCTAGCGGCACGTATAGAGAATTCTTTCATCTTTGACGAGACTTGCCCTATAAACGGATAACCTTTGCGCCTTGTGGTTGAATCGTCTTAGTAGGGCCAATCCAAGTGGTCTTGTTCAAAGCAGGCAAGATTTGGAAGGCGGAAGCATAACCGACATACAGATTTCGTTTCATGCCTAGTTTTTCACGGGGACGGGGGCGTACTGCAGCTGCCGGAGACGATGGAGGAGACGGGTTAGCGCGGTGGCGGTTTGTGGGTGGGGTGGCAAGGCGGCGAGGTGCCGCCGGCAATGAAGGCGGTGGGGGTGAATTCGTCGGCAGGAGCTGAAGGAGGAAGCCGAGTTAGCCGGATAAGAATTTGACAAACATGTCGCTTTTAAAAATCCGAGGGGCAAACGGTACGTTCTCAGTACCTTAATAGAATTTAATAAAATGAAGGTGATACCAACCACGACATGCTGCTTTGAACTCGATGAAGTAGTTTTCATCCACGATGGTATTGGCAATGCTCACAACTAGGTCTGACAAAAAAAAACGTTGAGAGATCGAGGCCGCGCCCTTACCAGATTTTCCAGACGATTTCTGTAGTGGAAGTTAAAGGAACAAAATACAAGTGTTGCAGCCGCACTATTACGTGGTGTGTACATGTCCAAAGGCCGTCGGGTAGACGTTTATCCGGATGATTTTAAGACATCGAGCATCTTGAAAAGGAAAATAGAATTCAGTAGCTTTGACAAAAGAAAAAGTGTAGAATGTGTACCCGCAAAAAAAAAAAGTGTAGAATGTGGCATCTTTCCGCAAATGGCCTCCTCTGATTAAAGGGACAAGTGTGATGATGCCTGGGTAGCCACCATGGTTCTTCTGTGCCGTTGCATGCTATCTCGGTTCTCCACCCAAAACATCAATCTGAAGAGAAAAGATGGGGCTTGCCTAGAGGGCTTTCGTTTTGGCAGCTACCGTGCCATTCGGTGGCGGTGATGCTGGGGAACAGGATCAGCCGGAGCGATCGATCGCTGGTGTAGCCGTTGATTCAGGAGTCGATTCATGAAAGCCAGCAGCTACAAATCAAAGCCTTCAGATTGTCAAGGTTGGGAGAGCACAAAATAAAGTTTGTGCATGGCCCAGCGAGAACGTGTTCGCTCTCTTCTTCCTTTTGATACTCTTTAATCTTTAACAAAGCTCTCGTTTCGCAAAAAACACGCATAGGGTTTCACCAGGTGGTTGTTGTTTGATATCTTTCTAATATTAATATATACTCTTATTAAAAAAGGTGGTTGTTGTTTGACCGCATGGAGAATGCTTGACGTCATAGCATTGGTAGAGAAACAAGTTTCCATCCAGAGACAAGTCTCGGTTGTTTTTTACCAGAACTAAATTAAATGTCTAAATCTCATAGTTCCTATGTAGAGACCCCTCTAATTTTGGTTGGTGTTACAAACCTGGACTAAAACCTCTCAGGAACTAAAGGGCTTAGCGGTGGCCCATGGCACCTCTCTCTCGTAGCAAAAGTAGGTCTTGCTGCAACAAATAAAGCTGGCGGGATCCTTTTCAAAAAAAGCTCAAGCTTGAGGACGAAGAGGAGAAGCAAGACAGAGGTGTCAAACAGACATATAGCTCATTGAGTTCTTTACATGCTTTCCCATTAAGGGCATAGAACATAAGGGGGGATTTGCACAATTGCGAGATAATTGCATCAATAGGGCCCACGCAGGGGCAAGAAGGTAATTTGCATGAATTATTGATATGGTTTAATTTCATCTTCATGCATTATGTATATTGTTTAATTTAACTTGCAACAGTTATAAGTTTCACTGAATTTTATTTGAATTATTTATTAATTGTTACAAATTATAACAAAAATAGTTAGAAAAAAACAACCTGTACACTACCAAATTGTTATTTTCCTTATAACTAGTTTTAATTTACACAACAGTCAAAATGAATTACGAGATATGCCTCTTAATAATATCTAGTGTTAGAATTGAACCAATATATCTAAAAATATTGATACATCCTAAGATACATCTAGGGCTGAGCCGAACTTGAGCGATCTTACCATCTCAAGCGTCTGCTTGTGTGCTTTGGCTCAAGCTCAAACTTTTTTTGACGAAACAAGGGGGATTTACACAATCATGGGATAAACAATGTCATCAATAGAGCCCACGCAGCAAACAGAGCTTGGCTCTGGTGGTTAGGTCTCTTGTGGTGGAACCAGCCCACCCAGGTTCAAGTCCTAGACTTGACATGGGTGTTTGCATTTACCTGGATTTATTTCAGGATTTAACCGGCGCTATGCTTTCAGTGGTAGGTGACGTGCCCGTCAACGAGCCGAGGCGCCGGTGGTGACTTCGTCAACCTCAAGATATGCCGGCTCAGTTCCTCGGAGATGCTCATAGGGGTAGGGTGTGCGTGCGTGCGTTCATAGGGGTGTTTGTACGTGCGTGTTTGTGAGCGTCTGCGTTGTACTGTGTTCTCAAAAAAAAAATCAATAGAGCCCACGCAGGGGCAAGAAGGTAATTAAAATCTAGGATTTAATTTGCATGAATTATGGATATGTTTTAACTTCATCTACATGAATTAGGTATATTGTTAATTTAACTTGGGACATTTATAAGTTTCACTGAATTGTATTTGAACTAACTATTAATTGTTACAACTTATCACAAAACGGGTTAGAAAAAAACAACATGTACACTACCAAATTGTTATTTTCCCTGTAACTAGTTTTAATTTACACAACAGTCAATGAATTACGAGATATGCCTCTTAATAATATCTAGTGTTAGAATTGAGCCAATTTTTTTTTTTGCTAAACCCTAACGTATCTAGGGCTGATCCGAGCTTGAGCGATCTTACCATCTCAACCTTCTGCTTGTGTGCTTTGGCTCAAGCTCGAGCTTTTTTTTTGACGAAACAAGGGGGGATTTACACAATTGTGGGATAAATAATGTCATCACTAGAGCTCACGTAGGGGAAAGAAGGTAATTAAAATCTAGGACCTAATTTGCGTGAATTATGGATATGTTTTAATTTTAGCTACATGAATTATGTATAATGTTTAATTTAACTTGCGACATTTATAAGTTTCACTGAATTTATTTGAACTAACTATTAATTGTTACAACTTATCACAAAAATAGTTATGAAAAACAACCTGTAACTACCAAATTGTTATTTCCCTGTAACTAGTTTTAATTTACACAACAGTCAAAATGAATAACGAGATATGCCTCTTAATACTATCTAGTGTTACAATTGAGCCAATATTTCTACAAAATTTGCTACATCCTAAGATACATCTAGGGCTAGAGGCGAGCTTGAGCGATCTTAACATCTCAAGCTTGTGCTTGTGTGCTTTGGCCCAAGCTCGAGCTTTTTTTTTACGAAACAAGGGGGATTTACACAATTGTGAGATAAATAATGTCATCAATAGCCCCACGCTGGGGCCAGAAGGTAATTAAAAGCCAGGATTTAATTTGCATGAGTTATGGATATGTTTTAATTTCATCTACATGAATTATGTATATTGTTTAATTTAGCTTGCAACATTTATAAGTTTCACTGAACTAACTATTAATTGTTACACTTATCACATAAATAGTTAGAAAAAAACAACTTGTACACTATCGAATTGTTATTTTCCCGATAACTAGTTTTAATTTACACAACAGTCAAAATGACTTACAAAATATGCCTCTTAATAATATCTAGTGTTAGAATTGAGCCAATATTTCTATAAAATTTGCTACATCCTAAGATAGATCTAGGGCTGAGCCCGAGCTTGAGCGATCTTACCGTCTCAAGCTTCAGCTTGTGTGCTTTGGATCAAGGTCGAGCTTTTTTTTTTACGAAACAACGAGGAATTTACACAAATGTGAGATAAATAATGTCATCAATAGGGCCCACGCGGGGACAAGAAGGTACTTAAAAGCCATGATTTAATTTGCATGAATTATGGATATGTTTTAGTTTCATCTACATGAATTATGCATATTGTTTAATTTAACTTGCAACATTTATAACTTTCACTGAATTGTATTTGAACTAACTATTAATTGTTACACTTATCACAAAAATAGTTAGAAAAAAAACTTGTACACTATCGAATTTTTATTTTCCCGGTAACTAGTTTTAATTTACACAACAGTCAAAATGACTAACAAAATATGCCTCTTAATAATATCTAGTGTTAGAACTGAGCCAATATTTATGCAAAATGTTCTACATCCTAAGATACATCTACGGCTGAGCCGAGCTTGAGCGATCTTACCATCTCAAGCTTGTGCTTGTGTGCTTTGGCTCAAGCTCGAGCTTCTTTTTGGTTGACGAAATAAGGGGGGATTTACACAATTGTGAGATAAATAATTTCATCAATAGGGCCCACGCAGGTGCAAGAAGGTAATTAAAAGCTAGGATTTAATTTGCATGAATTATGGATATGTTTTAATTTCATCTACATGAATTATGTATATTGTTTAAGTTAACTTGCAACATTTATAAGTTTCATTGAATTGTATTTGAACTAACAATTAATTGTTACAACTTATCACAAAAATAGTTAGAAAAAAAGTAACATGTACACTACCGAATTGTTGTTTTCCCGGGAACTAGTTTTAATTTACACAATAGTCAAAATGACTTACCAGATATGCCTCTTAATAATATCTAGTGTTCGAATTGAGCCAATAATTCTAAAAAGATTGCTACATCCTAAGATACATCTAGGGATGAGTCGAGCTTGAGTGATCTTACCATCTCAAGCTTCTGCTTGTGTGCTTTGGCTCAAGCTCGAGCTTTTTTTTTTTTTTTTGACGAAACGAGGTTGCCCCTACTGATTATAATATTATAATTCGAGCTTAGTTGGTTTATAATTCGAGCCAGTCTCAAAACAAGACTAATACGAGTCGAACACCGAATATGGTTCGTGAGTTGGGAATTTTTTTTTACAGCATATATACTGGTATAAATACAAAAAAAAAAAGAAAAATGAAAGAGTAAATGATTCCCTATAAAAGATGGAAGCTCATTATCTGCGAAGGTAACATGGTGTGGTTCCTCCATCTGGACCATTAGTTAAAGCGCGATGCCGTACGTCGAGCTCGAGCAATAAAGCGCGGGCAAGCTCCACTGCTGCTCCTCACTGCCGATGCGACCGCCCAAGCAAGCTTCCACGTTCATGATGCTCCCCAAGCTGCTTATGGCCGCACGCAGCGGCGACATTAAGCTTTTGGGCGACCACCTAAACGGGGAAGACGATGCAGCAGCAGCACTGGCAGGTCCGGTCGTGGTGGACGTGCTTGAGGGAAGCCTCCCTATCCGGCGGGATCCTACATTGCCGGCGCTGCCGGCAGCTGTGGCGGCGGCCCTCTCCGGAGTCACATCTCGGGGTGACTCCGTCCTCCACGTGGTTGCAGCATCTGGGGACGGCCAGGAGTTTCTGCAGTGCGCGGAGCTCATATGCAACAAGGCCAGTAACCTTGTCCGCGACAGCTGCAACAGGAACGACGACACACCCTTGCATTGCGCTGCAAGGGCGGGGAATGTGTCAATGGTCTCGCACCTCATTTCTTTGGTTCGACGAGACCATGGCGCGGTCGCTGCCAAAGCATTGCTGAGGAAGCAGAACAAGAATGGGGAGACCGTCTTGCACGAGGCAGTCCGATTGGCCACGGGTGGTGACATTGTCAAGCTCCTCATGTCGGCGGATCCAGAGCTGGCTGGAGTTCCGGAGACTGGAACCTCACCGCTGTACCTAGCCATCTCGTTAGGCCGTGACGGCACGGCGCAGTTGCTTCATGACACAGATGGTGGCCTTTCATACTCTGGCCCAGACGGACAGAGCGCTTTGCATGCTGCAGTTCTCAAAGGCAAAGGTACACGTACGCAGCCCAACTCGTGTGTTATGTGTAACTCCATCTGTTAAAAAATGGAAGTGCTACGTTCTCTTTGGATTTGTTGCAAGTCAAACTTCTCTAACATTGAGTACGTGTGGCAGCAACATCCATCTACAACATCAAATTGCATAGCTTATATTGGTTTTTTGTGGGTAGGGATGACAAAGATGTTGTTAGAATGGAACAAGGATCTAGCAAAGCAAGCGGATGGATTTGGGGACACGCCTCTTCACGTTGCTGCTTCGGTGGAACGTTCAGGAATGGACACCGTACTTGGGTCTTCGTTTTGGTTTTTCTTCTCCTCGAATATGTGCGGTATGACCGAACTTCTCGTGGGTGCCAACATATCTTGTGTATACCAGCCGGATCAAGACGGCTCCTTCCCTATTCATGTGGCTGCCTCAATGGGTAGGCTTAATGTCATCAAAATTCTGTTGGACAAGTGCCCTGATTGTGCTGCATTGCTCGATGGCAAGGCAAGGACATTCCTCCATGTTGCTGTGGTGAAGAAGAGGCAAAACATAGTTGCTTTTGCCTGCAAAGATCCCGGGCTTGCATCGATTCTTAACATGCGGGATGATGATTTGAACACAGCGCTACACCTAGCAGTGTATTCAGGGGATCTGCATAGCTTTGGCTATCTGATATGCAACACAAAGGTACTCTTGGATCTGGCCAACAGTAAGGGGCATACCCCTCTGGATGTTTCAGAATGTGTGGTCAATCATACTGGGATTCATTACGGATCGGTAACAATCTCTAATTAATTACCTTCCTTTAATTTATTTTTCTTCTCTCTTTCGGCCGAGCCGGGGTCTCTAATTTATTTCATTGAAATAATAATTTGCTTGTGCAGAATGCGCAGAGCTGGATACGTCGGCTGCTGGCATCGACGACCAAGGGAGGATGTAATAGCGGTAGGCAAGACCGCTTCCATGAAGCTCACGTCCCCATACTAGATTACGTCGAGGAGTCGAGGAAGATGACGGACTCCACCCAGTATCTGGGCATCAGCTCGGTGCTCATCGTAACAATCACATTCGCGGCGGCATTTGCACCACCCGGTGGTTACAGGCAAGACGACCACCCCAACGCTGGTACAGCGACGCTCGCGGGGAGCTACGCCTTCGACGCATTCGTCATCTCCAACACCATGGCTTTCATCTGCTCCAGCCTAGCAACCTTTGGCCTCATGTACTCCGGCATGACCGCGATCGACTTGGGCATCCGCGCCTGGTACTTCACTGGGTCTCTCATACTGCTGCGGAGCTCGGTCAGGAGCCTGGGCGCTGCTTTTGCCTTGGGGATATACCTGGCTATTGCTCCGGTTGCTCGCATCACCGCCGTTATGGTTTGTGTTATCACCTCAGCCCTGGTACTCTTCGGCAACAGGTACATTGCTCACACGGTGACGCAGACGGTATCACTGCATCTCAGACTGGGAATCCGCCGGGCGTGCATGGGATTAGCTGTTACGGTCCTGGTCAACATACTGTTCGAATATTGGTCCTACATAATAATCTTTGGATTGCCTGCATGTATCAAGTATCACAACGGAAACTGATCTATTCTATATTTTGCATTGGTATATACAGTACCATCGAAGCAAAAAACCACCTCATTGATATCAGTAGTGCTTCTAGCTCAATCTCCCAGCTACCTAGTATCTATTCTTGCTTCTTGTAACTCTATTGTTTAACTCACCCTCTCCCTTATGCGTAACTCTATTGGGATGCTTTTGTTTTGATATATATCACGTTTATGTGGCTTGTTTATACTTTTTTTATTTAGATATTTATGCTAGCTTCTTCGTGCTGACATTTGTTGTGGTTTGCTTTATTAATAAAAGTTCTTCAAGAATAACTTAAATTTGATTATATTTGTACAAATTTTTTTGACTAAGGCGAGTGGTCAAACTTAGGGTCAAAAAAATCAAAAGAATTATAATTTGGGACAAAGGGAGTAGCTAGTATCGATTCTTGTTACTTGTAACTCTATTGTTAACAAGATAACAATTAATAAATGTCAACCACACTCATTATTAAGAAACCACAAATGGTCACTCAAATATCTACTCTATCTTCATTACAAGAACACAAATATATCATTATTATTATTATTATTATTATTATTATTATTATTATTATTATTATAAATATAAAGTGGCAAAGATGTGAGGACGTACAACTAATCCCGTCACTTCAAGATAAACACCCACTCAAGCACCTGGAAAAATAAAAGGTGTGTGAAAATAAATCTCAGCAAGCTAACTGCTTTAGCGAGCATGAACCCTCGCTGCATGTGCGTGTGTGCGTGGCTAGACCCGCGGCATGGTCATGTACCGAGTGGTAGTTCTGGGAGTCTATTACATATGCGGTGAGCTGTTGAGGCGTCAGCCTTTAAGGTGAGGTGAATGTAATACCCGAGCCCAATATCTCTTAGTAGTTGAAGTTGTTGGCCCATGTGATCCAATTGTGGTTGTAGTTGGTGGGAAAAGCTCTCAATGAGAAAAAACAACATAATCCTCTATGCAGCAAGAGGATAAGCTCAACTGTGTGTGCTTATATGAGACAAAAGTTTTTGAGGGCGGCATAGATTTACTAGCATCTAAGTTCTACACAACATGATAACTATTTTGTCAAGTTTTATTCAGTTAGGGGCGGAGCCTAAATTAAGTGCAGCCATAAATATGAGCAAGTGCACCCCTTATGATGGGTCATAGAGCCATTTTCATGAGCAATTATAGGAATCATTAAGACATAAATGTCCCACCATAGAAATAAGATCATTGGTCCCCGACATAAACCTCTCTAATGCAACTCATAGTAATGAAAAATTGTTTGTCAGTCCGTCCTTCCAACGCACATTCATTGCATTAAAGTGCAGCCCTATGAGCCTATATAGGTGAAGTAATATGCGGTCAATGTTCGCATAAAACCATCATTAACAACATAAAAGATAGAAAACTTGACCAAATACTCAATGCACATCATATAAAATCATAGCCAGATCATCTTATCACCTCAGGAACATGGAGAACTACTCACTAGTGTCAAACATGATATGGACCAGAGGCATAATGATTACAACACAATATGAATATTTAATCTCCCCACCAAATAATGATGAAGTACCAATCACAAACATGTTCAATTCAACACAAACTATGAGGGGCCGGGTAACGTCGATCTCGTAGATGGAGATGGTGGTGCTGGTGGTGCTGGTGGAGATGCCTCCCCCAAGCCAACGAGGAGTGGTGATGATGATGTCGTCGATTTCCCCTTCGCCGGAGGCACCGGTGCGGCAGGATATGCCCTCTCCCGGAATTGGAGAGGCCTCCTGCCTCCGCCGCCGCCTCAATAAATCTCAGGAAAATATGGCTTAGTTCTTTAGGCGAAACGGAGGCTCTGGTATAAAAGGGGCCCCGAGACGATACCCGAGGTGCAAACGGACCTAGGTGACGCACCCAGACATGTAGGGCGCACCACCTGGTGCCGTTTGGCCCTCGCGACTCGCCTCGCGTGTTTCTTTCGCTCACGGTCCTTCTTCGGGTGAAAACTGATCAGCTATTTTTGACTCGATTTTTATGTGTCCAGAAAGCCATGAAACAATTAAAAAATGAAAAGGATGTTTTCTATCTCACATTAATTAAATACCAATGAGGGGATCTTTATAGGAAAGTCCCAAAAATTAAATAAAAATGCATAAATAATGGTGTATGATGGCATATATCAGTAAAACCTAAGAACTTGCTCCAGGCCAAGCACACTTAATCTCAGGGTTCTTTGGAGTTGAGCTTCCAAAAAAGAAGTTGCAACTTGTTAGTATGAGTATTTTATCAATCCTATTAAAACATTATGCCAGGATGTGACAATACGTGTCTATTTTACTGTGGTGGGCCAGTTCCTCTCATATTTTGTATGGCAACCACAATTTGCATTATCTCGCTGGGACCTAACCTCGTTGAAATAGTACTATATTAGGTTTGCGAGCGACGCGTAACGCCGCGTCAATATAGTTTCATAGCACCCAATATTTTCTCATAAAATAATACTCCCTCTGTTCCATTCTATAGTGCCTATAGTTTTTTGGCACGGAAATTAGCGCAACAGTATTTTTTTACACAAGATTCCCTAGCTGAACGATTTGAGATCAACGTAGAATTTGGGAAATCCATATCTTCCTAACTTACCATAACAAATCCCACAAATCTCTCTTGTTGATTCTCCATATATGTGCAGTCAAGTTCAATTAAGAAAAGTAAAACATTGCTATTTAATTTTAAGGAATCGTTGGGCCATGCGTTAGGAATCTCAATTAATTGTTTCCAATTTTGTATGGATTTTTTCTCACACATGTTGTGTGGAAGCTGAACGGGGAAGGGGTAATTGAAAAAAAGCCAAGCTACAACCTTATATTCTGAAACAAATGCCAAAAATCTATAGGCACTATAGAAAGAAACGGAGGGAGTATTAGTTAGCATGTACACCCAATATTAATACTCCCTCTGTTCCATTCTATAGTGCCTATAGTTTTTTGGCACGGAAATTAGCGCAACAGTATTTTTTACACAAGACCCCCTAGCTGAACGATTTGAGATCAACGTAAAATTTGGGAAATCCATATCTTCCTAACTTACCATAACAAATCCCACAAATCTCTCTTGTTGATTTTCCATATATGTGCAGCCAAGTTCAATTAAGGAAAGTAAAACATTGCTATTTAATTTTAAGGAATCGTTGGGCCATGCGTTAGGAATCTCAATTAATTGTTTCCAATTTTGTATGGATTTTTTCTCACACATGTTGTGTGGGAGCTGAACGGGGAAGGGGTAATTGAAAAAAAAGCCAAGCTACAACCTTATATTCTGAAACAAATGCCAAAAATCTATAGGCACTATAGAAAGGAACGGAGGGAGTATTAGTTAGCATGTACACCCAATATTAATACTCCATCTGTTCCATTCTATAGTGCATATAGTTTTATGGCACGGAAATTAGCGCAACAGTATTTTTTACACAAGACCCCCTATCTGAACGATTTGAGATCAACGTAAAATTTGGGAAATCCATATCTTCCTAACTTACCATAACAAATCCCACAAATCTCTTTTGTTGATTCTCCATATATGTGCAGCCAAGTTCAATTAAGGAAAGTAAAACATTGCTATTTAATTTTAAGAAATCGTTGGGCCATGCGCTAGGAATCTCAATTAATTGTTTCCAATTTTGTATGGATTTTTTCTCACACATGTTGTGTGGGAGCTGAACGGGGAAGGGGTAATTAAAAAAAAGCCAAGCTACAACCTTATATTCTGAAACAAATGCCAAAAATCTATAGGCACTATAGAAAGAAACGGAGGGAGTATTAGTTAGCATGTACACCTAATATTTTTCATAAAATAATATTAATTAGCATGCATAAAAATATGTGTGTGCTTAAAAAATCGTGAAAATTAAACCGCAACAAGATAAATTGTCTGGTTGGGACCCAACCTCATTGAAATAGTGCTATATTAGATGGTTTCTTAGCGTTGCGCCACTGGTCCAAGGTGGCAAGAACAATAAGCAGGTCCAACGTCCTGACTACATTCCCCTTCCGTTTGTCATTCACCTTTTTCTCCTCCCCTCTCTTTCTCTCTACGACTCATTCTACTAGGATTCGACATGCTTCCACATATATTTTATAATATGTAAATTCATATACATGAAGTGGAGGCATTCAGGAACACATATATCTCAATGGAACTTAAATAACATATATTGCATATAACAATACATAAATATGATGACTAATGAAAGCATACGAAAGAGAAAAGTAAGTGCAATTAATTGCACTCTATCATTTTAAGATTGAAACCAAATTACAGATAATTTTGATATCTTAAGAAAATTTCTTAGCCAATTGATACTTCTAAATTTTTTTACTGTACTAAGAAAATTTCTAAAGTATAATTTGAATCAAACAGATATATAGTTCTTCAGAGATAATATAAAAATCTTATAAAGCTTGCCTCTTCTAAAGATATCTCTAGATAAAAGATTTAATATACAAAAGATATTTTTATTGCGACATAAAATGGTAGTGTGTATGTTTTAAATATATATGAGAGTATTAGTTAATGTTTAGTTATATATACTACAAAAGCTAAGGACCAGCGAATTCATCACTGCTGAAGTCTAAGAGTGAGCCCATGACGTCTAGTAAATTATTTAATCATGTTCTGTTGCGTACGGTATGTCCTCAGTGCTTTGACGGTGCTTACATCTGCTTGTGGGCATGCGTGCATGGCCCGCTACTGTGCCTTGCCTCCTTGGCTCCACGCGTCCTGTGGGCTTGCGTAGATGGCCTGCGACCCTTGCTTGGTGTTGGAGATATGTCCAAGAGGCAATAATAAAAGTGGTTATTATATATCTTTATGTTTATGATAAATGTTTATATACCATGCTATAATTGTATTAACCGAAACATTGATACATGTGTGTTATGTAAACAAACAAAGAGTCCCTAGTAAGCCTCTTAACTAGCTTGTTGATTAATAGATGATTAGTTTCATAATCATGAACATTGGATGTTATTAATAACAAGGTTATATCATTGTATGAATGATGTAATGGACACACCCAATTAAGCGTAGCATAAGATCACGTCATTAAGTTATTTTCTATAAGCTTTCGATACATAGTTACCTAGTCCTTATAACCATGAGATCATGTAAATCACTTATACCGGAAAGGTACTTTGATTACATCAAACGCCACTGCGTAAATGGGTGGTTATAAAGGTGGAATTAAGTATCCGGAAAGTATGAGTTGAGGCATATGGATCAATAGTGGGATTTGTCCATCCCGATGACGGATAGATATACTCTGGGCCCTCTCGGTGGAATGTCGTCTAATGTCTTGCAAGCATATGAATAAGTTCATAAGAGACCACATACCACGGTACGAGTAAAGAGTACTTGTCAAGAGACGAGGTTGAACAAGGTATAGAGTGATACCGATGATCAAACCTCGGACAAGTAAAATATCGCGTGACAAAGGGAATTGGTATCGTATGTGAATGGTTCATTTGATCACTAAAGTCATCGTTGAATATGTGGGAGCCATTATGGATCTCCAGATCCCGCTATTGGTTATTGGTCGGAGTGAGTAATCAACCATGTCCGCATAGTTCGCGAACCGTAGGGTGACACACTTAAAGTTGGATGTTGAAATGGTAGAACTTGAATATGGAATGGAGTTCGAATATTTGTTCGGAGTCCCGGATGAGATCCCGGACATCACGAGGAGTTCCGGAATGGTCGGAGAATAAGATTCATATATAGGATGTCATTTTATGTGAAATAAAATGTCGCGGAAGGTTCTATGGAAGGTTCTAGAAGGTTCTATAAAAGTCCGGAAGAAACCACCAAGGAAGGTGGAGTCCACAAGGGACTCCACAAGGGACTCCACCTCCATGGCCGGCCAGCCCTAGATGGGGTGGAGTCCCAAGTGGACTCCACCATAGGGGGCCGGCCACCCCCCACATGGGAGGTGGGAATCCCACCTTTGGGTGGGAGTCCTAGTTGGGCTAGGATTGCCCCCTCCTATGGAAGGTTTTGGTTTCGGGTCTTATTCGAAGACTTGGACACCAACACTTGGGTTCCACCTATATAATGAGGGGGCATAGGGGAGGGGCCGGACACACCAAAGCCACCACCTTGGCCGCACCCCTTGGAGGCCGGCCACCCCTCTCCCCAAACCCTAGCCGCCCTACTCCTCCTTCTTCCCCGCACGCTTAGCGAAGCTCCGCCCCACCGACACCACGCCGTCGTGCTGTCGGATTCAAGAGGAGCTACTACTTCCGCTGCCCGCTGGAACGGGGAGGTGGACGTCGTCTTCATCAACAACCGAACGTGTGACCGAGTACGGAGGTGCCGCCCGTTCGTGGCGCCGGAACCGATCGTGATCAAGATCTTCTACGCGCTTTTGCAAGCGGCAAGTGAACGTCTACCGCAGCAACAAGAGCCTCATCTTGTAGGCTTTGGAATCTCTTCAAGGGTGAGACTCGATAATCCCCTCGTTGCTACCGTCTTCTAGATTGCATCTTGGCTTGGATTGCGTGTTCGCGGTAGGAAAATTTTTGTTTTCTATGCAACGTTATCCTACACCTCTATGTGTTACTCATTACAAGTTTATATCCCGAAACATCTTGATTTGCATCCCCTTCACTATAAGTTCAGGAGTATTATTTAGTTCACGGCCAAAATGAAGTAATTGCACTTGGCACATGTTGGTTCACATTCCCTCCTCTTTAGCTTTTGCCATCGTAACTTCTATTTTTGGTTTACATTCCCCGCTCTATAGATGTAGCCATCATAACTTCATCTTGCTCGATCCTTGTTACAAAATTTATAGCCTGCTACTATGTTGTTCATGCCAATTTTGTACTCCCTGAACATGTTGGTTTGCATGGGACTCGACAGTAGTACTCGACAGTAGTAAGTCTGCTGTTTCATTCTAACATGCTCTGTTATATTGGCTGTTGGTATGCGGCATGCACTCTTTGTTTGCTTATTGTGCGCATTACAATGATCTTGTTATAACGACGAAATGATGAGTTCCAAATTCTTTGGCAAACAATATTGTAGTGTATTTGCCTTTCCATTGTTCGTTGTCTTAACTTGTAATGTCTTTGTTTCAGATATAGGTGCTGCATGGACAACTTAAAAGATTGCCGGATCGCTTCATTGTATTGCTAGGTTTAATTACCATTCAATTTCTCTGGGTTCTGTAATATTTTTTCAAAGCCGTGCAGCTGATGTAATATTTAGTTAGTTTTTATAGTTCTTTCGCATATTTTTTCTTTGTTGCTTGTGGTAAGTGAGGCTATCCGACAGAAATCATTGCTGCATAAATATTCTCAGTATCTAAAACACGAATTCCCATCCCTTAAACGGCCCAATTAACCGAAATCACATATGTGCCGGCCCGCAAAATCCTAAAGCGCCTATTATGGCGGCATATAAACAGCAACTAAACGGGCTGGCCCACTTACTTATTGGGCCAGCCCACTTGATTTACGGTGGACCCCACACTCTAATTGGGCCGGCCCACTTGCTTTAAGGTGGACCCCACCCACTACTGGGCCGGCCCACTAACTAGTTGGGCCAGCCAATTGCTTTTGTGGTGGATCCCACATACTAAATGGGCCGGCCCTTTAAGAGGAAAGTGGGACCCACCTGTGTTTTTGGCCCGGCCCACTATCTTGTTGGGCCGGCCCACTTGCTATAAGGTGGACCCTACATACTAAATGGGTCGGCCCTTTAACAGGAAAGTGGGACCCACCTGTGCTTTTGGCCCGGCCCACTATCTTGTTGGGCCGACCCACTTGCTACATGGTGGACCCCACATACTAAATGGGCCGGCCCTTTAAGAGGAAAGAGGGACCCACATGTGTTTTTGGCCCGGCCCACTAGCGTGTTGGGCCGGCCCACTTGCTATATGGTGGACCCCACATACTAAATGGGTCGGCCCTTTAACTGGAAAGTGGGACCCACCTGTGTTTTTGGCCCGGCCTACTATCTTGTTGGGCCGGCCCACTTGCTATATGGTGGACCCCACATTCTAAATGGGCTGGCCCATTAACAGGAAAGTGGGACCCACATGTGCTTTTGGCCCGGCCCACTGGCTTGGTGGGCCGGCCCATTTGATCTAATGTGGACCCCACGTACTAAATGGGCCGGCCCGATAGCAGGAAAGTGGGACCCACATGCTAATTGGGCCGGCCCAATAACTTCTTGGGCCGGCCCACTTGCTTTAAGGTGGACCCCACTTGGTAAATGGCCTGGTCCGATAACATGAAAGTGGGTCCCACATGTTTTGTGGGCCGGCCCTTTTGCCTGTTGACCGGTCAAACGAGTGCATTCGACCCGGCCCACATGCTTAGTGGGCCGGCCCATTAATCTTTCGACCAGTCAACCTTAGAGGTTAGGCCCGACCCACGTAACTAATGGACCAGCCCAGCTATATAGTTGACCGGTCAAACTAAGTCAGCTGGCCCGGCCCGCAAACTTAATGGGCCGACCCGCTTAAGACGTGGCAGGCCTCGTGTGGGCCTACCATCTACCACGGGGTTTCAGCGGTTAACGCCGTTAACTGCCAGTTAACGGCGTCTGCCACGTGTCAGTTTGCATGACGTCAGCAGTCAACGGGCTCCGGAAACACTTCGCAACGGTCCGATTTTCCGTGGCGGAAGGGCGCCCAAGCGCGACGGACCGAAAAAATCATCGTAGGACTTTGCCTGACACAGTTTCGACAACAGAACCCATATCGTCGGGTTAGGCCCATAGGCGACGAAAAATACCCCTTAGCGGACGATTTTGAGACGTTGTCCATCAGAACTTTTCTTGTAGTGATACCTACATGTTTTATGCATACTTTATGTCATATTTGTGCATTTTCCGGCACTAACCTATTAATGAGATGCCGAAGAGCCAGTTGTTGTTTTCTGCTGTTTTTGGTTTCAGAAATCCTAGTAAGGAAATATTCTCGGAATTGGACGAAATCAACGCCCAGGGGCCTATTTTCACACGAAGCTTCCAGAAGACCGGAGGACTAACGAAGTGGGGCCACGAGGCGGCGCCACGATAGGGCGGCGCGGCCCGGGTGGGCCGCGCGGCCCTAGCGTGTGGGCCCTCGTGACTCTCCCGACTCTGCCCTTCCGCCTACAAATAGTCTTCGTCGCGAAACCCCCAGTACCGAGAGCCACGATACGGAAAACCTTCCGAGACGCCGCCGCCGCCGCCAATCCCATCTCGGGGATTCAGGAGATCGCCTCCGGCACCCTGCCGGAGAGGGGAATCATCTCCCGGAGGACTCTTCACCGCCATGGTCGCCTCCGGAGTGATGAGTGAGTAGTTCACCCCTGGACTATGGGTCCATAGCGGTAGCTAGATGGTCGTCTTCTCCTTATGTGCTTCATTGTCGGATCTTGTGAGCTGCCTAACATGATCAAGATCATCTATCTGTAATGCTATATGTTGTGTTTGTTGGGATCCGATGGATAGAGAATACTATGTTATGTTGATTATCAATTTATTATCTATGTGTTGTTTATGATCTTGCATGCTCTCCGTTATTAGTAGAGGCTCGGCCAAGTTTTTACTCTTAACTCCAAGAGGGAGTATTTATGCTCGATAGTGGGTTCATGCCTCCATTAAATGCGGGACGAGTGACGGAAAGTTCTAAGATTGTGGATGTGTTGTTGCCACTAGGGATAAAACATTGATGCTATGTCCGAGGATGTAGTTATTGATTACATTACGCACCATACTTAATGCAATTGTACGTTGTTTGCAACTTAATATCGGAAGGGGTTCGGATGATAACCTGAAGGTGGACTTTTTAGGCATAGATGCATGCTGGATAGCGGTCTATGTACTTTGTCGTAATGCCCAATTAAATCTCAGTATACTCATCATATCATGTATGTGCATGGTCATGCCCTCTCTATTTGTCAATTGCCCAACTGTAATTTGTTCACCCAACATGCTTATTCTTATCGGAGAGACGCCTCTAGTGAACTGTGGACCCCGGTCCATTCTTTTAATTGAATACAATCTACTGCAATACTTGTTCTATTGTTTTCTGCAAACAATCATCATCCACACTATACATCTAATCCTTTGTTACAGCAAGCCGGTGAGATTGACAACCTCACTGTTTCGTTGGGTCAAAGTATTTTGTTTGTGTTGTGCAGGTTCCACGTTGGCGCCGGAATCCCTGGTGTTGCGCCGCACTACACTCCGCCGCCATCAACCTTCACGTGCTTCTTGGCTCCTACTGGTTCGATAAACCTTGGTTTCTTACTGAGGGAAACTTTCCGCTGTACGCATCACACCTTCCTCTTGGGGTTCCCAACGGACGCGTGTTGAATGGAAAGACAATACGTCATCTACGCGCAGCACCGTACAAATGCAAGATCTTGGAGCAACGTTTGTGGATGACCATTGGATCAAGCGCAAGTTCTACAACACTCTCCTCCCTTATGAGGAAGTGAAGTTGAAGGCCATCCGCCAAAACGCCTCCTTCCGTGCTATGACATCCGATGAAGTTCTTAGCAAAGTCATCGCTTTGGACATCTCCAAGAAGAATGCGGAGGATCTTGTTGCTCGCGCCCACAACTCCCGCAAGCCCAACCTTGCATTGAAGATGAGGGTACATGAGGCTAGTGAAAGCGATGATGATCCCGTTGAGTGGGGACCGGATGATCTCAAGATCAATTATCATGAGCACATGGCTCTCGTCGCCAAGAAATTTTGGGATGGAAACAAGTCCCGAAGCACAAGACCAAGAAGATCACATGATTCTCCAAGAAGTTTCTCCAAGAGCCCAAGGGAGGGGCAAAAGGGAAGAACATGCTACAATTGTGGCGACAAGAATCATTTTGTCGTGGATTGTATGTTTGAGAGAAGAGAAGATCATGGTGGAAGGCTTATCCGCAAGGAAAAGTTCAAGTCACTCTCCAAAGGATTCTCCAAGTTCTCCCCAAGTCCGATGACGACAAGGTCTCCTTCACCAAGAAGCCTAGAGCCTTCATCATTCGAGAAGAGTACTCCTCCGATGAGGATGAAGAACGTGAGGACAAGAGCTCCAACAAGGAAGGAGAGGGAGTGGCCGCCATTGCCATTACCACTCCCTCTATCTCCCTCTTCGACTCTCCCAATGAGAACCTCGTCACCAACAATGCTCGTTGCCTTATGGCAAAGGTATCCACGGAGGTAAAATCCCCCTCCAAACCATCATCCTCGACTAATGCCTTATATATTGATGATGCCACTAGTCTCACCGTTAAACGTGAGATTATGGGTTTGGATTCTTTTCTCACTAACATGCAAGGGGATACCAAGACTCATGCTGGGGCTCTCTTGAGCCAACTTGGTGCGGCACAAGACCTTATAGAGGAGAAGGAGAGGTTGGAAAGGGAAGTGGCAAATGAGATTGGCTCTCTCAAAGAAGAGCTTGAAGATGAACGAAATCTGCGCATGTCTCTTGAAGCTAGTGTCATCGTCCTTGAAGACTCCAACGAAGGTATTGTTTCTCGACTCACCAAGGATCGAGACCATGCTCTTGGTTTGATGGGTGAGCTCAAAAATAAGATGCTCTCTCTTGAGGAAGCTAACAAAGAGAAAGATGATGAAGACCCCAACTCTTGCCATGACGAGCTTGTTGATCAAGTTGCTTCCTTGAGGAAGCACAATGATCTTCTCTTGGAGGTCAATGATCTTCAAGAAGAAGCCTTGGATGAATGTGTTGACGTCAGAAACCCACTGGCGGGCAGAGACGGGCAACACCGTAGAGCCGGGAACAACTAGGGCTGCGGCTGGCCCTAGTCCCTCTGAGCGACGGCCCGCAAAGCCTCCTGGTCGCACGCACCGATGTTTATCACAAGGGCGTGCCACCCGACCTATACCTGGTCGGAAGGTGTGGATGATGCCTCGCTTAGTTTCCTCGCAGGGCACACACGTAAACGTTAAATACGAGCCTCGATCGGCTCTCAGAGTTATCCCGTGAATCGGCTCAAGGAGCCGATCCACCCATGATTCGACGAGGTGTCCGAATATATGGTGGTCCTGCTTGATCAAGGTAAAGCTAATGAGATCTACGACGATGTGGGGTTTTCACCGCATAATCGGATCGTCCTACTCCAGAGTTGGGCCTCGCGGCCACGCACGGTGATCGTAAGCCGATCCTAAACAAGGCCTAAAAACCAACACGAGGTTGATCCTCGGAACATCCCGCTTAGGGCCAACGAACGACACCCTACGTGCCGCCGGATCCTCCCCCCTTTGTAAGGCCTAACTATTGCAGATATTAAACTAATCCTTGTAGAACAAGGAGCAATCGTAACGGATCAGATCTACTAAACTATGATCAAGCGGGTGCCGCCCCTACGCCTAAGATAGGCGTAAGGGCGGCTAGACATGCAAGGGTTGCACTACGAAAGAATGTAACATGAAGAACAATGCTAACCCTAACATGTCTAAGATAACTACGTTGCTCGCCATCAAAAAGGCTTCAGTACGAGCAACGCATGAACAACGTGGGCAGGCTAGTGCTGCCTAGATCGCAAGATGCGATCTAGGCAGCATGATGCTTACCGGTAGAAACCCTCGAGACGAAGGAGTTGGCGATGCGCCGAGATTTGTTTGTGGTTGAACGTTGGTTGTTGTTTATTCCATAAACCCTAGATACATATTTATAGTCCAGGGGACTTTCTAATGTGGGCGTGCACCAAACCGTGCACGGGTAAGATTCCAACTTCTAAACTAAGATACGATCTAATATGCTACAGATACACGGGCAATTAAGCCCAACTTGGTATAAAAGGCCGATTCACGTATTCCTTCTATATATATATTTCTCCACGTCCATCTTGATCGCGGCCCACCTCTGACTTGGTCAAATTCTGGTGATAACACATGCCCCCCTGGTTTTGGAAATGACATTTCCAAAATCATTACGCTTTCTTTCGTCGGGTCATGTCGTGGCAGAGCGTAGCTGCCGCAGAATCCCCATCATGATGCCTTGCCCCTTCCACTTCTCCACGCGGCCGTAAAATTTTCCCTGTTGGGCAACACCTCCTCGGAAACCGCTGTGGCATTGAATCTCTCCCATATCCCCTTTATTTAACCGTTCTAAACAGCTTGCGTCTCCTTCGTCCTCCTCGCATTAGCACCAAAACCCTCCGTGCCGCCATGTCTTCTTCCTCTTCCTCCGAGTTTTCCTACGAGTCCGACTCCTCCCGCGAGACGCCGCCAGAAATTCGTGCCCCGGAAGACTGGGACGAGGAGAGCCATGCCTCCTCCATTTGGTCTGAGGACGACAAGTCCTTGACCAGCGGGGATGAAGATCTTCAGTTCCTCGCCGATGGGGAACTGGAGCCAAAAAGTGAGGACGACCAGTTCTCCTGGGACGGCTGCCTCACCTCTGAAGAAGAGGGAGAAGAAGACGACGACGACAACGACTCCCTCGAGGGCTACCCGCCAGCGAAGCGCCTCCGCATGTGGTGGGACGACGACAGCAGCGACGACGAAGACGGGGATGAAGCCCCCGTGGAGGGCTACGGGAGTAGCGACGAGGAGCCCATCGGCAGCAGTGCCGATGAGAGTTCTGAGGATGACGATGAGGGCAGTGATGGCCCGTAGATTAGGGTCTAATAGTATAGGCCTAGCAGTAGTAGATTGGTCAATAGACCCTTCTTTTGTTCTTCCCTCCTTGAGCAATCGGCTCCCCATTGTAAGAAATCCCAATATTAATGAAGAATTCCCTTAGCTTGATTTCGCCGATTTCTTTCATGCTGAGTTTGTCGATCGTTGGCCTAATCCATGCTTAGTGACTGATGGTAACGCATCAGTTTCATGATAATCTGCGAGACGGGCCAATTTAGCCATCCCTCCAAGCCAGCTGGCTTCTGCCGATGACGATGACACAGCCGATCTTAGTAAGCTGGCGACTTTAAGAGAGCCCTGGAACCGTCTTGGATGCTCAAACTGATGGCTCTGTAACAGAACACCGCTCTCCAAACCAGTTGTGTCGAAGGGCTAGCCGATTCCAACCAAATCGGCTCCTTAGAGCAATGGCCTTTAGGGCGAGCTGCCCCCCGAGCCTTAGTGAAGGCGAACCAGCCACATGTGCCGACATTAGCCTTAACTCATGACGTAGCCCCAAGCAGAGAACCTTCAAGGTGAGCTGCCCCCCGAGTTTCTTCAGTTCTTCCTGCGCCTTGTCAGTTAGATCGGCTCCTTTCCTTTGGTGGATCTGATGTGCTCCATCCTTGACCTGATCTGCACGTCCAGGCTGCTCTTGGCCTTGTTCTTGAAGAGAGGGTCTAAGCCCTTAGACTACTCCATTGAGGAGCTCTTTCATTAGTGCTCCATTGACCCTCTGATCGTAACAGTTACTCCTCTTAAGTCGATGGCCATGCATCGGCTTCCATATCCTTAAGTCGATGTCTGCTGCATCGGCTGTGCTCGAAAATTTTTCATTTTTCGAATTTTCAGAATTTTACGGCCGACTAATGCATCGGCCCCCATACTCCAATACCCATCACCAAAAGATGAGACGCTTTCATTACATATCCTCGTGTTCTATCTACCTGGGTGCCCCCCCGAGCCGATTCTGTCAGGAGAATTGATGGTATCGGCTCTGTTGGGTAACATGTTGAACCCAGGCAGAATGGTGGGTGAGGATAATTTTGGCCGATTGCTGGAATCAGCCTCCACGTTGCTTGCTCGGTGAAGGTTTTGTAAGTTCCCTTCATAAATTTTTGGGGCCGATCACAAGGATCAGCCTCGCCACGTTTGCTCATTGATGTGCTCTTGCTACTCGCTCAGGCCGGTAGACCGAACCAGCCCAATCTCTGACTTTATCATGTTGGTGCGCTTGCAGTCGTCCACCTTGGATGTATCGTGTAACCGTGGAGCACTGAGCTTCGTCGGAAGAACGAGCACCATGTTTGTGCCAGCCGATGTTTCATCATCGGCTTTCCTTTGCTTGGGGCGCCACTCCATCTTCCGTGGACGACCCTCTTCATCCAGGGTTCGCTGAACCTTTGCAGCCAGATCAGGCCTTGCCTTCCTCAATGTATGCAAGTATAACCTCTCGGCTTCTTCCAGGCCGCGCAATCGTTGAACCCTCGCGTTTCGGGAACGGCTGAGTCCATCGTGGGCACCACCTTGGCCGGTGGTACCTGTCTTCTTCTTCCCCTCGTCTTCTGAATCTTCGAGATCTTCCAACCGAGGGGACTCAGCTCGTTTGCTCTCGTGGCGGGAGAGGTCCTAAGCGCTCGAACACGGACACGTTGGCTGCCTCCTTCTTCTTCCGGTTGCATTCGGGCAATTGCCGATTGTTGGCAATCGGCTCATTCCTCGAATCCCAGCGAGTGCTCGAAGAAAGGACAATCCCAATGCCTGTCCTCGTCGTCTTGCTCCCTTGCCTTTCCCTTGGCACAACGCTCATGCTCCTCCTCATCGCGATTCTGCCGACGATGTCTTCTGGCTTCTCTGGCCAGACGAACTCTTTCATCATCATCGCTGGACCGTCGGCGTTGGTCGTACCGACTCACATACTTGTTGAGGAGGTGATCGCAGAGAGATCGCTGATATCTTATGTTCTTCACTTCTCCCTCCGTTACGTAGCGCTTGCCATCTTGGCGGAGCCGATCGCGTGGAGCGGCTTCCTCTCGTTTCTTTGCTATGAGAGCAGCTGCCCTCATCTCCATCCTTGCCAGCCGTGGTGTCCAAGATCTACCATGTTGATATTGCACAGAAACCCGGCCGGCACCCTGCATGGCAAGCATACTCCACCATGTTCACGGCGGGGAAGGGCTGGGTGTCGACCTTCATGGCGTACTCGGTTGAAAATTAGACGCCCGTTCTCTATCGCCGCTTGGATGTGCCGACGCCACACCCTGCGGTCGTTGGTGGCATGGGAGAGCGAGTTATGCCATTTGCGGTATGGCTTTCCATTCAGCTCTTGCGCCGTGGGGAATTTGAGACCTTCGGGTATCTTCAACCGCTTTTCCTTGAGTAGGAGGTCGAAGATTTGCTCGGTCTTGGTTACGTCAAAATCAAATCCCCGGGCGGGCCTGGTGGCTTTACCCATTTGCGGGACACGGGGGTTCCTCCCCGAGTCCACTCAGCCATCTGCTACTTCTTGGTCTCCCGCAGAACTTCGTCTTCCTCTCGCATCGACCGTGGCTACTGCACGCTTGAACTTGTCTTGGTACAGGTCCGGGTGGCGCTGTTCATATGCTTAAAGTTTCTGAACCACGTGCGCCAGCGAGGGATAATCTGCTTGGGAGGCCATGTCCTTGAGCTGTGTTGCAAGGCCCGCTACTGCCAACTCGACTGCTTCCTTTTCAGTTATACGAACCGAATAGCATCGGTTCCTAAGATTCCCGAAGCGCCGGATGTATTCCGTCACGTTTCTCCGCGCTTCGACGTAGCTGTGCTAGATCGGCAATGCTAGACTCGGAAGCTTCGAATGATACCGCTCATGGAACTGCTCTTCCAACTGCTTCCAAGTTTGGATGGAGTTCGGTGGTAGCGATGTGTACCACCCGAAAGCCGATCCCGTGAGGGACCGTGAGAAGAACCTCACGCGCAACTCATCCGACGCTGAGATCGTGCCCAGCTGTGCCAAATATCGGCTCACATGCTCGATGGAGCTGGACCCCTCTGACCCACTGAACTTTGTGAAGTCCGGGAGCCGATATTTGGGTGGCAGCGGGATCAGTTCGTAGCTGTTGGGGTACGGCTTGGTGTAGCCGAACGCCTTCCTTTTCGGCATCATACCGAACTGGTCTTTCAGAATCGCACAGATCTGATCCGCTGTGATGGCTGAAGGTGTCGAACCCTGAAGATTCGCCGGGGTGGCATACTTAACCAGCCATGCTTGCTTTTCCGGTTCTAAGCCAACTGCGGGAGCTGGGCTTTGGAGGTTCGTCGGGGTGGCGTACTTAGCCAGCCACGATTGCTTCTCGGGATCGGCTCCCGACGTTCCTCCCGCCGTTCCGGAGGCCGCCGATATTGCAGCCTGGCTCGAGAGTGCCCAGGCGTTGCAGTCTGGTACGTATGCGCACGTGTATCCGTGCGGGATCTCCTTAGGCGGCTCAGGTAGGAATTGGTAGTCACTAGGATCACCGCCAACCTTGTAGACGACATATGCCGCTGAGTTCGGCAGTTCCGGTGCTGCCCATGCGAACGGCTGGGGCTGGAGCGGCATCTCTCCTTTGAAAGTCCCCAGAGCCGGTCCCGACGGGGAGTACCGGTGACTCATGATTTCCTGGACGACGCGCGAGCGACACGCTCCAAGGTGTTCACCAGGCTCTCAGAGTGGCGGTGCAGCGAATGAGCCACCATGTAGTTGATCTCCTACCGCAGCGACCTGGTGCGTTCTTCTGACGGAGCGGACAGGTCCACTCCATCGAGCGCGCCTTCAGGTGTGAAACCCTTCCACCTGACGCCATGGGAGCGGGTTCGGTGGAAGGAGCCGATGAGTTCGGCTTCGAGGGTTGCCTTGATCTCATCATGTTTCTTCTTGAGCTCATCAGGCAGATCCGCATACGTGACCGGAGTGTCTTCCGCCATCTCGGATGTAGATGGCGACGTGGTGGATGTGGAAGGTCGTCCCACCGGGCGTGCCAGAATGTGTTGACGTCAGAAACCCACTGGCGGGCAGAGACGGGCAACACCGTAGAGCCGGGAACAACTAGGGCTGCGGCTGGCCCTAGTCCGTCTGAGCGACGGCCCGCAAAGCCTCCTGGTCGCACGCACCGATGTTTATCACAAGGGCGTGCCACCTGACCTATACCTGGTCCGGAAGGTGTGGATGATGCCTCGCTTAGTTTCCTGCAGGGCACACACGTAAACGTTAAATACGAGCCTCGATCGGCTCTCAGGTTATCCTGTGAATCGGCTCAAGGAGCCGATCCACCCATGATTCAGACGAGGTGTCCGAATATATGGTGGTCCTGCTTGATCAAGGTAAAGCTAATGAGATCTACGACGATGTGGGGTTTTCACCGCATAATCGGATCGTCCTACTCCAGGTTGGGCCTCGCGGCCACGCACGGTGATCGTAAGCCGATCCTAAACAAGGCCTAAAAACCAACACGAGGTTGATCCTCGGAACATCCTCGCTTAGGGCCAACGAACGACACCCTACGTGCCGCTGGATCCTCCCCCTTTGTAAGGCCTAACTATTGCGAGATATTAAACTAATCCTTGTAGAACAAGGAGCAATCGTAACGGATCAGATCTACTAAACTATGATCAAGCGGGGTGCCGCCCCTACGCCTAAGATAGGCGTAAGGGCGGCTAGACATGCAAGGGTTGCACTACGAAAGCATGTAACATGAAGAACAATGCTAACCCTAACATGTCTAAGATAACTACGTTGCTCGCCATCAAAAAGGCTTCGATACGAGCAACGCATGAACAACGTGGGCAGGCTCAGTGCTGCCTAGATCGCAAGATGCGATCTAGGCAGCATGATGCTTACCGGTAGAAACCCTCGAGACGAAGGAGTTGGCGATGCGCCGAGATTTGTTTGTGGTTGAACGTTGGTTGTTGTTTATTCCATAAACCCTAGATACATATTTATAGTCCAGGGGACTTTCTAATGTGGGCGTGCACCAAACCGTGCACGGGTAAGATTCCAACTTCTAAACTAAGATACGATCTAATATGTTACAGATACACGGGCAATTAAGCCCAACTTGGTATAAAAGGCCGATTCACGTATTCCTTCTATATATATATTTCTCCACGTCCATCTTGATCGCGGCCCACCTCTGACTTGGTCAAATTCTGGTGATAACAGAATATTACCGCTTGTGCAAAGAGAAGACCTCATGTTGCAACCATGAAGAAGAAATTGCCGCTCTTGAGACCACCAAGGCCAAGCTATTGAGTTTGAGTAGCAAGCAAGAAGAGTCTTTGGTGGAATGTCTCCGCATGAGCAAGGAGAAGGCCACTTGTTGTGATCATGAGGAAGAAATAGCCGCCTTGAAGAGAAGGGAAGCCAAGCTCATGGAGATCAATTCCATGCAAGAGGAAGCATTGAAGGAGTACTTTCCTTTGAGCAAGGACCGTGCGTGTTGCACTCATGAAAGTGACATTGCAAAGATGGAGAGTGACAAGCGCTTACTCATGAAGATGAACGCTCTCCAAGAAGAAGCTTTGATGGAACACTTCCGGGTGAACAAGGCAAAGAAATTCCAAGTGTTTGATATTTGCCACCCTCATCCGGAGCATGAAGATGAAGTCAATCGTTTGAAGGCCAAAGTTGATAGACTCCAAGTTCAAGCCAAGTACTTGGAAGGATTCATTGAAGCTAAAGATGGAGCCAAAGAGGGCTCTTACATTGAAGGAGGAGTGGCTACCAAGCCAAAGAGAAAGAGGAATAAGAGGACCAAGAAGAAGAAGAACAAGGAGAACATGGAGATCAACCTTGAGGAGAGCGATGCTAGCTCAAGAAGGGATGAAGTACCCAACTCCGCCTCGAAGGGTTTCGCCGGCTCTAACAACCCTTCTCATGTTCTTTTTGTTGATTACTATGGACATATTCGTGCTCGCTTTATTGGTCCTCAAAAGGAAAATGTTGATTGGACTATTTGGGTTCCCAAACCCCTTGTTACTAACATGCTAGGACCCATTGAAAAATAGGTACCTAAATCCAAGACTTGATTCCTTGTAGGACTATGCTTCCGGTGGTGCTAAGTGGGTGGTTGATAGTGGAGCCACAAGTCATATGATCGGAAGCAAGAATATTGTTGTCGACCTCGAGCCTTCTCACTCTACCGTATCATATGGCGACAACACGTGCTCTAAGGTATTGGGTCTTGGCAAGGTGGTGGTAACACCCGACATCTCACTTGTGAATGTCCTACTTGTCGAGACCCTTGGTTACAATTTACTCTCCGTTCATCAAATTGCTTGTATGGGTCTATGTACTTTCTTTGATGAACATATGGTGGTCCTCTTGTGGATCAAGACACTCAATATAGCTTTTGTTGGATATGTAGAGAACGGATTGTATGTTGTCGATTTCTCCGGAAAGACAACATCTTCCGCTCTTTGCCTATTCGCCAAAGGTGACAAGGGTTGGTTATGGCATCGCCGACTAGCCCATGTCAACATGAGGACTTTGCAAAGTCTCCACAAGGGTGGCCACATTCTCGGACTAAAAGAAGATGTCTCTTTTTGCAAAGATCGTGTTTGTAGGGCTTGCGTACAAGGAAAAATGCATGGAGCTCCTCACAAGACCAAGACTATCATCTCTACCAGAAGATGCTTGGAGCTCCTACATGTTGATCTCTTCGGTCCACCGTCTCATGAAAGTCTTGGAGGAAAGAAGTATTGCCTCGTCATTGTTGATGACTATTCACGCTATTGTTGGGTATTGTTCTTCAAGTACAAGAGTGAGACTCAACGGACCATGATGGAGTTTGCCAACCAAGTTCAACGCAAGTACGACAACAAGATCCTCACAATAAGGAGCAACAATGGTACGGAGTTCAAGAACTACACCTTAGATGACTTCCTCGGCGAAGAAGGAATCCAACACCAATACTCCACGCCATATACTCCCCAAAAAAATGGGTGATAACCCACAAGTATAGGGGATCGCAACAGTCTTCGAGGGAAGTAAAACCCAAATTTATTGATTCGACACAAGGGGAGGTAAAGAATACTTATAAGCCTTAACAACTGAGTTGTCAATTCAGCTGCACCTAGAAAAGCACTAGTAACAGGGGTGATGTGAAAGCAGCAGTAATATGAGAGCAAAAGTAACAGTAACACAGCAGCGGTAACAGTAACACAGAGGCAATGGCACCAAAAAAAATAGTTGATACTACTTCCAATGACATATAGAACGAGTATATGATGATGAGAGATGGACCGGGGTTCCCAGCGATCTACACTAGTGGTAACTCTCCAGTAACAAGTGACAAGTGTTGGGTGAACAAATTACAGTTGGGCAATTGATAGGATTGAAAGCATTAAGATAGAACATCAAGATTATTAATCATGTAGGCATGTTTTCCATATATAGTCGTACGTGCTCGCAATGAGAAACTTGCACACTATCTTTTGTCCTACCAGCCGGTGGCAGCCGGGCCTCAAGGGAATCTACTGGCTATTAAGGTACTCCTTTTAATATAGCACCGGAGCAAAGCATTAACACTTGGTGAAAACATGTGATCCTCATATCACAGCCTTCCCCTCCGGTTGTCCCAATTTCTGTCACTTTGGGGCCTCGGGTTCCGGACAGCAATATGTGCAAACAACTTGTAGATACAATCTAAGCAATAATTATAGAGCTTAAATCTAAGATCATGCCACTCGGGCCCTAGTGACAAGCATTAAGCATAACAAGGTTGCAGCAACAATAACTTCACAAACTTTATAGATAGACTAATCATAATGTATCATCCATCGGATCCCAACAAACACAACACCGATTACATCAGATGGATCTCAATCATGTAAGGCAGCTCATGAGATCATTGTATTGAAGTACATGGGAGAGAGAGAGTACCAACTAGCTACTCGCTAGAACCCATAGTCCATGGGGGAACTACTCACGGAGCATGATGGAGGCGGTGGCGTCGATGGAGATGGCTTCCGGGGGCACTTCCCCGTCCCGGCAGGGTGCCGGAACAGAGATTCTGTCCCCCGAATTGGAGTTTCGCAATGGCGGCGGCGCCCCTGGAGTCTTTCTGGAGTTTCGTCAATTTGTCTCGCGTTTTTAGGTCGAACGGGCTTATATAGGCGAAGAGGCGGCGCAGGAGGGGCACCAGGGCGCCCTGCCCATAGGCCGGCGCGGCCAGGCCTGAGCCCGCGTGGCCCTATGGTGTGGGGGCCCCAGGCCTCCCCTCTGACTCCCCTTCGGTGTCCTGGTCCGTCTCGGTGAATTATGATGTTTGGTCTTCGTTTCGTCGAATTCCGAAAATATTGCCCGAACAGCCTTTCTGGAACCAAAAACAGCAGAAAACAGGAACTGGCACTTTGGCATCTTGTTAATAGGTTAGTTCCGGAAAACGCATAAAAACATTATAAAGTGTGAGCAAAACATGTAGGTATTGTCATAAAACAAGCATGGAACATCAGAAATTATAGATACGTCGGAGACATATCAATGGGGTCGCCGAAAGGAAGAATCTAACCTTGATCGAAGCCACTCGAACCATGATGATGGAATACAAGTCTAACTACAATTTTTGGGCGGAAGCTATCTCTACCGCATGCCACGCTACTAATCGTCTCTACTTTCGCAAAGGTCTTGAGAAGACACCATATGAGATCCTCACCGGCAACAAGCCAAATGTGTCATACTTCAAGGTCTTCGGATGCAAATGCTATGTGCTTGTCAAAGACACACGCCTATCTAAGTTTGATTCAAGAGCTCAAGAAAGAATTTTCGTTGGCTATGCTACGGATTCTCACGCCTATAGAGTCTTCAAAAAGTCAAGCGAGCGAGTTGTAGAATCTTGTGATGTGACATTCGATGAAGATGATAGATCCTTGGAGGAGTGAAGTGCTTCTTGTGAGAAAGGAGATGTAATTTCCCTGGATACCATAGGAAGGATGGGTGTTGGCATTCGCCGACCTCAAGAGCTACCTTCTATGAGTACCGGGGAAGGACCAAGTTCCACCCAAGTGGAGCCATCTACACCACAAGGCCAAGCTTCTTCCGTTGATCTTACAAATGCAAGTCAACCTCTACAACAACCTCAAGTTCAACCTCAACCTCTACACCAACCTCAAGTTCACCCTCAACAACTACAACAATCAAGTCCAAGTTCACCTCAACAAGCTCAAGAACAACATTCACCGCAAGCTCATCTACCACAGCAACCAACATCAAGTGACCAAGGCCGAGCTTCAAGTTCTTCTCCGAGTGGTTCGGGGATAATCTTTATGGACAATACTACTCCTAGTACCCCCGAGCCATCCGGCTCTCATGATGATGATGCCTCTTTCAACAACAATGGAGGTCAAGGCGAGGACCTAAACTGTGATGAAGGCGAAGAGGACTCACAAGAATATTCTCCTTTAGCCGACACTCGCCGTGAAGATCCTACTACAAGACACTTGTGTCTCAAGTCTCATTCCTTGCGTAATATCATTGGTGATCTAGAGAGCAAAGTAACCACCCGGAGGCAACTAGCAAACTTTTGTGAGCACTACGCCTTCGTCTCTATGGCGGAACCACTCAAAGTTAATGATGCTCTCAAAGATCCCGATTGGTTGAATGCAATGCAAGAGGAACTCAACAACTTCAAGAGGAATGATGTGTGGACTCTCATGAAATGACCCGATCATTGCCGCAATGTTATCGGCACCAAATGGGTTTTCAAGAACAAGCAAGATGAAAGTGGCATGGTCATCCGCAACAAAGCAAGATTGGTGGCACAAGGCTATTCTCAAGTCGAAGGCGTGGACTTTGGTGAAACCTTTGCACCCGTTGCAAGGCTTGAGTCCATTCGTATCCTTTTGGCCTTTGCCTCTCATAATGGCTTCAAGTTGCAACAAATGGATGTTAAGAGTGCTTTTCTTAATGGTCCTCTACATGAGGAAGTATATGTGAAGCAACCCCCGGGGTTCGAGGACCCCCATTTCCCGGACCATGTCTTCAAGCTCAAAAAGGCCCTATATGGACTCAAACAAGCTCCTAGAGCTTGGTATGAGCATCTAAAGGAGTTGCTTGAAGACCGTGGTTTCGAAGTGGGGAAAATTGATCCCACTCTTTTTACTAAGAAAGTCAATGGGGAGCTTTTCGTATGGCAACTCTAGTAGATGACATCATATTTGGCTCGACTAACACAAAATTCAATGATGAGTTTGCTATGTTGATGACAAATAGGGTTGAGATGTCAATGATGGGTGAACTCAAGTACTTTCTTGGGTTCGAGATCAAGCAAATGCGACAAGGCACCTTCATCAATCAAGCAAAGTACCTCCAAGACATGCTCAAGCGCTTTGATATGAAGGACGCAAAAGGCATTGGAACTCCGATGTGTCTCAAGTGTCAACTCTCTCTTGAAGAGACCAGCAAGGCGGTGGATCCCAAGCTCTACCGTTCGATGATAGGTTTGCTTCTTTACCTTTGTGCCTCTCACCCGGATATAATGTTAAGCGTTGGTATGTGTGCACGGTTTCAAGCGAGCCCGAAGGAAAGCCACATTGTGGCGGTCAAAAGGATCTTTCGATATTTAGTTGATACCCCACACTTCGGACTATGTTACCCAAGGGACACGGACTTTGCTTTGGTTGGTTTCACCGACTCCGATTGGGCGGGCGACAAGGTTGATAGGAAGTCTACATCCGGAGCTTGTCACTTTCTTGGAAGATCTTTGGTGTGTTGGTCCTCGAAGAAGCAAAATTGTGTCTCCGTCTCCACCGCGGAAGCCGAGTATATTGCCGCGGCAAGTAGTTGTGCTCAAATCTTGTTGATGAGGCAAACCTTGCGGGACTATAGACTCGAGTATAGCAAGGTGCCTCTTTTGTGTGACAATGAGAGCGCAATCAAGATCTCTTACAATCTGGTTCTTCATGGCAAGACGAAGCACATTGAGATACGTAACCACTTCATCCGGGATCACATTGCTCGCGGAGATATTGTACTATCCTACATTGGTACCAAGGAGCAATTGGCGGACATCTTCACGAAGCCCTTGGATGAGAAGCGTTTCATTGAGTTGAGGCATGAGCTAAATATCATTGATCCATCAAACTTTGCTTGACCGTCGTGCGCACATACCACTCCTAACCTTTATATCTAGATGAAAGGCACGCATGTACATAGGGGGAGTGCGGTTTAAATCTATTGAGCTATCCCTCCCCCATAATGCATAAAGAAATCCAAAACATATGCTATTCGTCAATTAAGTGACTTATGAGCTTCATGTTGAGTTGTAGTATGTGAGTCCTAGATACATCTACGCGACCTCACACTACTACACTCTTACACGGTGGCTTCGGCCACCAACCTCCTCTTTTGAGGATTTTTTCGGTTCTTTGTGTTTCTTTGTGACTTTCTTTTTGTCCTTCTTCTTTGTTATCTTTTTCTTCATGTTTTTGAAGAACCTCATTCAAGCTTGTTTTCCCTCTTGGTTTTTGCAAGCTTGGTTGTATGCTCTTTTTCTCCATCCTTCTAGTTTCTTTACCCTCCTTTTTGGTGTTCTGATGCCAAAGGGGGAGAAGTTCCTATGTGGATGGGGACCTTTGTTGGTTGTAGCCTTGTGGTCCTAGTTGCTTATCTTGTCTTGTGGCTACATCAACAACTCTATGGAGGCATCTTACGGTGAGTTTGGGTATTCTCAAGCCTATGGTATGATAACTTCACCCAAATCTCCTTACATGATCTTATGTTGCCTCCATATTGTGCATATGCTATTTGAACATGTCATTTATCCGTGTTGCATATGTGCTTGGTTTGTAAAAACTAGGGGGAGTGATGCTTCTAGAACATGTGTGTTTGTATTCAAATACATATTCATAATATGCACATGTTTAGGGGGAGCTCCGTCGAGCTTTTGCAAATCTAAGTATCTCATCATAATATCATATGTTATTGTAAAGTCTTGTGTTGTCATCAAACACCAAAAAGGGGGAGATTGTAAGAGCAAAGTCTAAACCCCGGGTTTTGTGTGTTTGATGACAACACTTGAGTAATCTCACCGTGTGCCTTGAGTATCATTGTTAGATTTGCAAGTGCACGGTGACCTCGCTGGACACGTGAAGATCGGAAGACTGAAGCGTAGTTTATAGGCTTTCTGGTTTTGTGTGTGTATCGCGAGGTGACATGGCTGGAGAGAAAAAGGGGAGAAAACCAGTTTTAGCCAGGCCGGTACTACCGGTACCTGTAGCGGTAGTACCGCTACCCCTATAGGTACCGCCCACGGTACCGCTCTTAGTTCTGCGCTGACTTTGACCCATAATACGGGTTGCGGTACCTCTGCAGTACCTGGAGCGATAGTACCGCTCACGAGTGGTAGTACCGCCCACGGTACCGCTCAGGTAACGCAACTTGTTAAGGCAGTACCGCTCTGGTACCGCTCCGGTACCGCTTCGAGTCCAGTAAGGTTTGGACCCTGTTGCGGTACCTCGAGCGGTACAGCGAGCGGTAGTACCGCTCTGCGTCCACGTGGACCAGATCTTGGGATTTTGAACTCAGGGCGGTAGTACCGCTTCCCAAAAGCGGTAGTACCGCTTAGGCGGAAACTGGACATAACGGTTGGATTTGGAGGAGCCTATTTAAGGCCCCCTTCTTGCCCAACTCGTTTTTATCTCTCCTCTCTCTCTCTCTCCTCCATTGTTGCTGAGCCAAAACCTTGAGGATCTCCCCAACCATCCAACCAATCTTGCCCAAACTTTGAGGAGTGGTGGAGGAGACCCCGATCTATAGTTCTACCAAGAGAGATTTCACCAATACTAGCTATTCCTTAGTGGATCTTGGTGGTAGGGTTCCTATGGTGGGACATTGGAGATGTGCAGCTATGGAGGCTAGCTTGGTGATGTACTAGCTCCATAGGGTGTTGGGAGCATCCTTGTGTGTGGAGCTCGCCCCAACCTTGTGAAGGAATCACCGCCTCGACCGGTGCCTTAGTGGAGAAGGGGGAGCACCTTCGTGGAGCTCTCTCGAGGAAGAAGGTGAGGCCTTCCTTCGTGGTGTGGTCGTCTAGTCTCTTGTGTGAGACTAGCACCTCCTCAACACAGACGTACTTCCTATTGTGGAAGGAACTGCGGGAAACAAACCTCGCCTCGTCTCCGCGCGCCCCGGTTGTCTCGCTCCTTACTCTTACGTACTATCTTGTTGATTGCTTGTTGCACTTGTCCTAGGATCATTGTAGGAACACCGCTATCGCTAAAGCTCTCACCTTTATCTTCCGTTGCACTAAAAATTGAAAAGGGCTAAAACTTATCGTAGCGCCATTCACCCCCCCTCTTGTTCGCTACGATCCATTCACATGCAAATCTAGGTATTTGTGTAATAATCGTGCGTGTTTTCTTATGATGCAAATCTTGGTCTTGAAGTGGGCAGTGCATGCCAATCTAGAGTATATATATACGAATGAAAATATGGAAGCCTCGAACGTTCGTTCATGGAAAATATGGATCAGGAGAAGATAATAAAAAAGAAAAGTTGAGAGATCGAGGCAGAAGGCAACCTTTGGGTGAAGCGGGAGACATGCATTGCCTTTTTGGGTGAAGTTGACTGTCCTTGTGAGTACAGGTTTGCACTGACACCGCCTGTGCGAGCTATTAATAGCGCCACCCTAACTACACTCCCTAAACCACCAAGCACTTATCCTTTCACCTGTATAGAATAATATTTGTCATAGGTATGGAACAATTTTTTCAAGATCTGCGACATGTAATTTGGCCCGGAGGGGTTAGGCTAGGCTTGTGTTGGAAGATTCACAGAAGGATCGGATCGAGCTGCATTGAGGGTCTGGGTGGAAAACCCAAAAACCTTCGTTACTTAGCGCTAGCTAACAGATAACACTCCAATTCACATTATTAGTTGATTCAACTTCGTCTAGATTCGTATGTACCTAGTTAATTTACTAAACTTCATGCGCATCTAACAAGTGGAGTCAATTATCATTAGCAAGCATAAGTGTTTCATTTTTATCCATAGCATTTAAAGCCTCCCAAGATTTATCTATTACACATATTTAATAGTTACTTCAAGGCTCTTTTGTTGTAGGAGGTTTTTGAAAGACACAACTTCGTGTGTTAGGAGATCAACTTTCTCACTTAAAGCATCTTGCCTTTCAAATTTTGCTATGAATCCTTTATTTCACTCTTTTTGTGTAGAAATAAAATATCTAGGGATTTCTATTTTTGTGCCCTTGGGTCCTTAATTGTACTCAGTTTTCCCGAGCTCCTTAGTGTTTCCTCAGTTTTACCCAAGTCCTTGTGTGAAATCCGCAGAAGGAGCTCGGAAGGGAGGATTCCCGTTTAGTTGACCGTTTCGTGCTGACGTGTGGGGCCCCATCACGTGGGGCTGGTAGAAAGGGACCGCGTGGGACAGGACGAGACCGCGTTTGGTTGCACGTGAGCAGGAGCTGGGTTATGTCTCTCTCGGCCCAAATTGACATTTTTAAGAGAACATTATTTCCCTCTTTCTCTCTTTGTCTTTTTTCACCAAATTAGTATCAAATGTAGATAAGCTTCCAATTCTGTCTTTATTTGTGCCTTTTGGCCCTCATTTTTTGCCCAATGTGGCAGCAAATCTAGTACTCCCTATGGTCCATATTAATGACCTCACCTATCTTGGTTCATATGTACTCTGTATCTAGTTAAATCTATAAGCAAATCTCGATGCTAATGTACGATAAATTCACACCGTCATAATAAATTGAGAAAACAAAGTAGGGCCAACAAAGTATAGTAGAATAGGGATAGATAATAAGCTGCATACAGCAGCCAACATAACATGTTCTTAACAAAGACATGCCAATAATGAGGTTCTTCACAACACCAACAGAGTAACAACATAATAACAAAATAAAAAACTGCTTTGCAGCAGCAACACATGTCCTGGACTCCGCCTACTCCATTCCCATCTGGCTCTTCCTCCAGTTCTTGCTCCCCTGTCCCTTGATCTTGGGCACATTGGGCTTTATCGGAGGCATGCGCCCGTCAGTGATTTCCACCCGCTGGAAGTTGCGGAGGTGAATGCCGAGCGCCTTGTGCTTGGCGCGGAAGGCGTAGACGTTCACTGTCGCGCTGACATTGGGGAAGGTCCTTCCGATGTCCTCGGCATACGTGAATAGGCAGTTGAAGTCGGTGCCGCCGAGTCTCCTAGTGCATAAGGGGTACTTGTAGACACCTTTGGCGAAGTAGGAGGTGTACTGGCCGACCTGCAGGGTCCGCAGCACCTGCCGAGCCTTGGTGTGCTGATCCTCCTCGTCGCTACCGACGTCGCTGCCAAACACCTGATCCATATCAAACAAAAACTATGAGTGAATGAGTTGCAACAATGACATAACGTGCATGATAAAAAGTTAGGAAAAACAGATGAAGCCTCAGTTAGAGTGAACATGATTATATATCTACAGAGACGGGGTTAGAGAACCAAAGCTCATGCGCAACATATTTGTACACAGCAATGGTTCGTAGAACCTTCCCTGTACAAATTTGTGCCCAACGATTCATCATAGGCAAAGAAACAAATTTCAGATCTGAATTTGAACAAATTCCAGATTATTTGCAAAATTAAACGATTGATATCTTTTGATTCGTGCATAAATTAAATGATTGAGATCTCATGATTACTTGCATAAATTAACCGAATGGCCAAACCCCAAATCTTAAAGGGAACAAAATCAAGAAGGGATCAAATCAAAATGGAATAAAATTGGCGCAAATATTAACCCAATACTCATCCTACCTACAGATCGGCACTAATAGTTACTAGGGAACCAGCAAAAATAGGGTTGAAAAAGGAAAGGGGAACAACAAAGGAGCAAACCGTAGTTACCTCGTTCCAAGAGTTATCCATGCAGGTGTCGTAGGGGTTCGATGGCCTAATGTACGGCAGCCTCCATTACACCGGCGGGAGCCGCCAAAGCACCGGCGATGGCGACGGTCGTAGAGGGGATGGCGTCGAGGACGGAGGCGCCGCTTGCAGTCGACGGCATCGAGGATGATGGGATTCGCATTCTCCTTGTCCATCCTCAGCAAACGAGAGGGAGAGGGTTTTTTTGCTTTGGAGAAGATGATGAGACGTGAGAGGCAGCGTTGCGTGAGGGAGTGAGAGTGACAGTGATAGTGCGAGGAGGCGAACAGGGAGAGGCATCTATAAAGGCGAGAGGTCCTAAATGCGACACGCGTCCTACGCGTCCACTATTGCACGTCTGCATGTCTTCGAATTCTACACCGCGACATGCGTCCACTATTGCACGTCTTCAACTTTTGCACCGCGATCCGCGTCCTACGCATCAACAATTGCACGTCTTCCACTTCTGCACCGCAACACGCGTCCTCGAATCTAACCCTAGAAATTTAGATATACTCAGGTATACCCTCGAGTCTTATACTAGCATTTTTTATGTGCTCAGTTTTCCCCTTGAGTGCTAATACTGGCTAGTGAAATATACTCAGTTTTACCCTCAAGTGGTTCCTCAACAGAGAGTGAACGAATGGGATTAAGTTAGTTAAATGAGTCATTTAATGTGCAAAAAATTCAAAAAAAAGATAAAACCATAGTGGCACTTACTCATGGAATCTTCTGACGCGACCTGCCACGTTGGGAACCATAACAATCATAGATAAATCAAGTTTTACCACAAATTGCCACTTCTCAAGTCACCTAGTAGCTATGAAGGTGCATGGCTTTCCACAATAAGCCCTTCCTAAATTAGCTTTCCCCAAAACATACTTTGTCTGAATGAGGCCACAGTTTTCACACTCATGTATATTTGTATTGCAAATAGTTTGAGATGGGCCAAGATGGGTTTTATTGTACAAAACATGCATTTTCTATTTTCTAAATCTCATATTTGAATCCCTTAGTCTGTTTACTACTCACGTGCCTTTGGTTTCTTGATACTACTCAGTTTTGCCCTCTCCCTTCACAAACTCTCACAGAAACCCAACCTTGCCCTGATTGGTCTAGCCCTTATCACGCGGACCGTGCCCGCCGACTGTTGATCGTATGATCTAACGGGCAGGATAATCCCTCTCTCTCTCTCTGATCGGGTCCGCCACCATCTCTCTCTCTGTCGGCGGCTAGCTTCCACCCTCTATGTATGCTAAATACCCAGTTTGCCACCGTATTCAGCAAGTTTGGTTTTTTGTATTATTTTTCACGCGCTGAAAATTATAAACTGTTTTATGCATTACTTTTCACGCAAAAAATGATAAACCATCACCAATTTCTTGTAGCCATTACTTTTCACGCAAAAAATGATAAACCATCACCAATTTATTGTAGCCATTACTTTTCACGCAAAAAATGATAAATCATCACCGATTTGTTGTAGCCATTACTTTTCACGCAAAAAATGATAAACCATCACCGATTTCTTACCATTACTATTCACGCAAAAATGATAAACTATCATCGATTTCTTGTAGACATTACTTTTCACGCTAAAAGTGATAAACGAAACAATATATCTATCTCTGTATTTGAAGTTTGGGAGGGTTCACCATCTACTTATGTTAACTTTCGAGGTTTTGACCTGAAAATCAACTAGGTATTATAAAGGGAAATAAAAGTTCAAAAAAATGTAAAAACCCTAACCCTAACCCTAAACCCTAACCCAAGTTTGGCATACATGATGCCATACCTGTAACAACAAGGAATATCTAAAAAGTTTCACAAAATTTGAAATTTAGGGTGAAAATGATGCATACATGATGCCGTTTTTCGAGGTTTTGACATGAAAATCAACTGGGTACTATAAAGGGAAATAAAAGGTTCGAAAAATGTAAAAATGAAACAATCTATCTATCTCTGTATAGAAGATCATCTGTATGAAATTTGAGGTCACTTAGAGAAGGTAGAAAAAATCACCTTGTTACAAAAGCTGGTTTCAGTGAGACGAAACGGCATCTGCTTAAGCAAAGTGATTTTTTTGAACATCTCCAATTGACCCCAAATTTGCCATACATGATGCCATACGTCTAACAACAAGGAATGTCTAAAAAGTGGCAAAAACTTTTGCCGAACCATATAGCTCTATCAAAAAGAACCTCACCATGGTGCCAGTAAAATTCTCAGTTACAAACTTTCGTATTTTACCTAACCTTCAAATGGAAACTTGTTTCAAATTCATTTTGGTGTACAAGAAACAAATCCCACCTTGATTCGAGCACCACAGCCTCCAAACGATACCGATGCCGATATCGGCATGGTCAGAACGGCTATGCTCGCCACCACTGCTAGGTCACCGTCGGGATGCACCCTCAATCTCGTCCCCTCATTCGATCACTGACACACCAGAGATACCACCGAGGCCAATGCCGAACGTACATGTTGATGCCAATACCGAACGTGCACGCCGTTGTGGGCACGGCCACGCCGCACCGCTATGCTGGACGCCACAAACCACCGCGAGGTCTTTCCGTTTGCCACCATACTCCCCTAGCACCCATCTATAGACGTCAGAAAGGAGAGACACTAGTTTTCTCTACATTGCTCGCGTTCGTGGCCGACACCGTCAGTCAAAGTGTTGAGATAGTCGTCGATGTCCTCGACCATTTCTTCTCTTCTTTGCATGGTTAAACGCGTATAGTTTATATCTGTGTAATGTGTCTGGTCTCGCCTCATGCAGTTCTTTCTGGTCGTCGATCTCATCTCGGCACCCCGCAGGCCACCTCCTCTGTGCCATCACTATAGAGCTCCGTTTAAAAATCTAATCCTACCCGTGTATTGCCCCTTGTATCAGCATCATGGCCCCACTTGTCATTCGATATACCGAAGCCCCACTCGTCCATGTTTTGGTCAGGGATACGGTGATGCTTACGGTCAAACAAAGATGGATGGTCTGACATGTCTTTGCGGGCTCTATGTGGCCCCACTAGTCAGCAGATAATGGTCAAAGTTGTTGACCCATCGAGCAACCGGCCGTTCCAGCACTTGTGAGGGTTTCAGACAAGGGCTTGGGCAAAACTGAGGAAAATTTGAGCGGTTGGAGAAAACTGAGCACAACTAAGGACCCGAGGGCACGAAAATAGAAATCCCAAATAAATGGTGTTTTCTAATTTATTAGAGTTATTACCACTAGCATATTTGTTGGGCACATAAGGTGGTCGGCCATATGAATTGTTGTAATTGCTCCCATACCCATTGTTGCCAAAGTTTCTTATAAAATTAACGTTTTCATTGTTGTTCCCAACTAATTCTTGTAGAGGGACATTGTCACTATTTTGTTTGGCTATGTATATGGCATGAATTTTATTAGATAAACGATTTTCTTATCCAGACGAATGCACTTTCTTAGTGGGATTAGGTGCTCATTCAGTGTGCCATTGACTATGATTATCTAGCATGCTTTCTGATATGGCTTTAGCTTCAGGCACAATTTTACTCATAAAAACACCCTAGCAGCAGAATTTATCATGATTCTTAACATTATATTTAGGAAAAATTTGCTACTGGACACAGTTGTATTTCGGTCTTAGCCGAAACACACCATAAAAACGTGTCTTTGCCCAGTACCATTATAATTTTGCGATACATTTGTCACAACACACCAAAAGCCAAAAACAGAAATATTTCTTTAATTTCTCACGAAATAGATTACCTAGAATCAAACCGGCTTTTCCCTTCCCATCTAGAAAAACAGGAAACCAAACCAAACTGGTTTTCTTCCCTATGTGTAGCGATGAAGGTGATGAAGGCCAACATTGATCAGCACGAGCCCTAGTAGGATTTTGGAACCACAATCCTTCATCTTGTGCGGCTGCCACCGTACCTCTTCTCACCACCGGCGAACGCTCATACCTCACCCCAAGGACACTTACCGGCCGGCCCCGTCGTGTCCTCACCATTGGCGACCGGCTGCAGGGACAAAAGTGCAACACCGCCTAGGAGGGTCCTGGGCCCTTCACCATCGCTCTCTCGGCCGCTCTCTGGTTCCCTCATCCTCAATCACCGGAGCCCTCACGCTGGAACATGATCTACCAGCGGCCATGGACGACGACATGACCTGGGTGCCCAAGGGGTAATGTTTTGCCGTGATTCCCTGCCAATTACATGTATACGTATGACCTGACAGAAGGCACATAAAAGAGCACCATTTTTTGCATCAGAAATTCATAAGTATAGAGTAGCAGTACCCAGAGAAAACCGTTCAAACATCAATTGATATCTACGAACCTCGAGTGGGCCAAAAGTTTAAGTACAGAAAAAACGGTCTAAAACTAGACGGGGATGGTCATCATAAGTAAAATAATAATCAAACTTTCCATTTTTTGGCTTTCGGTGTGTTGTGGCAAACATACCAGAAAATTATAATGGTATTGGGAAAAGACACATTTCGATGGTGTGTTTCGGCAAAGAACGGAATATAACGATGTCCCGTAGCAAATTTTTCCTTATATTTAACCAATTATAAAAAAAGAGTGTAAGATAGTCCATTCAATAACTCCATGTGATGGGCAAGTTCTAAGCATGTTTTTAATTCTTTCCTAGGTTGTTGCTACATGCTCATTATCATTTTGTCAAAATGATAGGATGCTATTTCTATGTTGTAAGATCTTAACAGGTGGGTAATACTTTTTAATAAAAGCTTCTTTAAGATCATCCCAAGATTGATACTAGCACTAGGTAATGACACTAACCATTCTTTAGCTTTTCTGTCTAAGTGAAAATGGGAATAGTTTAAGTTTGAAAATATTGTTTTCCAAAATTTTAAACTTTTGCATATCACAAATTACATAGAAATCATGTAAATGCATAGATGCATCTTCACTAGCACTACCTCCAAATTGTTCCCTAGTTATAAGATTTAATAACATAGGGTTTACTTCAAAGCTTTCAGCAGTTATTTCAGGTGTAGCGATAGGTTTAGCAATAAAATGATCATTAGGAGTGTCTGTGTACTCACACAACTTAGTATTTCTTTCTCTCGTTATTTTCAGAAGATAATTACTACTAATTTTTATGTGTTTTTCAATTTTTATGAATAGGAACTAAAAACCAAATACTAAAAACAAGACAAGTAAAATACAATGCAAAATCTAAAAGAGATAAGAGAGCTCACAGCGGTGCAACCTCCCCAAGCTTAGGTATTTGCAATAAGTTGATGAAGAAAGCAACGACACCAGAAATATCTTTCTATTGCCTTGGGAGTTGATGTACTCACAACTTGACGAGGATGCATTTGTAAGATGCTCTTCCAGTTCCCCTGCAACGGCGCCAGAAAATATGTCTTGATGGAGCTTGACAGTACCAGCAAAAGTGTCTTGAAACATTGGGACTCCAAGTACAGAGTGTGTAGTCCATGAAGAAATTTTCCCCACAAGGGTGACTCGAGGGTTATATCGAACTCTCGGGGAACTACACAAAGAGGTAACTCTCCCTCTCTTCTTCTAGCAATCCTACAAAGTAAATTAAAGCCTTGAGTCCCCAACTTCAGCGTGTAGTTGTCAAGCACAAGGTTTCACGTAAGTAAATAAAACACAAGTAATAATAAAACAAGTAAAACTATATAAAATAAAGTAAAGACAGTAAAAGGATTGATTTTTTTGGGGGGATTTGGATGCAAATAGGATAAGTAAATATTTTTGGATTTTTGGATTAAAATAATGCAGCAAATAAAAAGTAAGATAAAAGCAATATAATCGTGTTTCTTATGATAAAAAGTGGACCAGGGTTCATGGGTTCACTTGACTATTCTCTCTTTTAAGTTGTATTGGACAATAGCAATTCATCAATGAGATATGAAGAGCAAAATAATAACATATGAAAGATATGAATTCATATGGGCATCACATCCTAACGTAGAGATGATGCAACACATCTCTCTTATACTCCACAAGAAAGGGAAAACTACATGCAATCTTCTATTAAGAATTAACGGAGCACAACCATAAGTACTTTGACATGATGTTTGCATATCAAATATGCTACCTTGAACAAACAAGATCATCACTTTTGTCATGTGACGAACATAGCACATGCATTCACTTTATCGCTAGTGAGGTAGCAAAAGAAAAGTCAAAACCATAATAGATCATGATTTTTTTGTCCTATTCGAACACTAAAATCATGCTACTCCATCTAATACACACATCACCCCACACACGCTCTTGCATATGATGCATGTAAAATGCATACATGAACTTTGTCCTTTATCATATTGAATTCCCACATATTTGTTGATAATATCATATTTTACATTGATTTATGGGGATTTACCAATGATCCCCTTTATTTGGTTTATAACTTTGCAGAACAAGAAATCCCTGTTTTGCGTCTTTTTCACTTTCAGAGACCTATACGGAGTAAAATTGACCTGAGCTTTTTGGAGCGTTACTTTTTCATCGGCAGAAGCACCCTGGAGCTTGGAAGCATACCTAGATGGGCGTGAGGCCCAAAAGAGGTCAAGTGACGCGCCCAAACATGGTGCGCACGCCACCCACCCTCTTTCAGCCGCTGATCGTCCAATTGATCTGATTCTTTCGCCCACCGACGTATTTTGACCTAAAAATCACTATATATATGGTCTCGAAGAGTTCTTGGGAGGAGAGCGCCACAGAAGACATAAACGCGAAAACAGAGGCTGCAGCACCGAAGATTGGAGGGGGAAACTCCGCTGGGATCACCGCTGGAGGGATCTCCACGTTCTAACAACATCTTCATCATCACCATGATCAAGGGGGGGGGGGTATTCCACCTTTGGACTATGGGTTTGTGGCAGTAGCTTGATCTATTTCTCTTATGTTTTTCATAGTTCTTAGTGTCATATGAGCTTACCTACATGATTATGGCCATATTTGTAATACCTATGTGGTGGATCCTTAGTCTATGGTATTGTGCTATGAGATCTAATCATATTATGTGCAAAATGTATTGATAGATGCATATTATGTACCCCGTTCTTAAGTATATGTTTTGATCCAACTTATATGCAAGAGCGTGTGTGGGGTGATGTGTGTATTAGATGGAGTAGCGTGGTTTTAGTTATTGGATACTGACAACAAATTTATGATCTATTATGGTTTTGCCTTTTCTTTTGCTACCTCACTAGCGATAAAGTTAATTCATGTGCTATGTTCATCATGTGGCAAAAGTGACGATCTTGTTTGTTCAAGGTAGCATATTTGATATTCAAACATCATGTCAAAGTACTTATGGCTATGCTATGTTAATTCTTAATACAGGATTGCATGGATCTTTCCCTTTCTTGTGGAGTATCGGAGAGAGATATGTTGCATCGTCTCTATGTTAGAACGTGATTCCCATATTAATGTGTATCTTTCACATGTTATTATTTTGCATCTTCATATGTCATTGATGAATTGCTATTTGTCTGCTACAACTTAAAAGAGAGAATAGTTAAGTGAAGGTATGAACCCTGGTCCACTTTTATCATAAGAAACACCGTTATCTTGCTTTTATCTTGTTCTATTTGCTGCACTATTTTAATCCGAAAATACAAAAATATTTACTTTCCTTATTTGCATCCAAAACAACCAAAGCAATCAATCCATTTACTGTTTTTACTTAGTTACTTTATTTTATCTAGTTTTACTCACTTTATTATTACTTGTGTTTTATTTACTTACGCGAAACCTTGTGCTTGGCAACCACACTGTGGAGTTGGGGACACAAGGCTTTATTTGATATCGCAGGATCGCTGGAACAAGAGAGGAAGAGATAACTCTTTGCTCAGTTCCCCAAGAGTTTGATATAAACTCTCGAGTCACCCTTGTGGGAAAAAAACTCCGCTGACACAACACTCTGCACTTGGAGTCCCAACGTCATCAGCATAATATTTGGATCAAAAACCAATACTTAAGAACGAGGTACATGAGAACAGAGTGTCACTCTGGTGGCTTGTGGTGCAAGAGCGCACCCCGCCGCCCTGGTTCGAATCCCACATTCGACAGGCGCGCTTACGGAGTTTTTCTTCTATAAGAAAATGCCGACAGGTGCTAGTGCTTGGGTTGGTCTCAATTTTTTTTAGAACGAGGTACATAATATGCATCTATCAATACATCTTGCACATAATATGATCAGATCTTATAGCACAATATCACAGAATAAGGATCCACCACATAGGTATATATTACAAATATGGTCATAATCATGTTGGGCAGCTCATATGGCACTAAGAACTATGAAGAATATGAGAGAAATAGATTAAGCTATTGTCACAAACCCGTAGTTCATATGTGGACTACTCCCCCTTGATCATGGTGATGATGATGAAGACGTTAGAAAAGGTGGAGATCCCTTCGGCGACGGCTCCGGTGGAGTTTTCCTCTCCAATATTCACTAATGCAGCCTCTGTTTTCGTGTTCCTGTCTTCTGCGGTGCTCTCCTCACGAAAACTCTTCGGGCTCATATATATAGTGAGTTCTAGGTCAAAATACGTCAGTGGACAAACAGATCACGAGATTTGGACGATCGAAGGTTGAAAGAGGGTAGGTGGCGCGCCCTACAAGTCTGTGTGTGCCATCATATGTTGTATTAATATGTTGTGGATTCCTAAAGTAAAATTATCTTGACTACAATAGCATTTGCTATGTGCATGTCACAGGACTATGAAGATAACATGTAAATGTCACTTGCTAGTCTGATGGTAATTCCATTTGTGTGTTTATGTAGGTTATTCATACAAGCTTGCCGGTTGTAGGCGAGCAAGCGTGCGACTTGCCACGCCTTCCTATCTAGTAATTCAATAGTTCAACCGGGATGTCTTGGAGGTTTTTTGAAAAAGATTGGCTAGTAATGGGTTAACATAGTTTATAGGGTCATATAATCGGACATGGCATTTTTGCTCCCATGAGCATATGCTCTCTTTTTTAAAATGCATTTTGAACATATTTTAAAATAACCAAAAATCTAAAATAAATATATCTCCATATCCTAAGTGCCAAACAAGTTGTTTCAGAAAAGTTGGACATTTTGTGCAGCCCTTGTAAAAAAGACAATTTTTGCTAAAATAAGGCATTTTTCTAGACATTTTTGTCCTTTTTACAGGCACAAAAAATGTCGATTTGGCACATAGAATATGTACATATACATGCCAAAAAAATTCTCTAAACTTTTTAACAATTCGGAATTTATCTTTGGATAAAGAGAGCATATGCACATGAGATTAGATTTGCATTTTCGCATATAATCCTTAACTTTAACAAAGTAATAAAAGATCGCATGCATTGACCGATATAGAGGCAAGGGCTGTGTCATCTTTTCAAGAAAAAAGACATATAATTCAATTTTTGAGTCTTCAAATTTTGAGCATCAAGTTGCCCATCGTAAAGGCATTGTGCAATAGTGAGATAACGACATCTTCGCTTTCATGTATGTTGTTGTATTGGAGACGTTTGGCGTTCAGTTCATTAGTTGTACTCCTCCATCTAAAAATAGGTGTCTCACTTTTGTCTAGATAGATGTATTTTAGTTATAGATACATTCATATTTAGAAAAATTAAGACATCTATTTTTAGACGGAGAGAGAGTTCCTTTTTCTAGAAGTACAAGGTAACTTTGCCTTCCCGATGCTAGGGTTTTTCATTTCATTTTTCTTTATTCAATATAAGAAGTTTTAGTATTATTAGTAAAATTATGATTGTGTATGCAAAGCAAGGCAGGCCGGTTAAAATATCATTCAACATTTCACCGTATTTTTATAGAACATACTATGATCGAAAGAGAGCAAGACACTGGACTAAGATCCATTGATCTCAAATAAGTCCCATAAAATCTGTTCGGGTTTGCACAACTATCGTTATGGGCAGCAAATGTACACTGCTTGGACACCAGACGCTCAATCACGTCTTGGATCAAGACGGCTAGAATTGATCAAGCGGGACTGACAATCGAAAAATTCCCAGCGAATGAGAAGTTACGTGTGTGATGATGAGTCGCTGTCATGCATGGTTAAGATCTGATAATGTCATATGAAGTTCCCTACTTATGTGATGATGGAGCACGCAACATACTGCCCGCACACTACTACAAGGAGTAGAGCACTACTACATGCAGTGGTTTCTTTTTGTCAAATTTCTTGCCGTGCGTATATTCTTTTTGCTTCCGGCTCGTCTGATGCCAATGACGCGAGATCTGTTTTCTCGTCGTGTAAGATGCACGATTAGGGCTTCGCTGCTATTCAGCCCCGGTGCTGCTGTACAGTAAGCACTAGGCAGGAAGTGTTGTCCATGTCAGCACAGCGTCAAACGGGTTACAATTCATTTCTTACAATGGTTCTCTCCCAAGTAGTTGAAAGAGTTGGACAATAAAAACAAAGAAAAGATTACAAAAGACGTTGTTTTAACTGTCCCTCACACCACGGCTTTAATTCACCACTATAAATTATACTACTAATACTCCCAAGCTTCAAAAATTCTGTGAAACGTTAGTTATTGCTCACAGTCCATAGACACCAGGTTGCAGTTTGCTTAAAAAATGGCAGGTACTCAGCACATTTGGTTACCCGGGCAGGGTGTTGAATCCTTGAGAAATGACAGACAGAAACGACAAGAATATTCTAAGCAGAGACCAGAGAGGATAACGTGCTATGTATTCAGGGGTACACAATTGTGGCAATAGGGCCTACTGTGACTAATGCAAGTGCAGATGCCTATTAACAGGTCGAGCCACCAACATAAAAGTTAACAAACCTCAGGCGAGAGAGGAGGATTCCTTGCCTTTTTCCTTCAAAAATCAAAGTGCTAGTATCACACAGCTGCACCTACCTTTATCACTACCCTGCCTTTGTCCGCTAACACAATGATAAGAGTAACCAACATCTTCACTAGGCATCTACTCTTATGGCAAAAAAAGGACATGAAAGTGGCACAGTGAACAACAATATGTTCACAGCAAACGTCCAGAGGAGAAACATAAGGCTTCACTGGTGGCGGGATGATCCAGCCAGGCTTTACATCACATCCCAGAGTTCTAGGTAGGGGCCTGTTGAAAATACAGATTACACTTGCAACAACCGGAAGTATATTCAGACTTGCATGAAAGAGAATCGAAGCTAATGAGTGACAGCCAGAGAAGAAATACACAGGATCTACCACTTCCACCAAGAATGTCAATGCAAGATCGCTTGAAAACAGAGTGTGGCGAGACTTACCTGTCAAAGTGGTTTACGAGAGGTGTTGACCTCTTCGAAGAGGTTGTGTCAATCCTTGCAGTTCTGGACAAGATTGAACAAGCACATTTTCAATGTGAGCAATTTCTTTTGATCCGCCAATCGATATCAGATCAGGACAATTGGTGATCCGCAATAACTTGAGTTTTGGGAAAGTTCGAGCCCACAATTGTGCTGGAATAGAACGCACAGATCTCAGACTAAGCAAAGAGAGGTCGTTCAGCTCATTTAGATTCAAGAAGGAGTTTGGAATATAGTTTGAAAGGTCGCCACAATCTTCAAGGCACAGACTCAAGAGCGATGGAGGTAAAACCAATCCAATCCACTGAAGGTTTTGACATCTTCGAAGTTCCAGTTGCTCCAAGCAGTTGAAATCTCCAAATGTTTCAGCAGGTACAAATGACAATGCTTCACAGTCTTCAATCACAATAGCTTTGATAGCCGGGAGAGAACCTGGTTGTAGAATCTGATCGAGAGATAACACTCTGGGGCATAGATATATATGCAGATCTGTTAGAGAGGAGAATCCCGCTTGATTAGTGCCATTGCTAGCCCAAGCTATCGTGAGAACATGAAGGTATCCTAATTGGAGCTGCCTTAACCTCTGCAGATATGATGGATCAAACCAGGTTGGCATATTGTCACCCTTGAAATGCTCAATTTTCAGGTATTCAGTATCTTGATGAGGACAAAGGACCTCGAGAAGTTCTTGATCTCTGCCACCTCTGCTCAGATGAAAATTTAAGATTAGCCCATGAATATTCTTCCTCGTACTTAACTCAATTTGAGTAGCATCAGCCACTGTCACACCGCTCAGACTCAGATGCAAATTTCCTTGGAGATTAAAGTACTTCAAAACTGAGATATCTGTGTAGGAGGCTTTGTGTGGTAAAAACAAAACTGTGCATTGTCTCTGATAACAGAATGTTTTCGCTTGAAAGAACTGCAAGTTGATAAGATGTCCAAATTCTCTTGGATACTTCTCAAAATGACAATTTCTGGCCTCAAATGTCTGTAGATTATAGAGAGAACAAAATGAAGTTGGGAATATCTTAAAAATACAATTCCTGGGTATGTGAATCTTCAAGCACCGGAGAAGATGGAACTTTGATATGCTCTCTGGTAGTTTCTTCAAAGTCGTAAAAGAACATGATAAGAAACGTAAAAATTTGAGCTGATTAGCCAAATGGTCAAGGAGAGGGAACAATGCTCTTTTGCCGAGTTGCTCTGTACTTAGAATGGAGCGCACTTTCTTGCAGCTGGACAAAGCCATCAACATTTTGCAATCAAAGCTTTTATTTGTGAACAACGACAGATGACGGACATTCTCAGGAACATGCTGCAAATCTGTTTCATTTCTTATAACATAACACTCATCCTCTGACACTAGCTGGACCATGTCATGAATCAAGTCATGCATAACAAACTTATCAATTTTTGCAGCCACAGCTCCATCTGCCACAGTAACTTTTTGAAAGAATCCTCGATCTCTAAGGTCTTCAAAGTACCGATCCCCAACAGTTGAGAGGGAAATTGCACCTTGAGATGCCACCAAACCTTGCGCTAACCAGATATCAACGAGAACTTTCTGCTGAAACTTATGATCTTTCGGGAACATCGCGCACAATGAAAGGCACCTCTTCAATCTCTGTGGGAGATAGACGTAGCTCAATCTTAGAGCTGGTAAGATATCCCCCGTCTCTTGCTTTAATTCCCATAGCTCACTCTTCAACACACCATTCCAGTGATCTCTGTCAAGTTTCATTCGTAATAACCGGCCAATAGTTTTGGCAGCCAATGGAGATCCTTTCAGCTTTGGCACTATCTTCCTGCCAATACTGACTAGGTTGGAATCATTTGTGCAGCCATTGCTATCCAGTGCACATGTTTTGAAAAACTCCCAAAACGCAGCATCTTCTAAACCATTCAAGTGAAAAGGATCTTTCGTGCAAAGTACATTGGCTACCTGTAAGGATCTGGTAGTCACCAAAATCTTGCTTTCTGGAATTGCATTCATTAGAGGTGCGCAAAATCTGTGCCAATCCTGCCCATTATTCTTCAAAGTGTCTTCCCATATATCATCTAGAACCAGCAAAAAGCGTTTTGACTGGACAACTTTGGCAAGTTTAATTTGAAGAGTATTCAAATTATCTGATAAAGTTCCATCCATTCCATTCCCTGAACAGTGGAGTAGCTCTGTGGTCAGCCTTTTAACGTCGAATTCATCAGAGACACAGATCCAAAACACTTGATCAAAGTAAGTTCTCACTGCTTGATCATGACAGATATACTGAGCCAAGGTGGTCTTTCCAAGACCTCCAATCCCAACAATAGCCACCACTGACACACTCTGAATATGTGCCTCATCTAAACAAGGTTCTGTGGACAAAGCAGCTCTGTTTCTTTTCGACCCGAGGACACTTGCCGGAACACCAAGTAAACCTTTCACTACCTTCACTTCTTCCCGGCGACCAAAGATCTTTGACTCAAGAAACGAACTTGTCTCTGGTCTAACTGATCTATCAAAATGTGGAGTTGCATTCTCTGGAGCCATAGTATTCATTTGGCTGATCAAATAATCAGCCCTTTCCTGCAAAATCTTAACTTTGTTAAGACTGCATACGATGTCACTATTACTGAAATCCAATGAGCGTGCATCATCTTCAGTCTCTGATTTCAACTTGAGATATTTGAACTCTTCAATGAGGTCTTCAGTGTCATAAGACACACCCTTTAGCTCTTGCAGTAGGCTTGCGACACCTTCCTTGTGCAGTGACCACTCTGCTCTATCAATCATCAGTTGCATCAGTGGAAGAGTTGTCTCGAGCTTCCAGAGCTCCTCATGCCACTGCCTAGACTCTTCACTATTGGCAGGACGGAGCCACTGGAAGAATGCAACCCAGTCATTAAAGCCAGAGACAAATCCCGTGGAGCACGAGAGATAGGTAATGAATCTCTCCATCCCCTGCAATACAAAGCTTAATCAGGCTTTACTTCTTTAGATAATATATATACTCCCTCCGTTTTAAAATAAGTGTCACAGAGTTGTCCAGATTCGCATGTATCTAGATATTTTTTAGTGTGTGTAGATATATGCGAATCTAAATAAACATGTGACACTTAATTTGGAACGGAGGAAGTACAACGTTCTCTCATTTGCGCTGAAGCACAATTTAAAAAGTGACTCTCAGATTCTCAAGTAATGCTTAAAAAAAATATGAATAAGAAAATTCCAGCCGAGGTGAATAGGTACATAGAATCAACAAAATAAACAACTGAATGAGAGAACAAAAAGATATTATGATCACGTAAATAAACTGTCTTGGTAGCAAACCCATGATCCAGAATAGAAAAAATTGTACGACATATCAGAAATAATATCAGTATGCACAACGTGTGCAATAAAAAATATTGAAGCACTATGAAATCCAGAATTTTCTATTAGCAACAGACCATGTAATAACTAAGCTTACACTAGAGGTGCCAGCAATGAATCGATGCAAATAAACTAAGCACATAATGGTTTTATCAATCGAGTAGAAGAAGCAAAGTTTTGAACCATTTCATACAAAATGCCACTTTGGTGTAACTGTGCTAGTTGATTGTGCAAAAGTGGAGTTGATAGTGTCCCTGAAAACTGAGAGGAAGAGGTAGACACTAACCCAGAAACTGTTTTGCAGAACAGAGCTGCAGCTTGCTGAAGGCAGATATGATACTCCTGCGCAAAGGGAAATTTCATGTCATGATCAAAATTAAACTATTCCAAGAATGTAGTAATTAAGTGGTGAAACTGAAGAACTTGATGAATTATTGGACATGAGAAGACCAGACATGTGCGATTACAAGTTGTCAAAGAACATGAATTATAGCATAGTTAGCTATGAATACAGAAGTTATATTCTATTAATGCAACTCAACACATGAATGGGCAGTTCATGGAAATGAAATCTCAATGGATAGAAAGATATAATCCTCGGACCAATCATGCATACTTATACTCTTGCACTAGGTCCTTTATCAGTCACCATATCATTCATAATACAAAGCAGTTTTATAATGACTAATGAGTCGCCATATCATGCATATTTAGATTCTTTGTTCTAGGTCCTTCATCAGTCACCATATCATTCATAATACAAAGCAGTTTTATAATGACTAATGAGTCGCCATATCATGCATATTTAGATTCTTTGTTCTAGGTCCTTCATCAGTCACCATATCATTCATAATACAAAGAAGTTTTACAATGAGTCGCCTATCATGCATACTTAGATTCTTGTACTATGTCCTTCATCAGTAACCATGTCATTCATAATACAAAGCAGTTTTACAATGAGTGCGCAACAATAAACAAAAGAGTATTTGTTCCTGATGCAACTGCCAAACCGATCGACAAAAAGACAGTAAAAGAAACTAAAATCATCTGAGAAGATAAAGCAAAAACAACTACAGCTTAGTAACCTCCAATCAACTTCAGATCAGCTCATGTTGCAACAAATGATGCTAGTCATACTAATCACTCTATGGGTTGGAATACACAAGGGCAAGGACATAATCGAAATATGCAGCCAATACTTAAGCACTTGACAGACAGCTACATCATTACAGTGGATACAGGAATTTTTGAATGCAACATATCCTGATGAGCAATACCTGGGCTTGAACTTGGCGGCGTCGACTTGTTGTAGATAAGACTGATCTGGTGGATTTGTCTCCTCCAAAGTGTGTGCTGAACCGGAACAAAGGTGAAGTTCGGTTTCTTCACCTCATAAGCCTTGGACAACTTTCGCTTCAGCTCCGCCTGCGCTCATAACCACGGACCCCAAGAATCAAAGACAAGCAAGCAGAACTAGGATTTGAGTGCATGGAAAGGATCAAGATATCCAATTGATAAAAATGTACTGGTTAAGTTTGGGATTGCAACGCAATTCAGTGGCAGAAAATAGCACTACATATGAAGTTAGATTTCTTCACCTCGTAAACCTTGGATAACTTCTCCTTCAGTTCCACCTGCAATCAAAACCACAGACCCCAAGAATCAAAGATGGGCAAACAGAACTAAGATTTGTGAATATGGCAAAGGATCGAGATATCCAATCGAGAAAAACGTAATGGTTAAGATCCGAATTGCAGTTCCGTGGCAGATAATAGCACTACATATGAAGTCTACTTTGATCACCAATACACAGTGCAAATTATGTTCATAAAGCTAAATATCATAAGTAGTTCCTGATAAATCACTTGCTAAAATCTGCAAACAAACAAAAAAAAATAAAGTTGATACATCTCAAAATAGTAGAATAAAAAAAGCTCATTAAAAGCCATCCAATCATCCAATTGTTCTGAACTGTTAGGTTATACTACCTGCGTTCCGAAATATAAGGACAATAACCATCCCGTTATCAACAAAGAAAAAAAAATGGAAGTTCTACAATTTGAACGAAAGAATAAAGATAAGCTACACTAACTGATAGATCAACTGATGTGACACTGGCAACATCTGTAATCTATTGACACCAACTTCTGTGATTCCCAAAGTCTAGGTAAACACAGCACAACAACAGGTGCAGATCATATAAAAAAGTTTAACAAACATTGTCTATTCATGCAGCTTGCAATCAACTAAATTACACCTTAGGATACTATTACTGAGCATAGAAATATCAATGCAGTTACACATCAGGCTCAATAGCTGCATCATACCAATATTGTAGACAGTAATTAAAGAATACTAAATTGCAAACCCACTTGCAACTAGAAAATCTTAGTTGCAACCGTACTTGCAATTAAAAAAGCTTAGTTGCAATCTCACTTGCAACTGAAAAAACTCAGTTACAACCTCACTTGCAACTACAAAAGCCATTTAACCGTGTATCTCTCACTCTCTAGTTCATTTTAAGAATTCTCTCATTACCTAGTGTTAAAAAAAAAAATACACACATATCAAGCCAATGTCACGGATTGAAAAGGAATGTGGCTGAAGTGAGAGACAAGTCCGCCATCACATGTCTCCCACGACAAAGCCCAGGACATGTTCACAAAATCATGATTAGCGTACATGGCTGGGTCAACCCGTCGATCAAGATTGGAGACCGCTCCTGTTTGACACGTATGACGTGAGTCGACTGAGAACTTGCCTAGTTACACCCATAAAATTATAGGGACTGCAGCCAATAATCTACGACAAGTCTGCAACTAATAATCTAATGCAGGCCAAACTTTCAGACAAATGGTGTCCCAACTCCCAAATACAAATTAAGGTTACAGATTGGTAAAATGAACTCCCAGATTGCAGTAAAATCAATTCACGGATTGTGATAAAATTGACTCCCACGACTCGTAGTAAAATTAAGCAAAAGAATTATGCATGCGGCATTGCAACACAATAACCATAAGCAGCAGTGTTTGCAATACGAAGTTTACAAACTAACAGGACACAATCCATAATATGCTGCAGTTACAAACTAGCAAGCAACACGAATTTACAAGTTATTTTTCTCTAGCACTATAATCATGAATTCATGACAGCAGGCTGCACCAATTTGTTCAGACTTGAGGCAAATTTCTCTACACTTAATCTAACAATATACTAGGTATATTTACAGAGGAAGAGGATTTACATCTTGTAAGCTACGCGTATTTGGTTCCAGCTTCCAGGCCAGATGAAGACTGAATCATGAGTTGATGCAAAATTCCATATCATTATTTAAGCCGGCAAGCAGATGAAGATTGAACTGGAGAAGAAGGAAGTTAGGGAACTGCAACTTACTAGTGCCGTCGATTCTTCAGTGGTTGCCGCCGGCGTGCAGCGTTGGGAACAGAACGAGAAGAAGGTTCCCGTCGCGGAACGGGACGAGGTTGTGAGGCGTGCGCCGCCGAATCGTCGTCGGGGAAGAAGAGGCGCGAAATGGGACGAAGTGGAGGCTGCGCGGCGATGGTGGCCTCGTGGTGGTGGGAACTGAGAACTTGTGAACGGCGTGGCGCCGGGGCGGAGAGGGTATGTGCGTACGGCGGCGGCCGGCAGATCGGCGCGGTCGCGGACTCGCTGTCAGCGGTGGCGGCTCGGAGTGGGAGCCATGGGACGGACGGACTGAGTGGGCACACTAGGGTTTTTTTTTTCTTTTTTTGAGCGAATGGGTTCGACAGAAATGACCAGGAGAAAGGTTTTTTGGGCTTTGCCGGCGATCCCTCTATTTGACGCACAAGTGGGCCACAAGTGGGCCGGCTCACGTGGTTTTGTAAAGGTTCTGGTTAACTCTCACCAGCCATACGGGGGGAGATGCTGTCGGTCCGGCTGCACATAACCGAACCAAAACCAAAAACCGAACCGAAAAAACCTAACTGTAGCCAAAATTTTGTTTTTTCAGTTAGGTTTAAGTTAGCAAAAGTGCTAACCATATGAATTTCGGTTATTTCGGTTAAAACCGAAAAACTGCAGTTTTTTCCGAAACTAACCGAAATGCCCCGCCCGGCCCAGCTTAAGTTATGCAAACGCACATGCCCAGCCCAACTAAATGACTACTCTCATCGTATCTAACGCGAAGGCACAGCCGACAGCGACACACTGTCGTACCCTCGTCTCGCTCGCACGGCGGCGACGCTGAACACGAATCCTAGCCGGGTGCTGCCGGCGCGCCGTCCGGCTCTCACCTCTCCGGCAGTCCGGCGACGTCCACTCCCTGGATCCACCGCCCCATGTCCTCCACGGCTCCACGGTGACCTCCAACTCGCGACTCCGACGGGCGAGTCCACTCCAGGTAACTTCGTGTTTGTTTGATTCCACTGCCCCATTTGCCTTGCCAGGTTAGATTCAGCAAGTCTTGTTAGAGCTACAGATGACAGGAGCAAAACTAGATGATTGGTTGCATTGCCTAGGTTAGAGCTACAGATGACAGGAGCAATTTCAGGCTGATTTCTTTGCGCGTTGCTCGCTTGTAGGAATATTTATCTTTTCTCTTTCAAAATTAGAAGTTGTAGCTTGCTAGCTTTACTAAAGTTATTATTTACACTAAATAAAACGTGAAGATGTTAACCTTTTCCTTTTAATGCAGCCATGGCACATTTCTATTATGGTACCGATGGTAGCCATGAAGCAACATTTTCTACACAGTTCACACCAGATACGACCGCTGACTGATGGCAGCTGAAATATTTCCTCATGCTAACGGTCCTGGCGTCTGAGATGTTCCATGTTGGCATGTTTCTATTTGCCTACTATATGGATGTTTGGTGTTATAACCTTTTCACTCAGACTATTGTTTGGATGTGTTATATGGCTGTCAATTAAAAGGGTCATGCCAAATTTTACACTTGATTCAAATACATTTTGGTTTGGTTGTTGACTCTTGTTAGAAAATTCATGCCAAAAGTTGTTTGTATTAAAAATTCGTGTCAACTTTGGTTAGTTTGGTTATTAACGAAACCTAACCGAACTTTATTTGTTATTACCGAAACCGAACCGTATCCTTGTACAAAATCGTATTTACCGAAGTATTGAAACCGTCTTTACCGAATGACCGTATTTACCGAACCGAATTAACCGAATGTGCAGCCGGAGCTGTCGGCAATCGGAAATCCTATACACTGACCAGGTCGGTGCCTACCAGGCACCGCACACTCTGGTCGGGTATTGGGCCAGGCCCAGATTCACTTTTTTTCTTTATTTTTCCGTTTTCTATTCTGTTTCTGTTTTTTCTTTTTTCTTTTTTTCTTTTTTCTATTTTCTTTTTTTCTTTTTTCTTTTTTCTATTTTCTTTTTTGTTTCCTTTTATTTTTCTTTTCTTTTATTTTTTTATTTTTGTTCAACCGAAAAAGTTCAAATTTTAAAATAGTTCAAATTCGTAAAATTCAAATTTGAAAAGTGTGCAAAACGAAAATTGTACAAAGTTAAAAATTGTTCATATCCAAAAAACGTTCATAATCGAAAAATGTTCACATTTAAAATATGTTCATTTTTGAAAAATGTTCAAATTTTGGAAAAAATCGAATTTTTGAAAAAATGTTCATTCTAAAAAATGTTCAAAATTTATTCAAATTTAAAATTTGTTCCAATTTGACAATTATTTCAATCTGAAAAATGTTCACATTTTGAAAAAAATCAGGTTTGAAAAAAGTTCAGAATTTAAAAATATTCAACACTTAAAAACACAAAAAAACAGAAAAGAAACAGCATGAAACAACGAAAATTCGAAATAGGCAAAAAAATCGTTGGGCCGGCCCAATACCTACCAAAGGCTATGCGACAACTGGTATCCACCGATCGGGTCGGTGTACAACACCTCCCTCGGCAATCCCTATCCGGCAAACCCTATACACCAATCAGGTCGGTACGTACCGCGCACCGCACACCTCGCGCGCGGTACGGGCCGGCCCAGTTAGGTGCGGGCTTTGGAGTTTGTTCAGAATTTGAAATTTTTTATTTTCCAAAAATATTCACATTCTACAAAAAAACAGAAAATGAAAAAGGAAACAAAAAGGAAACTCAGTTACGTGATGTTGGTGGGCTGCGGCCCAGCAAGCCACCTCACGCCTGCAGGGGTGTGCGGTGTTGTGCGAGCACCGCACCGCTCGGTGAATAGCACCACCCTCCCTATCCTACGCTTCATGCCAACGGTAGCGTCGCTACGCGTACCCCTTTGATAGCTAAATTCTCTAAATGGGCCAGTCCACTAGAATCCGGCCAGGTTTCGTTTTTCCGGTTTTGGGACCTTCTAACTAACCCCGTTCATGGTTTGGGTCCAAACCAGGTAAACCAGCAGCCCAACCCGCACCACACCAGATGAACAGTTTATTACGGTTTCAATGGTTTTCGAATTCAAACATGGCAGTGATCATTCGCATACTTGGATATCTCTTTTGTCATTTATGTTAGCTCTAGATTTCACGCAAAAATGATAAACTATCAACGATTTCTTGTAGACATTACTTTTCACGCTAAAAATGATAAACGAAACAATCTATCTATCTCTGTATTTAAAGTTTGGGAGGGTTCACCATCTACTTATGTTAACTTTTGAGGTTTTGACCTGAAAATCAACTGGGTATTATAAAGGGAAATAAAAGTTCAAAAAAATGTAAAAACCCTAACCCTAAACCCTAACCCAAGTTTGGCATACATGATGCCTGATGTCTACGGGTGCTTCTATTCTTGTAGACAGTGTTGGGCCTCCAAGAGCAGAGGTTTGTAGAACAGCAGCAAGTTTCCCTTAAGTGGATCACCCAAGGTTTATCGAACTCAGGGAGGAAGAGGTCAAAGATATCCCTCTCAAGCAACCCCGCAACCACAAAGCAAGAAGTCTCTTGTGTCCCCAACACACCTAATACACTTGTCGGATGTATAGGTGCACTAGTTCGGCGAAGAGATAGTGAAATACAGGTGGTATGAATGTATATGAGCAGTAGTAACGGCACTCGGAAAATAGCTTGATGCTACAACTGGCGTGTGGTTGATGGTGGTAATATTGCAGGCAGTACGGATGCAGTAGAACAGTAAACAAGAGATGATTGCAGTATTTGGGAACAAGGTCTAGGGATTATACTTTCACTAGTGGACACTCTCAACATTGATCACATAACAGAATAAATAGATAAATGCTATACTCTACACTCTCTTGTTGGATGATGAACACCACTAATTGTGTAGGATTACACGAACCCTCAATGCCGGAGTTAACAAGCTCCACAATATTCGATATTCATGTTTAAATAACCTTAGAGTGCATGATAGATCAACACAACTAAACCAAGTACTAACATAGCATGCACATTGTCACCATCACACTATGAAGGAGGCATAGATCACATCAATACTATCATAGCAATAGTTAACTTCATAATCTACAAGAGATCACAATCATAACCTACGCCAAGTACTACATGATGCACACACACTGTCACCATTACACCGTGCAGGAGGAATAGAGTACTTTAATAACATCACTATAGTAGCACATAGATGAATAGTGATACAAAACATATTGCAATCATAAAGGGATATAAATAAGCACTTCACTATGCTATTCATAACAGCGAATAAGTATTCTGTGAAATATAGCCTAAGAGACCCACACGGTGCACACTAGGTTTTTTTTTTTTTTGAGCGAATGGGTTCGACAGAAATGACCAGGAGAAAGGTTTGGGTCCAAACCAGGTAAACCAGCAGCCCAACCCGCATCACACCAGATGAACAGTTTATTACGGTTTCAATGGTTTTCGAATTCAAAGATCATTCGCATACTTGGATATCTTTTTTGCCATTTATATTAGCTATGGATTTTTATGATCGAAATAAATCCAATTGATGGACGAGTCAAGAACAATAAATCATGGTGTGAACTGTAAACTAGAATCCAATTGTGCTGCCGTTCACCTGAAATAGGAACAAGTTTCAGAAATTTGCATTGGACTAGAAGCATAATTGGTAGTACAAGAGAGAAGGGGATTAACATCTCAAGAATTGGACTGGCAGCATAACTTCCAGACCCCTCAGATCTCCCTCTCCCATCCATCATCCTCCTCGCCCCCGTCCCTGAATCCGCCATCCTTCCCGCCGGACAACGACCCAGACCCTACCACCTCTTCTCCATCCCCATGCCCCATGCCCTCCTTCCTCTACTTCTTCCTCGACGACCCCTTCCTCTTCCTCGACGCCTACTTTTCCTTGACGCCCTCGTTCGCTGGCCCGTCCCTGTCGCGATCATGCAGCCAGTCTTCCTTTCCGCCCTTCTTAGCAGGCGCTTCCGGGGCCTAGCGGAGGATCCGCCGCCATCGTATCAGTGGATGGGGACGAGGAGAGGTTGCGCGTCTGGGCCGTCCATGGGCTGCTCCCCGTGCTCGCTAGAGAGGATTTGTGGTGGGGATGTGGAGCGGAGTGAGATACTGAGATGAGAGAGAGAGAGAGGACTTAGCAGTTAGTAGGTGCAATCGGTCTTTTTTTTATTCGGGTGGGTACCAGGCGCTAGCGACTTCATGTTGGACGGGGGAGCGCTTGGAGGAGATGCTAGGGAGGATTCTAGTGTTTGCATAAGCGTTCACCGATGCGGATGTAGGCGCTAAGATGATAACTAGGCTTTGTGGATTGATTTTTTTTTCCTTAAGCACCCCTCTTAAGCGTTCCCATTGTACATGCCCGATAATGTCAAGATTTTAAAGATCCAATTGCTTTTACATTTTAGTTTTTAACTGTTTCTATAATTGGTTTTATTTAATATACTCTCGCCGCTTATAAAAGGATGTTTTAACTTAGTCCAATTTTGAATACATTCTTTTCCACACAGAGATAGTATTAATATTGTAAAATCAAAATTCTATAATCATGCAGGTCATCATGTGGTTTGTAGAAATTATAGATTATACCATCAAAGTGAACTCTTCAAATCGTTCAATGTTAGATATAAAAACACATTATTGATCATATAATGAGTTAGCCCTCAAAAACTATAATTAAATTGTATTTATCTAGAAGCTAATTGTAAATTATTTTCATGCATCGTCAATTTTAGTCCGTGTCAGGGATGTGAATTGTACATTGCATTGGGCATTGTTAGACCGTTTAACAATGATACATATTAAGTTGACAAAAAACGAACATAGAATCAACCCAGTTGAAGTAAATAGAGTTCCAGTTACGTGTGTTATATTTATTTAAGAGATGTGGGTTGCACATGCATTATGTTCAAATGCACTGAGAAGAACTAAAGAATGTGGCAGCGCTGAGCCACTATATTATAAATTTAAAATATTGATAAATATTCACAATACATATTTGAGGAACGAATGCCACACTAGATGTCAATCGATTGCCTTTTGTTTTACATGCTTTCCATTAACCGGTAGTCTTGTCATTCATTTGATGATCACAATGTCAAAACAAAACGGTTCTAAAAGGACCTTGCACATATTTTTGGCTACACTACACTCGCTCGACCCAAGCCTACCGGCGACGGGCCTCGCTCCGCTCGTCAGAAGTTAGCCTCTTCTTGAAATTTGGATCACAATATAACAAACTCCACCTTGAGACAAATTCCTTGTAGCATGAACTTCAACAATCACCTGAATCAACAAAGAAAACACTTGCTGCCGCCAATAGCCACTTGGGCTAAACAGTTATACCAACCAAGCTTGAGCAAAGCTCAAACTTGAACACAGGGACAGGCTTAGTCATCATATCAGCAGGATTATCATGAGTACTAATCTTGCATACCTTCACTTTACCTTTTGCAACCACATCTCTGATTGCGTGGTACTTAATATCAATGTGCTTTATCCTCTCATGGAACATCTGATCTTTAGTAAGATAAATAGCACTTTGACTCGTCATCGAACAACTTAATGCAAGAATTATCTCCACAAAGCTCAAGCATATAAACCTTTCAGCCAAACAGCCTCTTTACCCGCCTCAGCAATAGCCATGTACTCAGCCTCGGTAGTAGATTGTGCAACGAAGCATCCCGCAAAGTAGCCTTCCAGCTAACAACACATCCACCAACAAGAAACACATAACCTGTGAGGGACCTTCTCTTATCCAAATCGCCAGCATAATCTGAATCCACATATCCGGCGAGCCCCTCACCAATCCTGCCAAACCTCAAGCAAGCTTTTGATGTGTCGCGAAGGTACCTGAAAATCCACTGAACAGCTTTCTAATGTTTTTTACCAGGATTAGCCATGTATCGACTGACCAAACTCATAGCATATGACAAACCAGGACGTGAACAAACCATGACATACATCAAGGAACCAACAACACTAGAATAGGGAACTCGAGACATGTACTCAATATCATCTTCAGAGTTAGGACATTGCAAAGCTGACAACTTAAATGAGAAGCAATATGAGTAGTAACTGACTTTGCATCATGCATATTAAAACGATGAAGAACTTTCTCAATGTACTTTTTCTGGCTAAGAAACAACAAACTAGACTTTATGTCCCTTTTAATTTCCATGCCTAGTATTTTCTTAGCAGGACCAAGATCCTTCATCTCAAACTCACTACTTAATTGATTCTTTAAAATAGTGATCTCTTTCATGCTCTTGGCAGCAATCAACATATCATCAACATATAGCAGCAAATAAATAGGTGATCCATTAACAAACTTGATATACACACAACTATCATACTGAGATCTCTCAAAACCATGTGTAAGCATAAATGAATCAAACCTTTTATACCAATGTCGTGGCGACTGTTTAAGACCATAAAGGGACCTCTTTAATTTGCAAACAAGATCCTCCTTACCAGGCACAACATAACCTTCAGGTTGGTCCATATATATCTCCTCCCCCAACTCACCATGCAGAAAAGCAGTCTTTACATCTAGCTGCTCAAGCTCAAGATCATGCATAGCAACAATACCAAAGAAAGCACGAATAGAACTATGCTTCACAACCGGGGAAAATACATCATTATAATCAACACCTGAAATTTGACTGAAACCTTTTGCTACTGACCTTGCCTTAAACCGTGGAGGCTCATTAGGAGACAAACCTTCCTTTCTTTTAAATATCCACTTGCAGCGGACAACCTTCTTTTGTTTAGGCAAGTGCACAACATCCCATGTGCCATTCTTCTCAAGCGATTGCATCTCTTCTTGCATCGCACCTACCCACTTCTCTTTATCACCGAAGCAATGGCTTCAGTATATGTAGCTGGTTCAATATCATGCTCCACCTGTTCAGCACAACTCAAAGCATAATCAACAATATCACATTCTTGAATTAATCGGGTAGGAGGTGCAATATTTCTCTTAGGGCGGTCAACAGCAATAGACCGTTCTTGTCGCTGAACAATAGGTGGTGAAGGTGGAACATCATTATCATCATTGTTGGTTTCAGGAACCACATTTTCATTCTCCTTTGCGTGCTCCACCTGCACACCAATTCTGTGCTGCTCATCATCAGAAACATCAGGAGAATCAATAGCATCAGAAATATCAGTAGACGGACTATCATTAAACATAACCGCCTCATTAAAAACGACATTCCTGCTCAACACAATTTTCTCGGTTTCAGGATTCCATAATATATATGCCTTAACTCCCGAACCATAACCAAGGAAGATGCACTTAACAGCCCTTGGCTCCAACTTTCCATTATCAACATGAGCGTAAGCGAGTGCAACCAAAAACTCTCAAATCTGAATAATCAGCGAGGCGAACCGAGACCATACCTCAATTGGAGTTTTATTATCAAGTGGAACAGAAGGTGACCTGTTGATGAGATAACATGCGGTGGAGGCTGCTTCAGCCCAAAAACTTCTATGCATCTTTGCATTAGACAACATGCAGCGAGCCCTCGAAATAATGGTCATGTTCATGCGTTCAGCCACGCCATTTTGTTGAGGGGTGTACGGAATGGTATGATGTCTTACCATCCCATCATTGCTGCAAAACTCATCAAATTCATTTGAACAAAATTCCATACCATTGTCAGTACGGAGTATCTTAACCTTCTTTTCAGTTTGGGTTTCTACCATAACTTTCCACTTCTTAAAAGCATTAAAAACATCAGATTTATGTTTCAGGAAATATGGCCACACTTTCCTTGAGTAATCATCAATAATAGTAAGCATGTAATTAGCACCACCATTAGAAGTTCTACGGGGCGGACCCCAAACATCAGCGTGTACATAATCTAAAATGCCTTTGGTGGTATGAACGTAAGCATTAAATTTTACTCTTTTATGCTTACCAAAGATGCAGTGCTCACAGAACTCAAGCTTACCTAAATCACAGCCATCAATTAGCTCTCTCTTTGCCAATTCTGCCATGCCAAGCTCACTCATATGTCCAAGACGCTTATGCCAAAGGTTAGTCTTACTAGATTCATCGGAACTAACGAGCAGCAGCAATACCGGACAAAGTGCTACCTCTAAGGACATATAATTTCGCAGAATTCATATCACCAATCATAATAATGAGAGAACCCGATGATACCTTCAAAAGTTTGTTCCCACCTTTGTACTTGTACCCGTCACAATCAAGGGTACTCAAAGAAATCAAATTCCTCGCCATGGAGGGTATGTGTTTCACTCCTGTCAACGTGCGTGTCATCCCATCATGGGTCTTGATCTGAACAGAACCAATGCCAACAATGCTGCACTGGTTGTCATTCCCCACACGCACAAAATCTCCACTCTGCACAGACTCATAAGAACTGAACCAATCTTTGTTACAACAAATATGAAACGAACATGCAGTATCAAGAATCCATTCATCATCACGTGAAACACATGCAGCCAAGACAGCTAAGCAATCTCCATCAGAACTATCACTACCATCATTACCAGCAACAACAGCAACCTCACCCTTACCGGTGACAACGGCAGCCTTACCATTACCATCATTATTTTTTGGTTGGTAAGTTCCGTTCCTTTTCTCCTTGTTCTGCAGCTTCCAACAATCATCAATATTGTGGTTAGATTTCTTACAATACCTGCAGAACTTGTCACGTCCTTTGGACTTTGAGCGACCTTTGTCGCCCTTTCTCTTATCTCTGTTGTTGTGGTAGTAGTTATCTCGCTGCTCAGGCCTTCCACGGACCTCTAATGCCTCCGCCTTGGAGGACGAACTTTCAGCCTGCACCATAGATTTCATTTTCTCCTTTTGTTGGAGAGCATCATAAACTTCCGCGAGAGTTAGTTTGTCGCGGCTCAATAATATGGTGTCACGAAAATTACTGAAAGAATTAGGCAGCGAGCATAAAAGAAGAAGACCTAAATCCTCATCCTCATACTTAACTTCTATAGACCGCAAATCGAAACAATCTCTTTCCGGGAAGATAGGTGATTCATTACCGAACCTCCCTCTTGCAACTTATGCGAGAACAGCTTCATATTCACGTGCAATCTGCCCGTGAGATCCTTGGACAAACAGATCTCCTCTAGTTTGACCCATAACTCGGCGGTGGTTTTCTCCTCGCAGCACTTCCGGCAGAATATTATTGGACGAGATGGAGTTGAATCAACGATAAAGCCTTACGGTCTTTCCGCTTCTCCGCATCGGTCCAGGTATCCTTCGCTTTCTCGCCGAAAGCATCGATCGCTTCATCCAGATCTGAAGATTGGGCGAGAATCGCCCTCATCTCCACTTGCCACAAAGCAAATCTCGTGGTGTAGTCCAGCTGCGGTAGATCGAACTTCAGTGACGACATCTCGTAAATTCTATATCCAAAGAACACGGGCTCTGATACCACTTGTTATAATCGAGATGCACAATAAACGAAGAACGAAAAGTAAAACACTGCAGGGGACACGAGATTTTAACGTGGAAAACCCTTGCAACACACAAGGGAAAAACCACGGGCGCCAGCCAGCCAAACTTCACTATTTCGGTGGTGTTTACAAACGCCGTGGGTGTACAATGATGCGACAAAACCCTAGCGGCGGCTTACAGGGAATATATATAGACGGTGGCAACGATCCGTACCACGGGGGGCTTCGCCCCCGGCACCCCCCAGGTGCACCTACTGGGCCTCGGTGTGGGCTAACTTCAGACTCGCTTCGCTCGCCCCAAACCTACCGGCGACGGGCCTCGCTCCGCTCGTCAGAAGTTAGCCTCTTCTTGGAATTTGATCACAATATAACACGATGTCCCACAGAGTCGCCTCCCTCTGCTCCCTGCCCGGTCGGACGGCGGCAAGATGTCCACAGCCAGCTACCACCAGTCGCGGATGGGTAGCGTGCTTCCTTTTCACATCTAGATATGGTGAGTTTTGTTCTACTTCGGGTCATTGGCTTGGTTCATCCAACTTGTGATTGGATTGGATGTGCCATCCCAGCTGGTCGTCTGTGGTATCAAGAGTGCAATTTGTTCTTTCTTCATAGTGGCTACTAACTATCATTGACAATACTATTTTGCTAGATAGACAATGCAGTTTGTGCCCATTTGAGTTTCCGTTAGTCAGTATATGATACTTTCTGGAGATTTTAATCTGTTGATCCCCTGGTGAGCTGCATTACCCATCTACCAAAAACCTCAGGTTTTGGCATGACTCCATGGTAATAATGTTGCCTAGCTGTGAATAATTGCAGTTCATGTGTTTGCTGACTTGATAAGGGGATCATTTATCAGGCCACATAGAACATTTTCCATGAGCAGGTCCGCATGTTTTGTGAAAGTTACTTATTACGGAACGACTTCACTTAATACGCAATGGTTCTTTTTAGCGCTGTGAGCATTTCCTGATGATATGGAAAAATTCTCTTATTTCAAAAAAATACCTACTAGATCAAGAGATCACACATCCATGTGTTCTGATTGTTGTTCCCTTGATGGAAAATCCTGCTGTCGTGCTTTATAGCTTGAAGTAGTTAAAATTATAATGCAGTCTTTTGTTGTTTCTGTTCTGCGCACTATTGACCATAATGCTTAAATAGATGAGAAAGCAACCTCATATATTCTTAGTTGATAGTATTTGTATTGCTTTGGCAGCCCAAGTAGATGAAGTAGAGTTTCTACTGGTAGTTTGAAGATTCAGATATGAGGCACATATATAATATATCATGTCTTATGACTGTATGTATCCATGGTACAGTTCAGGTGTCGGAAAGCTGAGGGGGGAGGTCTAAATTCCATAATCTCTGTTTTTCTAGCTATTGGTGGATTATTCATGATTATTAAATTAAATGCCACTCCTTTTAAATTTAATGTAACATAACTACGATGTGCTCAACCAGTGAAGAAATAGAAATCTGCTACCTGATGATATGTTTGGATGTAGATTTAGTTTGTGACTGTGGAAGTTGTCCCAGTTAATGCTCTTGAGTCATGGCCTGCAGATTTTCTAATACCAAAAAAGTTCCTCAATTAATGTACCTTGAATATAATTCCATGATGCTTTAAGTCCTCTGTTTAGTGTTGATAACTTGATCCATTAACTGAACAATGAACATACTATTTTTTTCGTTGGATTTATGAACAGTACTGCAAACATTGGCCAACAATTTATGAACAGTAGTGTAAATTTATTTCCTTTCCTTCTTTCACTGATTTTGAATTATAAGTAGAGAGCAAAGTCAATTTTGGATTTTTTAATGATTTTTGTGCAGATGGTGCCATTATTTGAACAGACTACAAGAAAGGCGGGTGGTCTTGTGGCCGAGAAGACATGCTTTTATGTAAAGGTGCGACCTTCCTATGTTCCGTTTTGATTACTAGCTTTCATGCAGCAAGTTTCTTGAAATTTTATGAACAGAAACGTCTCTTTGTTTCAATACATCCAGGTATAAACTGTCTGTTACTGAGACACATATGGAATCTAAAAACGGCAGATTACATCCCGCCTACTGTAACTGATAATGTAGGCAAAAAATGTGTTTGCCGTCGCCGAGGCACACAACACGCCCTGCAGGCTTACAACATAAACTTTCATTTCACAGGTGCCTAATTGATCAATGCCATTTGTCCAACGGGAGCATCCAACAGCTGGACTATGGTGCCCCTTAATCTGACAAGAAACGACAAAGGATCCATATACTGCCGATCCCCCAGGTCATAACAAAAGTGCAGAAGCTACCTGCAACAGACGTCATAGAGAATCCATTCAGGTTTAGCAGAGATTACAAAAGCTTCCTGCACAATGATTATCTGACATACTATAAATTTTCCTATGCAAGAAAACAAGCTCAACATCAACCACCAAGAAAAGAAATGGGTTTACACCAACTCCTTACAGAAGCTGAGAAAAGGTACGTTTCCACATCAGTTCCATGGTTATGCAACTGATTACTGTTATACCAGCAACACACAGTTCATTCAATCCCTGCAATGCGACCTATTAAATGGAGAAAACTACTAACCAAAAAACTTCATATTTCCAGATAAGCATCAATACAAATGCAAGTAAGGTTGATAGTAGCATAATAAGGGACATTAACTGCACTTTTTTCCTTGCAGCAAACATCAAAATTTCATCTATACCTGCAAGTCTAGCTGCCCCGAGCACAAGAAATAGAGAACTATCATACTATTAAAATGGAGAGCCTAGATGAAAATATTTGTTCTACTGCAAATATTGCATGTAATATTATGGACTTACCTACTACTGTCAGTATGTTGTTATATTAAGCACCTAAGTAACCATGTAATCCCTCCGCCCCGAAAAGGTTGTTGCAGATTTGTCTAAATTCGGATGTATCAATACGCGAAATAGTGTCTTATATCCAAATTTAGATAAATCTGTAACATCATTTTGGGGACAGAGGAAGTATAGTTATCCCAATTTTCTCCTTTTGTCTGTCGAGATGACTACAGCTGTAATGTCCATAGCCATAGCAACTGCTCTCTTTGGCTTACCTCCCATATTCAGTAAACAAAACTAATGTTGTACTTGCTATGTTGTTCACAATGAGTAATGTAGCATACACTCCAAACCAGGTACAAACAACCAGAAGACGCAAATAATTTGCTATCTTGAATCCCAAATGTCCAGGCATATTGCTGCCAGGGTTAACATTGTCAACATTGCCTCACGGGCGCGGTGTGCCACCACGCCGCACCTTCCTAGAATTTTGTATGATTAAACATGCATGAAATTATTGTGTGTTATGTCAATATATTTATCTCTCTGTCATTCCATTATTGAATCATTATAATACATGACTCTATTATTTATTTATTTTGACGAGAACACGTATTGGCTATTCAATGTTCTTACCGAAGAGGAGTGTGGCAAAGTCTTCTAAAGAGAAAGTACACAGGCTCATGTGCACTATCTAAGATTTTTTGGGGACACATGAACTCTCACTTCTGGGCTATGTACAATATTTGTTATGGATATTTTTTGGGGACACAGAAAGTACACGGATATTTTTTCCTTATCGCTCATCTCTGTTATGGATGACTCGGAAATAAGATTCTAGGAGGATAAATGGCTCGGTGATGCCACACTCCGAGAACAATATCCAGCTATGTACAATATTTGCAACACAAAGGCTATATGATCACTAAGGTGTTGGGAACCTCACCACCCAATGTGACATTTAGGAGATATTTTTTTGGTACCAGGATATCATCCTGAAGTGCTTTGCTGCATCGCTTGGATTTATTTTAATTGACGCAAGGAACTGAAGAGTTTCGATGAAATATAAATGAGAGTGGTAAATTCTATGTGTATTCCGTATTACAGAGCATTCATACATTCTGTTGTATTACAGAGCATTAATACATTCTGCTGTGCCAGTTTATAATAACAAATAAAATCTAGAAAATGAAGATTCTCCTAAAGATATAAGTTTTTGTGTGGTATCTTCGTAGAGATATTATCATTACTAAAGACAACCTTTCGAAACGTAATAGGTGGCAAGGAATTTCAAAGTGTGTCTTCTGTCATCATGAAGAGACTCTCAACCACTATTCATCTAGTGCAAGTTTATTAGATCTATATGGCTAGTCATAATAACCACCGCACGGTGTTGCTAATAATTTTGGCAATTGGCTAAATCGGGTGGATCAAATATAAAAAATACTTATTAGTGTGGGACACTTGCCATTATTCGGTCACTATAGCTATGCAGAAATGACAATTTCTTTAATGATAAAAAAATCTTCTGTCCTTCAGGTTATATAGTGGTGCATAGCTATGCTCCATTCATGATCTTCTCTATAATATGTGGAGAATTGCAGCCTGTTTATGGATATATCTACACAGTTGGCGATGGATAATTTTATGCAACATGGATGAAATCGTAATCTACGGACTACTCCTCTATCACCATATGCGCCCATACAATTTTTTGATATATTTACTTGTACTGCTACTTTCATATTTTTTTAATCTTTTGATACGTTTGGATCTTAGAGGTTGTGTGCATCCTAGTTATGCGCCCGGTGTAATGCTTAATCCTTTTAAGTATAAAGCATCATTTATAAAAAAAAAAGATTGGCTACTTTGCACTGCATTACGATAGAAGCATAAAATATCGAGAAAGACAAAAAAAAAAGATAAAAGTTTGCCTCAAACACTTGAGGTTTTGACAAGACTCCACAAAAAAGTTAAATATGTGCAATTGCTTCTGATCCACCTATACAAATCAAGTCTGGATAATAAGTGATATCAAGTTGCTCGGACTTTGACAAGCTCATTACATAGTTGCGCTGGAATAAGTTTGGGAAATTTGAACTTCATCAAAGGGAACTTGATTAAATTGTTTATTTTTCAACAAGAAATGGAGATGAATTGAAAAGTCTCCATAATCATAAAGGTAGAGCTTCAAGAGGGATGAAGGAGGAACCACTCCATTCCACTTATTTTTTGCAAGTTTGTACTTTATTTCTTCAAACCAGGCGAAATCAAAGATACAGATGATAGTGTTTCACTGTTCAATACATATGTTTTTTTATTGATGTTAGAGAAGCAAGTTATAGTATATAAAGAGATGACAGTTTGGAACAATACGAAATGTGCAACTCTGTTGCAGAAGAGAATTTTCAAGTAACAATGTTGCTGCTAGCCCAAGCTATCATGTCACCACTGAAATGCTTGAGTTCCAGGTGTTCAATATCTCGATGGGGACAAAGGGCCTTAAGAAGTTCCTAATATATGATACCACCATCGCTAAGATGAAAATTTAATATTAGCCAATGAACATGGTTTCTCTTACTTAGCTCAGTCTGAGGAGCATCAACTCCTATCACAGTTCTCAATCTGAGATACAACTTCCCTTGGAGGTTGAAGTTCTTCAAGACAGTGATATCTATAAAGCTCTTGTATCTTTCCGAAATTTATGGGCAAAGTTTCTAATAATAGAATGTATTTTCTATAAAGAACAGAAATTTGATAAGATGTCTAAACTCTATTGGTAACTTCTCAAAATGAAAATTCTTATCCTCAAAAATATGTAGTTTACAAAGAGAATGATATGAATTTGAAAATGTCTTGAAATTACGGTTCCTAGGAATGTGAATCTTCAAGCACAGAAGAGGCTTGAATTTTGCAATGCTCTATGCTAACACATTCAAAGTTTTAAAACAACATGACATTAAACACAAATATTTGAGCTCATTACACCAATAGTTAGGTAGAGGGAAGTTTTTTTCTGTTTTGCCAAGTTCCTATGTACTGAAAATGGAGAGCAACCACTTGCACTTGGAAAAAGCCATTACGTTTTAGCAATCAAGGTTTCCATTTATGAATGGTGACAGGTGATGAAAATTTCAAGAAACTAGCCAAATCCTTTCTTACAACAAAACATTCGTCTTCCGATACTAGTTATACCATATCATGTATCAAGTCGTGAATAACATACTCGTCAGGTCTTTCCATCATAGAAACTTTTTAAATAAACACCGGTCTCTAATCTCTTCAAAGTACCAATCACCAACAATTAATAGAGGAATTTCACTTTGAGATGCCACAAGGTCATGTGCCAACCAAATATCAACAAGAATTTTCTACTCATACTCATAATCTTTGGGGAACATAGCACACAATGATAGGAACCTATTTAATCATTATGATAGGAACCTATTTAATCATTATGGCAGATACCCGTAGCTCAATCTGAGGGCTAGTAAAATGTCCCCTCTTCCCACTTTAGTTCTTTAGAGCATATTCAGAGTGATCAGTTTCAACCCACTGGGGAGATCTACTGGAATGCCAAACAATCATTTCACTGCTTTTTTGGCAACCAATTTATTTGGACTTAGGAATAGAACTAGTCTCTAGTCTATTTTCTTGGACTTGGAGTATATTAAAATAATTATATTTATACACAACATTTATACTTATGTACAACATAATTTTTTCATTCTACAATGTTAACAAATATTAATTTCCATCTATTAGTTTCCATAATTAACCACATTTGAATGTTTCTAACACTAATTATATCATGCTTTGTTATATAGTTGTAATGTATATCATTGATGTTTTTCATTGTGAAAAAAGAAACCATATGTTATATTTTCTCCTTTAATGTATTATGATTACATAATTTATATAGTTTATATGTATGTATATGTTTGTGTGTATATATGCCATGTGCTTCATATCTATTTTAATATCCTTAACATCACGGTAGAGATCTCCAAAACATACAGCCTAAAAAATATCTGAATAGTGGGTTCTCGTATATGATTATGCATGCATATTTATATAAAATTGTCGAGTATGAATTGAGCCATTGGTGAATGTCTCTTGCAAGTTGGATTGGATAGTAAGTTTACAATATACATTAGACCACAACACAAAATTTCCTCCAACGTTTCATGCTATCAGTAATACCTAGATACACTGATAGATTATTGGTCAGGAATAAGAAAATGAATGGTGTCAAACTGTCGGTTAGCACTGGTATTATAACCAGCAAATGCTTGGTCGGGAAGAACAACCGACCAACAATTAGTTGAGCCTTCCAGGCCGCATGGGCCCAAAAAGGCACCAATTGTTTGTGCAACCTATATATATATATATATATATATATATATATATATATATATATATATATATATATATATATATATATTAATTTACCTATATATATATATATATATATATATATATCTTGTAGTGGCCTCTATCTTAACCCTATATCTTATTGTCGAAATTTGAAGCGTCCTCAAAGAATGAATTATCCTTCAAAATTTTGTGTCGCAACATATATTTCACCAAGTAAGTGGTGTTTCTCTTCGTAATCATATTAAGAACATCTGAATAATATGTATGTCTGAGACTTAATGTACCCTTAGCGGCTGTGTTTTAATAACCCTTACTATTTTGGTCGATATACATGATGATAATTTGGATGTATGTTTGATGTGGCATATGTTGATGTTTGGTCTCTAGTGGGAAATATCAAGGATCTGAAAATATGTAGTGTAAAATGATGTTATGTAGCTGTGATGAATAATGTTGGTCGACACAACATTGTCGTCAGACTGTCCATCAAGAAAGGTTCAATGCAGGGCCAATGGAATCTTGGCCTAAAAAATACCATCAGATTATTGTTCAGAAAAAATATCAGTCTTAAAATAAATGTTGGTCGAGAGAAAATATGTTGGCCGGGATAGATTTTACACTAGCCATAGAATATTGGTAGGCAAAGTGAAGTAAGTCAGAACCTCCCTTTGCCAACTTGACTTATAGTGATAAACAATGTTGGTTGGCAAAAAGTTATCCCCGACCAACTTTCTGATGGTGAAAGAGGCTTTCCTGGCCGGTTTGTTTGTTAGGGAAATTTTGTCATGGTATAGTGATATGCATACTAACTTGATATTGGAATAATATTGATCATAGTAATCACCAATTTTCATAAGCACACACACTCTACGTCGATACAATCGGGTACATCGACCATGGTAACTACACTGACGCGATTGCCAAGGTGTCGAGACGGGAATTTCAAGGCAGTTCTAAGAGATATCGGAAAGGATCCAGAGAAGAAAGTACCATCTAAAAGAGACATGTTGCTTTGCATGTGTATGGGTCTTGGTCATGTGGCAATGTCGGTGCTAGGACCGTACACGTGTGTTGATGTCTCAAGATATATTCAAAACATATGGGGAGAATATTGTGCTTCACCGCTTGTGTCAGAACGAGGTTTCGTTTGCGCGGATATTCACATATCAAAATTATGTGCATGTCGACTATGAGCCATGCTAATGGTGGTTTGTCATAGGGCTCTCAACATGTGGGGGAGTATACACTTAATAACATCATTGTTTGTTGATTCTCTTTGAGCGTCAAGTTTTTATTTCCAAGGTGAATACCTAGGCCTGGCCTTCATTGGTTGTACCTAGCATGGTGGATCCTAAGTCTTTTACTTGCTAAGGGCATTGTATGAAGATTGCTTGAAATTTCTCCGGGGGAAAATCCGGTGATTGTATTTTTTGTTTGGGTGGGTGAGATGGCACTTGTGCATTGTTTTGTACCCGGAGGCATCGTTCTTGGAGAATATTTGATGTCCGTTTCATCTTGCCAATGGTGTGGTTGTTCCTAGTGCTACGATTTTGTAGGTGGTTGTTTAATTCAGCTTTGTCTTTGCTCAAGGCCGGAATGTCCAAATGGATGATCAAATAAGAAAGGGCAACAAAGAATAGAGCATCTTATCGTGATTCAGTTGGATGCCTCAGGAACAAGCCATGCTATCTTATGATGGTGGTTGCACGCTAACTTATCTCTCTAGTGGTCTTGTGAGGAAGAAGGAGAAGAGTCGGGTAAGAATGTAGGGGGAATGGAGATGTGTGTGTAGGAATGGAAGGGATGTTCATCCGATGTTGTCCGACTGATGTTTGTCCTATCGTTGTACTGCATCGTTGGATGGTGCTCATGTATGATATCGTATGGTATTGTGCGTTGTTAGATGAATGTAGTACACAAAAAGAAAAGGAAGGTTATGGTGGGGTCCACCACAAATGAGCTATGCGCACAGATCGATTCCGGTCACAGTCAACTGTGAAGGATCCTTTTTGAGCCTTTGTGTAGGTAGTCATCATCATTTGAACCACATCGGTCCGACATATCTTGGGTTGGGTTGTGTGAACTGACTTGACCTTCTTCGTGGGCTTGTCGCTCCTGTTCTGCTCATTGTTTCCTAGGCCTTGCTCACCTCACCCCTTTGTAAAAGTCAATAAATGGTCTGGATATATCGTATGTGGTTTTTTCGGTTAAGCGGATGTTTTCTTTGGTAGAAAAATGGAAAATTGTACTAACATCATGGAATAGAGGTAACAACACTTAAACCCCAATTTGTGTGTTCATGATCAAACATGAAATCCTCTCTATCTGTGCTTGATTTGGACGTCATCCATGTTACCGTTAGGCGAATCCACCAATTTGGATGCTTACATCGCACTCCAAAAACATACACAATTAATAGGAAAATGCTTATCATCAATCCACCGATTGCACGGAAAAGATCGGTCGTGATGTTGTGCTCGCTCCCTTCACGGACCCGCCGCACGCCCTGTTGTGAGTCCCGCTCAACCTTATCTTCTAGTCAAAGCCTCATCTTCCACTCATATTTCCATTCTCCTCCTCATATTGTTCATAGGAATTAGGTCATCGCATATCACACACCACCAACCTACCATCTCCGTTCCAAGCACCGCCTCCGCCCCAGATCTCGTCTTCTACTCCTCTACATTTTCCTTCTGTCCAACACCATTGGCACGCCCACCGTTCCAGCCACCATTTCAGGAGGTACGACTACCCTATATCTCCTTCCTCAACCTCTCTTTATGCGTGATGTCACTACGTTGCGTGAGGTTGGCGAGTTGCTACTACGAACGACGGGGGTGTGGTGCTTCAAGGGGGGTGTCGATGTTGAAACGAACATCGGCCCCCATAGGTGATATGTTTTTTCTGTTAATTTTTCTGCAATTTTTGGTGCTTTTTGCTGGATTGTTGTTATTGTTTGTTGTAAAAGTTCAGAAATTATGTTGCAAACATCCAATTATTGTGTGTCAATCATCTTCGGTACTTTTGCTATAATTTTTTTTGTAACGCTACAAGTGACAACTTTATTGTAAAAGTTCGGAGATTATGTTGTAACACCCAACCATTTTGTTTTAATCATATTTGGTATTGTTTATATGAAATCCCGTTGTAATGCTACAAGTGCTATCTCAGAACATCCAACCATTTTTGTGTCAATTTTGTTTGATGTGAAACTATGATGCAATGCTACAATTGCTGGTTTGTGAGTACTTGGCTTGTAAAATTACAGAAATTGTAAAACCTATTTTCTGCCGATCTATTGTTGGATGGTTTGTGAGTTTCTATTGTCATACATGGAGCGGGTGTTTCTTTTGTTGAGAAGAAAATAAGGTGAGAAAGTGGTTTTGCCTGATCCCACCCACGTGGAAAAGCGGCTTGCTAAAAAGCTTCCTTGTTCACAAGGTATTCATACGCTTGCGTAGGTGCATCTGCATCTAACAGTGCGGGGGCGACCGATTTTCCTCGCAAATCGGTCGCCCGGCGTCTAGCGCTTAGCGCTGGCCAATTTAATAAAAAGAGCATCGACACCGGAAGCAAATTTGGTGCACATGAGCACCAGTGCTCCTGATTTTTAAAATATTTAAAAACTGTATATCTATGTTTCAAAAAATCGTCACATTTATTCCGTGAACACATATATATGTCATGAATACTCGTGCAAAGTTTTGTTAGAGATTGCATTGTATTTTGAGCTATAGGAAAAAAACAAATTTATTGCTACGTATAGTGGCATATATTTGTCAGAAATTTGTCTTTTTTGTGTAGCTCAAAATACAACATATTTTTCTACAAAATTTACACCGTATCTTCGAAATGTTTCTATGTATGTGAGTATTTAATATCAATTTTTTTGGAATTCGAAAAATATGATTTTTAGAAAATAGGAGCACTGGTGCTCATGTGCCAAAGACACTTTCCGATCGGCACCTTCCTATACTCTCTCCTTCTCTGACAACGTAGCTCTCACAGCCTCAATCACTAATCTCATTTCTCTTCTTTTTTCCTTAGAAAATCTCATTTCTCTACTATTTTTTTGAGGGGGTAAGTAGGTTTTTATTCAAACTGGGCATATAAGCTTACAAAGCCTGTGGTTCCAGGAACCACGCTTGGCGCCCAAACTGGCCAGCAATAGAGTTTCTAGACTTATTCTTTTTCCTAGAGAACCCCATCTCTCTACATATTTCTTTTCCCCTAGAGAACCTCATTTCTCTACTTGATAGTTGATACCATCACAATGTGGCAGTGCCAGGGCCAGCGAAACGGGAGCGGGGCCAACTAGGCGGGCCTGACAAAGCCGATCTGTATCAGCAGAAGCCCACTCCGGAGGCCTGTTGGCGTCACCAGGCCGCCGTAGTTCATCAAGCAGCAAGTCGGCACGCATCCCTCAAAAAAAAAAAAAAAAAAAGCAAGTCGGCACGCAGTTGGCGCACGAGGTTCAGGTGTGGCCTCTGACTGGAGAGGATTGCAAAGTGGGCAGATAATAATTAGCTCCACTTTACCCTATCATCATCTACGTCACTTGCTTGCTCGCCACATGACTCAAGGTACATATTTACTGGAGTACTAGCTACTTTGTCCATCTGCAGGTGCAGCAGCGCAAACAGAATACTTGTACCAGCTGACAAGATCCAACTAGTTGTACAAGCATGATAGTGTGCATATCATGCATTCATGCATCATGCATGCGTGAAGGGTGTGACAGTTAGATACTTCCAACACTATCAGGCATTCGTATCTGGAAATCGAAAATGAATGTGATAATATCTGAATCCGGATGACAATGAAATGAATGTGCTAAATATCTAATCATTTTTAAAATGGAAAATACAAATATGGTATTGCATTCTAAAAAAAATATGGATATGGTAGTGGATATACCTGTATGCGAATAAAATCATTCGAGAAATTTTTTTTTTTGTGACTAAACATGAAACTATTGCGCGTTATGTTAATATATTTATATCTTTCTCATTCGAAAATTTATTTCAGCTCCCAGGTGCATATGCTCCCTTCGTCCAAAAAATATATTTTGAATTGTCAAAAATTTCCAACAAAAATTTTCTCATCTACATCTCAACAATCTATGTGCGTTCGTACAGATTCACGGAAAACCGATATTTTTAGTGGTCAATGTAAAAAGATAAAACATGTGTCACAAAAGGCTTATTTTTAGCACTATATTTTGTCTTTTCTACACAACCAAAACCACAAGTCAATTTTTCATGAAAAGACTTTATGCGCACATATATACTATGTGAAGATGTACATGTGAATTTCTCGTTTCAAATTTTTGAAATTTTTCAGATATATCAAAGGTGCATCCTAAATTAATAAGACACGGTCCTGTTATTTATTTATTTCAGCGAAAATATACATTGGCTGTTTTTCATTGCAATAGGATAGGAGTACAAACTGGCCAGATCCAAGGACAAAAGAAAGCTAAAAAAGAGTTATTATCACCAAGGTACAGGGTTCCTATGTTAATCTGTTTCTCTTGGTGTTTGGATCAGCACTTTAGCAGGTGAGTCATGTTGAGTCCTGCAGTTTTCCGTGCGTCTTCTTCTACAAGGATTTTCTTTTTTACTTCTTTATAGTTGTATATATCCATTTCTGATTCCGTATTCAAACTCGAGTAACACCCCCCTACATATTTATGTTTAACACTCGTATTTGCATCTGAATTTGTTTTGAAAATCTGAAAACGGACGTGGAAAGGACACTACCCGATTTTACCCCTAGACTGTCAGTAGCAGTAGAGTACAGTTTATACACTGTATTTGCGTACCAGAAACCCAGTGCAAACTGTGAGTGGCGACTCGCACGCGTACGTGTCAATCAGACGAGGAAGCAATGGAAGTTAACTACAGTACTACTACTACATTGAGAAGAGATCTGTTGAATGAATCCATGCACCATGAATCCACGATGCTGTTCGTCCAGTAGAGCACTGTTGATCGATCACGCTCGATGTAGCGGCACGCCAGCGACGCCGAGCCGAGCCGAGGGGACCCTGCTCTCGCCGGCCGACGCGTACGTGGGCACCGGCCGCGGGGCCGACGGGGAAGCCAAGGACCATCTTGTAGTGCACTGTGCTGGTTGTGGCTGGCGACGCACCCTGGCACGCGCGCACTGTGTTGGCCTTGATGCGCTGCTTGCAAGACGATGATGGACTGGAGTAGGAGTACTACAAGTTAAAGTTAGGTAGCCACGTGACGGAAAACAAATGTGCTACTGTGTCATGATGTCAGGATCGAGGTTCTTTCGTGGTGCATGCCATGGCAGCAGCTAGCTGCTTCCAAGAGGACGAGCAGGTGACACTTCTTGGTACTGCTACAGTTTCCATGCATGATGATATGCTCGCTCAGGCTCAGCTGCTCGTCACATACTACAATGGTCAGTTTGGGTGACAAGATCTTCGCAGAGTCATGAATTACTTAGTCAAGTAAGAGTCATATTATGCATCTAATTTGGTTATCACAATCATTTTTCGCTCATCTGTGTATCTTGTTTGGCCCAACAAAGTTAATTACATTATGGCTGGAAGATGCAAATTCAGCTTGCTAGGTAGCATAAGTTTTAGTATTATCTTATATTTACTAATTGGAGGCACCATACGAGACACCACATTAATCCACATCACTAGAATAATTAAGACAATTAGATCTAAAATTTATGGTTAGGATTAGTCGAGAAAATCGTTATTTATAATGTCACATAGACACGTTTGTTTCACGTATGGAACGTATGCACGTTTGTTTAGCTACAGTACGTTAGATCTAGAGTCATGTATGTGGTATGCATGGGATCACCACGATGGATATATGGAGAGTCCAACTTTTTTGATGCACATCTAAAGTAAATCTTTTGTTGCGTGCGACCACAAGTCCAATACGCCTTCCCTATTATTAGTTTTTAAATATGCCTACGAGATCTATCTCTTTCCCAGCAATCAAGCAGGTAGTTTCCCCGATGTCCCACCGCCACGAACCTCTTCCTGATATGTCGCCACCTCCTCCTGTCATCGGCGCCTTCTTTCTCCGTCACAAAGCATGATGCCGGCTGCTCCTTTTTTTTTTTTTTTTTTGATAAAGGATGCTTTATTACTTCAAGAAGCAATTACATCCAGCCTCTGCATAACCAGGATGCACACAGCCGTTTGTTGTCTCAAAGTGACCAAAGTTACATAAAACAAAAATAGGCGAAATACATATCGGAACGATGAATCATATAACGCCTAAGAGCTAGGTGGAGCTTCTATCCGTAGACTATGCTGCCACCCATGTAGGGAAAAAGTACCCCTCGCCGTATCCTCCAACCGTGTACGGACCTCCGTAAACAGGTCTCGGTTCTCCACCCGCTGAAGAGGTAACCACGAACGGAGAATACTCGTGCATCCGTAGATAACATGCAACAAAGAGCAATTTTTGTCATTAAAGATCTTGTCATTTCTACATAGCCGGAGCGCCCGGATAAGCTGCTAGCGCCCCCATCCTAAGAAGCATTTTAAACCTTGAGTTGATACCATGAAGCCGAGTTGCCAAAGACATTAGCGACACTAGTCGGAGGATACAAGGTAGACGCTACTTGGATGACTGACCATATAGATCTCGCAAACTGGCATTGGAAGAATAAATGATTGATGGTTTCATCATGATGACAAAAGACACATCGTGTACTTCCGTGCCAATTCCGCTTAACAAGATTGTCTTTGGTGAGAATAACCCCTCGACGAAGATACCATCCAAAAAATTTAATTTTTAATGGTATCTTCATCTTCCAAATTTTCTTATTATTATCAACTGGTAAATCAGAAAGCAGCATCGCATTGTAGAAAGATTTTACAGAAAAGGAACCATCTACGTGGAGGTTCCATCGAAATCCATCTGGCTCTGGCGATAACTGAATATCTCCAAGCCGCAGAATTAGGTTGTTCCATGCCACGAGCCTTTGTCCTAGTAAAACCCGTCTGAACGTCACATTCGGGGGTGAGGTAGCCATTACAGTTGCAATGGTATCACCTTGGCGACGCACAATTCTATACAAAGCGGGATACTGTTCACATAGGGGTGCATTGTCGAGCCAAGCATCTTCCCAGAACCGTATCTGTGCTCCATTCTTAATGGAGAAAGTCCCATGTCGAAAAAAGACATTTTTTGTCGCCATAAGACCAGCCCAGAAGTGTGAATCCCCAGGTTTCCAAACCACTTGAGATAATGTCTTCGAGCCGATATACTTTCTCCGAAGTATAGTTTGCCAAATCCCATCCTCAGTAAGTAGCTTAAAAAGCCATTTACCAGATTAAAATCAAGATTAAAATCCCAGACCAACCTCACTTCTATGGCAAGCTGCAAGACTCAAGAACGTCTATGGTTGTTTTTGATTGACCGAGCAAAGACCCTTCCATGTTGTCGAAGAGGACGATAGGATCTAAGCAGATTAATTTGGACCTCCCCGTGAGTGGTTTCTGAAGGAGCGGAACAATTTTTTGCAGCGGACGTTCATGGCGGCAGATCTCTAGATGACGACAGCATGCGGTGTCGAGAAATTGGAGCATGCTCGCCATATCAGTCGGCCCGGAACAACGGTGGCAGATTGATCCGTGCAGGTATAGGAATCTAAGAAATTTTGGACCTCGCATGAGTTGTTTCTAAAATAGCGGAAGAATTTGTGCAGAGGGGGTTCATGGCGGGAGAACTCCAGATGATGGCAGCTTGCAGTGTCAAGCAATCGGAGCATGCTCGCCGAATTCGTCGCCAAGGAACGACGATGGAAGATGATCCCTAATGCAGGTGTTCATGGTGGCAGCTGGCGGTCATATAGCATATGTGGTGCAGATATAGGACATGGTCGTGAGGCCACAGCCGAACATGCAGTCATACACCAATAGCTCTCAACCGTATGTTTCCTAAGTTGCATAGTGAAAATTAGTCAGCTCTGATCCCACGCAAAGAGTATGATTAGGAGAAAGATGCCCATATTTTGGTCCCAATTTCTTTTGGCTTCTAGCCAAAAAAGCATACAAATTGCATGTAATTATTGAGGTGAGGATTATTCTTTCAGTTTCAAAATAATATCATGTAGATTTAAGTACTCCATTCGAGTTTGATTGTACTAACATTACTGAGAAGATTGAAGATTGATTGCTGACATTATTTACTGACTAGCGCTCAGAAGCGGAGACGACTGACGAGGCACAAGGGTCTATCACTTCAAGATATGTATATATTCGCACGGTTGCCGGAGGTTTTGTGTTGCTGGGTTAGGTTTACTCCTATCTTTTTTGTCTCTGAATTTTCTACGAGACGTCTGATTTCTTCTTTTAAGTTGTTTGGTACCTTACGAGCATAACCTGAATCTAATTAAGCTACTTTGTGTTACTGTTTGCTAGATGGATGTGCTTCAATTATTAAAGATGCATACCTTCATCTTCATGCTGTTGGTTGGTTTATGCTACTTCGCATTTACAGAGTTAGCATTACACTGTAGTTTTTTTTCCTGTGACTGCCATACGCCTACTATTGTTATAAACCATCTATACTAAGACCTAGCTATGTTTCAGACATGGAACTAGGAAAAAGCAAACAAACTTGAAACCTGGAAAAAAGCAAGAAATATACCGCTTTGATTTTCATTTGTGAGAAAACGTATGTAGTTGGATAAATTGAAGAAGTAAACGCAGAACATTTTAGTGGAGACTTATAATGAGTTGCTCTTTCTGATGTAACTTTTCCCTCTTTTTTAGCTGCCACTGTTCAAACTAGCTTTGTCTAATTTTCCCATGTACTAAAAGATATGGAAACTAATAAGCAATAATAGAATCAAGTGTGTTGCTGATACAGGAGTGGCTACTCCTTCGGCCTCTATCATGGATAGGGGGTACCAATGCCGCTCCGCTATTTCTGGAAAGCCAAGTGAGCATCTAAATATATTCTATATTTATCTATCGTCACTGCCATGTTTTCATAACACCGAGTACTCATAGGTGTATCGAATATGGGATAGGTCCTATTCTTGCAACTGTCATCCCAGTTAATAAATAGATGAAGGTGAGTAACCCGCTTGCGCTTCTTTCAGCGATGAATGCTTTATAAACATATTTCATTGGCATGTTCGAATTTGTGTCGTAAATAGAAATATCTTCTATTGTAATTTATGTAGAATATACTATACGTGGAAATTACACCAACATATTGTTTCTTGCATTTATTCCCGGGTATCTACTTTTAACCTACTTTAATCAAACATATGTTAAGGTAGATTTGGAGTACAGATAAATGCATGACTGTAATTTTTCCACTACTCAATGTTGCTTTTCCCATTCTTTTTTCTAAACCTAATTTGCTCACGCAGGTGTTTCAGATTTTATTAGTAGTCTTCATATCATGTGATGAGCGATGCCCACGGAGGCTTCTACTACTAGGGCTTTGAGGCCTGAAGCAAGAATAACGGTGTATATTTACTTGGTGGAATTATTAGTGCTGATTGAGTGTAGAACAACACTGGCTATTAGCTATCCAGAATTGTCGATTTAGAAACAACTATGAAAAATCATTGCCTTGAGGTTCATGGTTCATGGTTGTCAAATCTAACATATAGTGAAGTGATAGCATGGGAAAATTTAGTACAAACTTATTTCTTCTCTTTTCCTTGGAATTTATCTATATTCAAGATTAGCATCGTAATCACATTAATTCCACGGTTGATCTACAATTCTATCTTATCTCTGCATGTAAATTTAATTACTATTGTAGCAATTAGATGATCGGAAGCCTCATTATAGTTTACTATTGATGGGCAGCCTCATTAATTATCTTTCGTCCTCTCTAAAGTTTCCATATATTTACGATTTATACAAGTTTTTGTCTTAATATATAGCTAGCATGTGCAGGTGCACGGGTTAATGACTAGTGGCAACTAATTTTATCAAGTGCTAACCTTACCACGCACGACTCTAAATCAACATGCAACATATGAGTGAACTAACATGCAGCATATTCAACTAACATGAAACAGTAAATGAACGTTGTTTAGCTGTAACTACTAGCAAATAGCAATTTGTCATAATATTACATAGCTAATATCAAATAGGAGTTCACCATGATATTACCTAGGTACTAAAAAAGTACTCCCTCTGATCATCTTTAATCGACGTGACATATGTACGTAGATAGGATATTGATTCAGATCGGAGGAGTAGCATTTGTACATAGAAACAATGAGCAGTTCAAAGAACATGACGGCCTCACGTTCTTCTTCACTTCTTCAGATCCTAGTGTGGCCTCTATTAGCCCACATCTCGTCAGCCCGCCATTGCCTCTTGTTCTTCCAAGTCTGACTATCAATGGTCTAGAGATAGCATCTCATAAGGTGGTTAAAAGGGGCTCTTTTCATCATAAGCATGTTTATAGCCTATACATTGTTGTTATTGTAGATGTAGTTCATAATACCTTCATCCTAAAGTTTAAGGCTTTTTTTAAAGTAAAACCAAGTAACAAACTTTAGGAAGAATCTATAAACAAATATGATATTTATCATATAAAAATATATTTTTTGTCTATATAATGGTATTGATTGTATTTTACATGTTAATGATTTTTGGTAAATTTTAGTCAAACTTGATATAGTTTACTTTCTAAAAGTAATATAAGCCTTAAATTTTGGGATGGAGGTAGTATTTGTTATCATCTATCTATCGTATTCAAACATGCGACCATATATGATGGATGGTCTATAATTGCGACGAATCGCTCTCTCAGGGATCAAAAGAGTCCAAACCTGAATCATGGCTACAAGGGAAGCAACCTAAAAGGAAAGGTTCATCTTTGCATCCTAAGTAAATTTATGTTCCGTAAGTAACTGCGCAAGGAGCTAACATTACAACACAACACGCTGGCCTTGGAGTTTTTAAAGACCGACGCACACCCGTAATCGCCGCGGTCGTGCTAGGTCGGCCAAAAAGAACATCAGGGAATACTACGCTGGGAAAACTGTAGACCCAACACTTTTTTTTGGTAGTGCATCGTGTTATGCCCTCTTTGTCACACACGGTACAACGACTGTAACACCTAAGTACATTAATAGACGACGGATGATTTAGTACCGTGCACAAATACATTGCATCGCCTTTTTTGTTGTGCTTCGTGCACGTTTGGACAACACAAAGATTTAATCACAATCATCAAGGCTGCTAAATTAGGTAATCTATTCCATTAAGATTGTAATTTACATTTAAAATTTATACACATCTTTATATCCATGAAAAAACATGTTTTATATACATCTAGATCATCCTAAATTTGTGATTGCAATCGCTACTAGAACTAGAAAGAAAACTAATGCATGTTCCAAATATGTTTCTTTCTCATGATTATTTATTTATTTTCTTCATCTTCACCCTGTCTGCACCTGTCTTTATCTTATGTTCATGCATAATATCAGCTACTTGCAACTTCATATGGCAGCTTCTTTTCTTCAATGCTCACATTCTTTTGCACAATTTTCTTTATGTCTCCCTTCAATTTATTGTTCTCCTTTTTTATAATACTCCCTCCTTCACAGTTTATAAGGCACGCGCGTACCCCTAGGTCGCAAATTTAACCTATATAATTAAAATTATATAATACAAAATTTATATCATTAGAAAATAGAACATCTGAACTTTCTAATGATATAATTTTTATAACATATAACTAATGCTAACTTGATCAAATTTGCGATCTAGAAGTACGCGCGTGCCTTATAAACTGTGAGAGAGGGAGTACTGAAGCTTTATTAATTAACAACATTTTACAAAGGAGATGCAAAGAGAACCTATAACATCAGCCGAAAAGGCTCGACTCATTGGGCATTGCCCAGAATCCTGAGAAACGGTAAGACACTTGACAGTACAAGGTCTATCCTGAAGCCTCCTTGCTAACTTGGCCTGATGGTGCGCTTTAAAGTTGAGGCCTCTGTTAATGTGAAATATCTTCTGGACATTGAAAATCCCACTGCTGATCGATGCCAAGAGTGGCCTGATCTCCCAATGACCAGGCGATTCCATGATGTCACCGGCCGCAGCCGATGTTGTTTTGTCATTATAGATGTTCTAATAGGCGCATCTTATCTTCAGTGAAGCTGAACCTGCATGGTGGATCCTACAAATTTCACGGAATGATCCAATCGGTATAAATAACACATAAATCCCCAATCAACCGAACCCCATATAATACCTCGTGTGACGATCTCACTACTCCCAACTGCGCCTAGAGGCTCGCTGGCTCACACGGGCGGCTACGAGATCTCACTAGCACGAACGGGTGACTGCGTGATGTTCGCCCAGGTCTCCGTCCACTCCATATCATTCCTCATGTAAGGTTGGAGGCCAGATCTCACGGGCACGGCGGCCACATTCAGCATGAGACCTCACGGGGAGGGGCACGATGGCCAGCTCCGACACGAAATGAGGGCTGCCGAGATGTTGGTGGGAGCTTATGGGAGGGGTAGTGCTGGAGGTGGGTGGGGGATTTTTTGGGATAAGACTAAGAGTTGCTTTAGGGTGGGCTTGGTGTCTCCCAGCCTTTATACTCACACTACAACAGCTAGTAGGCATCTTAAGAAAAAAAATCATTCTGTTTCAATATGTAAATTTAAAAAACAGTTGACACAAATTAATATATTAGTAACTACAGTCCCATCCATACAAGGATAACTAAGATTGAGCTTCAAATTACATATGATTAACTATGTGGTTTAGTTCCTTCTTAACTGAAAACATCTTTTGAATGATACTATTGCGGTCCTTCTTTAGCTTGTTGATCAGATTTTTCTTCTTCTTAAAGTCTTGTGTTGCTTCGTCTTGCCCCCAATGATGGATCAACAAGTGTCTAAGAATTATCGATTTGTGCTCTCCATCAACCAAATCCACCAAATCACAAACCGTCTCCTCATGACCGAACGCAATGGAGCTTAAGGCCGCCGGCCGGCTTGTGCCTGTCGCACACCACGTAGCGATGTGGTGGTTCACCGCACATGAAAATTCGGTTAGTCTGCGAGTCGACGCCATACCTATCTGGATCATAGATATCTTCAGGTATATTAGTGTGGTACTTCAAAACACAAAACTTCCATGTGCATGTGTTAGATCGAGAAATCCTTAAATATATTTGGCTAGTAGAGATATTGTGGTGACCCGGCATACCACTGCATGGTGTAGTATGCAAGTCTGACATAACACCAATGAAACACCGTTCCACTAGTATTACATCGCTCAGAGTGGTACAACAGAAACATATGTGGGTCCAAGGCATGTACATAGAATTATAACTCTGACTCTTTACAGAAGGTCAACATAGCCTCCTACTTTACAATGAGGTAAAACTACAAATAAACTCCAAAAGAACGACTCGTAGTCTAATCTTATCACTAACTCTATTTATAGAGGATTTGACTAACTATAGAGGCTATGACTAGATTCTAGCTAAATAGGAGCTAGGTTTAGGGAGCTAAATCCCTTCTATTGCTAATCTAGGTTTTATCCTTGTTGGATGTGGTATTTGACTCTCTCCTGACAAGGTCATGTCCCTTGAAGTAGTTGTTGACTCCTCGGCCTTCGAGTTGCACTGTAGATCCTCCTTCTATGCCTCCATATCTAAGAAGGGGATTTAAGAGTGGGATGAGTACGAGCGTACTCAACAAGTTCATTATAGGAAAGAGGTGTTTAATGCACTAGCTACAGCCATGGACCAGAAAGTCCAAAGCAATGCAAGTTTTTGTAATCATTTCTTCAAAAGGTTGCTTTTATTCTGAAGAGCTATGTCCGTCAACCTTCACCGGTTTACTAGAACTTAATGGAGTTCCTTTCCGGGCGCGTTCGCAGTTCCATAACCCGGAATAGGGAGTGACAGGTCACGATTTGTTACACTCTGCAGAGGTGTGTTGCTTTACCCATAAGAGATCTTAACCTTGGTGCCAACCGGGTCCGGTATTCCCGTCCACACTTCCTTGGTGTGAGGCCAGGTATAAGGTCCTAGCCAATCATTATGTTTCTCTGCGACCCCGAACACCCACCCTTTATTGCAATTCCGACCTTGGGTCCTCGCCGGCCAGCGTATCCATAAGATACCATCCGACCTCGACTACTATCAGGTTTCTCGACCCGATACCTTCGCCGGTCGTTGCAACCCATCATAGACCGCATTACCGTGGGGACTTAGGGATCCCCAACCACTCCGCTTGTCCCTCGGGATTCAAGTGACTATGGTAAGTGTATCCATTGATGAACGAGAGGAAGAAACACAACTGACTACTCCGTCCCACTCCAGATCTTATGGTTAACACGGGTCTTACGACACAAGAATCACTGGACGACATTTGTTATTAATCCTAGATGGATATAAACCCATTGCAATGGAACCTCCACTACACTCATACCATGGTTCCATTGCCCACCACATAGTCATATTCATAATTATGATGATAGCATTTTTGCTTTTTATGCAAGAGTGATAAGTATAATAGTTTGCAAGTAATTTGATAAAAATACTCAAATTGACATGAGCAAGCGATGAAGTTGCCTTTCTTGACTGCAAGATTATGCAGGCAAGGTCTTCGGTACGCAATAACTCCAAATTCTAAAACAGCATCATCGTCTGGTAAGAACGATGTTTAAAAGATTGGCAAAGATGCAATAATGCATAAGTATGAGATGCAATCGCTCTAAGCGTGACCTAACCCCGATGATTTAGGATTAGTGAGTTGTAATGATTAGTTCAAGGTGTGTTGCACTTTTATAGATGGTTCACAAATAAGGTTCTTATTAAGGGTTGATTACTTGGTATCATAAATAAGTAGTGCAATATATCACAACAATAATATTACTAGCACGCAATAATAGCATTTGGTATAATCCTAACATGTAATGAAGAGTTGTTAGTTTTAGTACTATATGGCATGATTAATGATTACTTATCATATACTTCAAAAGAATAACTTTTGAAGAACATGTTCTTTGATAAAGAACAAGTATGATAATTAGGTTTGTGGGGTTCTATGGTTTACTATGGTTCTAATTAGTTTCTGGAGTAAGGATTAGATGGATCACAACAAAGTTGGATTCATCAGTGTCTAGAGTTTGTATGGTTCTAGCTAAGCAAGGTTATATTAAGAAATTGATTATAAATGGTTACTACCATGGTTGGTTGTATCTTACTGGTGCTAGATAGCTAGGGTTTATAGATCCTATTAGGCAGGGTTGATGGCTACTCCTTATTTTCTTCAAAAGAATAACTTTTGAAGAACATACTTCTTAAGTAATAAGAAGTATTTCAATTAAGCCTTAAGGTTGTCTAGGGTTTTCTATTGGATCCATTAAGTAAGGAATATTTGGCTCCTAGATATGATGGTTTATAAGTATCTAACACTAGTAGGGTTTAAGGGCAACATCAATCATGGTTACTATTAGGGTTGATCAAATTGGTTTGATACTAAAGGTGGTTAATTAAGGATGATCACCTTGGTAATAAGAACTAGGGTTACAATTGGTTGACCCTACTTGATCATTTGGTTTTATTTGGATGAGAACATGGAATATCAACTTATTAGTAATAGGACACATACATCTTATGTGGACATAGGCATGCATTTAGATGTTAATTATGGATCTATGAATACCAATGAAGTAACATGATCACATGTTAACTTAGGGTTTAGGTTTGGAAATAAATTATGGTTCATATGAATTAATGGAGCTAGGGTTCCTAATGGCATTAGGGTTTTAGGATTCCACATAAAATTATGAGGTTATAACTTTATTCATAATGGAACTAGGGTTTCCTAATTACCATATAGTTCTTAGTTTGATAACTTCATTATAAGGTTGAAGTTATTAGTAACTTTGAAATAAAAATAATATTGGATTTGGCATTTTACTATTTTAATGAATTAATAATTAAGACAACTATTAATTAGGGTTTAAATCCTTCTAATAAGGATTTAATAAGTTAATAATAATGTAAAATTAGTTTTAATGTGTTCTTTACTTTCTTACTGGTTTTTTGTTTATTTTTTAAAAACTTTTAACTAATTATTGAATTGGATTTGAATTTAGGATAAAAGAAAAGACTTAATTATTAAGTTCAAAACAATTAAATTTTTATTAAGAATAAAAATTTCATATTATATTTTTATTGGATAGAATTTACTTTTAGAAGAATTTTGATATCTTATTTTCATTTTCCTGAGTTAAGATGAATTTTCTAAATTCATTCAAACTTTCAGCAATTATGGAATTTAAACAAAAATAGAAAATGACTAAAGCTACCCGGATAGTTTATCCACACAGTCATTGACTGGTGGGGCTAGACCACGTCACCTGCCACGTCGTGCCTACGTGGCAAGGCCCACGGTGGCCGGCGAGACAGTCTCAATTTTGGCTCACATGAGATAATGGTCATTTTTGACTTTTACATTCTGGTCACCACTTTGAGCCTCAGTATTTCAAGTTTTCTAAACCAAACAAATCCTTTTCTTTGCATGACATCCAAGTACTCAACAAGGTGAACTTTTTCTGTAAAGACCATCACACCAAATTCTTCTTGGATCAAGAGTTAGGATCAAGCAAAGTTGAGACTTTGAAACAAATGCAACATTCTCCATTTTTTTTAAATGTGATCAAACCAGGCCACCACTTGACCATCTCTTGCCCTAGCAATGATCCTTGGACACTTCTACACCGAGCCCATGCAAAGGAAGCCAAGGAGAGGGCCAGACATGGCGTGGACATGGCCATGCCGGCCACGTTCGCCACCGGCGCTCCTCCCCCCTTTTCTCTCCACAGCAGCACTCGCCACCGTGCCAAACGCGTCGACGAGGATCTCCTGGATCCGCCCGTACGCGCCCTTGACCGCGAGGACGACGCCACGACTCGCCACGGTCGCGCCCAGGTATGCCCAGGTACGCCGCGAGCGGCATGGGCGACGTCACCGTGCACGGACGCGCGCGACACGGCCACGCGTCGCTCGCAGCACTCCGTCGTACCCCGACCAAACCCGCGCGCCCTGGTACCTTCCTCGCCACGCGGAGCTCGCCGGACATGCGTGCGTCACGCCATGGCGACCACGGTCGCCGGAGAGGACGAGCGCGCCTGCCGCGGCCGCGACAGTACATGCACGGACCCGACCACCCTACGCGTCCCCTTGCCGCGCCGTTCACGCTCGTAGCTTCGCCGTGACGTCGTGAACACGAACCCGTCGTTGCTTAGCCCCCTAGCCCACCGGAGCGGCCGCGCTCTTGTCACCATTGCCGCAGCACCACGGCCACTCTCGCGCCTATAAAAGGAGGCCTCGCCTCGACTAACTCTTCACACCACCACCCTCCCCTCTCATTCCTCGACCGCCTCAGCAGCTCACCATGCTCGATTAGCCACCAGAAGCTCTCAATTGCAAGATCGCCGCCACCCACAGTAGCCGACGATCACCGGAGAAGGACGCCGCCCCTGGAGCTGCCGCAGGTACCAGGAGCTTCGCCGTCATCCACAACTTCATCGCGCACATTTCCCAACCCTAGCTGGAGCCACGGTGAGCCCCCGACCCCTTACCTGAGCCGCCGGCGAGCCCCTCTCTCGCCGTCGACGACGATGAATGTGCGCCGTTGATCCGCGCTCTAATCCAACGATCCCCTTTAGTCCATACCGCTTCGGGCGTTAAGTGTCGCTGACGGGTGGAGCCCACTGTCAGGCGGCCCGCGTGTGCGTGGATGCGTGGTGGGCTGGCCTTGGGCCGTTTTAAATGTTTAGGCCCAGTTATTTTTCCCGCCGGCCTTTTAAATTCAAACTTCGTTTAATTAATTAGTTTGAATTCAATACTGAACCCAACTTTGAAAATGCATAGAATCTGTTTGGCTTGGCCAAATTTAACAAATTTTATATTTTTGGAAAGCTAGTAAAAAGATCTACAATAGGCCACTGGTCTCTCTTCGAGATTCTTTGTAGAAATAAAATGATAGAAAGAAGAAGGCAGGGACTTTTTCTTATTCAAATAATTCTTAAAAATCAACCAAAATAGATATTAAGTTAATTCCAACTCCAATAGCTCACATTTGACTTACACTAATTGTTTCTGCAAGAAAATGGTGTGGTCACTTTGCATGATCATGCCCTAGTTTAATTAATGGACACTATGGCTAGTTTAGTTAAGTGATATTGTGCAAAACTAATATGTAAATCATATGAAGTATTTTACTTCATTAAAATCTTGTCTCAAGTGAATCCATTAGATGTTTGAACCCCTGGTTCAACACTCTTTTATGAAATGCTTGGAGATTTAAATCATTTGTAGAATTATTAAATGGTATGAGGTGGTCTACCTCATTTAAATCATTTTCTGATAATGAATGGTTGACTTGGGTCAACATAAGTTCATGTATTATTGTTTGAGGAATTAAATCTTAAGAAGATTTCAATGAGAGGAAATTATTCCTCAAGAACCATATGGAATTTACTTGTCACATATGAATGAGAGGAAATTACTTCTCTTTAATAAAGAAAACCAATGCACCTAATTATTTTATGTGTGTGCTTAGTATAGTCTGTGTGAAGTAATGATGTGCTTAGTATAGCCTTTGAGCTTGTTTAGTGATTATACCTCGTATTCAAATTTAGACGCTAGCACCGGAGATTACCAAGAGGAAGGAGAATTCTACCCAGAAGAGGAAGAAGAAAACCTAGAGAACTACCAAGGCAAGCTAATACTCTTGCGAAGTGCAAAGCCCTCCTTGGGCAAGGCACCATGATTCTTACTTTTCTTCATACAAGCCTATCTTATATTTACACCATACAAGTTTTACTTGTTGTGTTTTCAAAGAGTGGATTAAGATTGGTCTAGGGAACAAGATTACTAGAGTAGCAAAGTTAGTCTTATAGATAGCAAAGCAATGTAGCACCCCTCATGATTAGTGCTAGTGCTAAAGTACTAAAATTTGACTACTTTAGATGGGAACATATGACTTGTTGAATTTGAAACCTTGGAATGATGAAACATTCCATTGAATGATTTGAGGTTGAATAAGAACAAGAGAAGATGGTGATTTTTGATGGAAAACTTGATATTGGTTTGAATGCGATACCTTTCCAATTCTTGAGTACCCCCACAATACCTGATTATGGGTAGGGCTTAACTGGAAATTTATGCATCTTAGTATGGGTTCCCTCTGAACACACATCATAGGGGTTATGCCGAGGCTGCCTCCGTTGTTGAGAAATGATGTGAATTGAGGTGAATTTTACGGCCAAGCCCTGTGCAGTTCCCAGGTTGAAAGTTGGTCTTCACTGGGAGGCCAAGCTCATGGGGAGAGGTGCTCATACTAGGATTTGTAAGTGAAAGGTTATGGTTGATGATCCGCGTATCGTGTTACGATGATTCGGAGTTATTCCGACGGATGAAATCAAATGTTGTGGCACAAGTGTGCAACCTCTGCAGAGTGTAAATCTATTCGAATAGCCGTGTCCACGGTTACGGACGGTTGGAAGGGCCATACAGTTTCCTGTGTCAGTTCTTTGAAAACCTTTCTGAATGTGAATGGTGACTTGGTGATTTGTTGGAATTACAACCAATGTTGTGGGAATGACACTAATGTTCCCACTTGAGTTAGTTAGCACATGATCAAATACTTGTGAACTAAAATATGGCTTATGCAAATTAGACTAAAGCTTAGCACCTTTACTCCAAGAGTTGGCATTTTACATTAGTATTAGTTTGCAAGTACTTGAAGTACTTACGGCTTTGTCCCTGGCTATTCAAATGTCCAGAGTACGATGATGAACAAAACTATCACGAGGATGACCAGCAGGACGCCTACGACAACTAGGGGTTTCTGACGTCAAATGTTGGCCTGTGGACTAGAGAGTCCATTGTTCGTAAAGCTTCCGCTATGTATGAACTTGTGTATGTATGTTGGTCGATAGATCAACTATTTGTGTAAGATGAATCATGTGATTCAATGTTGTAAGACAATATGGCTTGTAATAAATAATGACTGTGATATTCGACTATTATGCCTCGCAACAACATTATCCTGGGATTGCGATGAATGACATAATAGGCATCCGGACTTAAAATCCCGGGTGTTGACAAGTTGGTATCAGAGCCATTGTTTGACCTTAGAAGACCCTAGTTAGAATGGACGTTCATAAAAACTTAACTTTGAAATCAAATGAAGTGAATATTTATGAAAATTTACTCGCATTCTTACCCTTGAGACTATTTTGAAATTCGATGAATAATGTACTTTTCTTAATTGAATTTACTTAAAATTTTGCCACACTTACTCACTCTCTAACTTACTCATCCTTTTCGCTTTCAGATGGAGCCAAATGAACCCATCAGCGCGAAGTTCTATCAGCTCGGGAACGGTGGGAGCCTTGTTTTTTAGCACGACCTCACCGCTGTCTCAGCTTTCCTTGGGCGACTTCACCCTGAGTTCCATGGAATTCAGGTGAACGATCAGCCCGGTGGCGAACTGCAGTGGATCATCACTGCAGATCTGCGAGGCACGATGGAGTCCCCCAACCAGGAGAGGATCCTGTTCTCGTTTCGTGAGAGCAACTGGCTCGACGGACTGGCGAGAGCTCTTCAGGAGGCACTGGCACGCCTCTGTGGACAGAATGTGGTACGCCTGCTTGCGTCCCGCTTCGCTCACCTGGTGAGGCGTGATGCCTCAGGAGTGCCCATGACTCTGCAGTCCCACCCAGAGCTGAGGCACCACGCCGAGCACCTAGACTTCATGTTGTATCATACACAGCAGGATCTGGACAACGCTCGTGCGTACGCCAACCAGACGCACCTCGCCTTGGCAACCCATGCCGACGACATCAAGATGCTCTCAAGGGATCGCAACAAGCTCCGTCTGCAGCGTGCCAAGAGGGACGCCACTATTGATCGCCTGCGCGCACAGATCACATCACTGGAGGCCACTGTCAAGGCCCAGGAGGAGCAGCTGAAGGAGATGGAGGAGGATGAGGCTGGTATTGACCTTCAGGGAGGAGACGCCTTCCTGAGCGACGACGACAACTTTGAGGAGGATGAGTTCACTGAGGAGGAGGACTACGCTTTTCTGGAGCCGGGACCTGATGACGTCATTCCTATCGACGTTGAGGACGAGGGTAGGTTCACTTGAGCACTTATGTAGGTGTGAGTTGTATCCCGTCCGTTGTATCGTAGCATGTGACATGGTTCTTCAAACCATGCAAGGAGTTGGGTGTTAGCTTGTGATGTGTTATGTTGAATGAATGAATGAATGAATGTTTGTGTGTCATCAAAAGCATTCAAGTTTTAAAGTTTTTTGGAACTTACTCAAAATAAACCCTAGAAGTTTCCCTCTTATCTTATCATTTTTCTGTATATTCAGATGGCCCCTCCCAATCGCAACAACAACGATGCCATGATGCAATTGCTGCAAACCCTGCTGGCAGACCGGGAGACTGAAAGAGCTGAACGTCAAGCCAACATCGTAGCATTGCAACACCTCGCAAACCAGGGCCATGGGAATCATGATCATCCCGGTTCAAAGCTCAAGAACTTTCAGAACACCAACCCCCCGGTGTTTAGCAAGACGGAGGAACCCCTCGATGCCGATGACTGGCTTCAGACCATGGAGAACAACTTGGAGGTAGCTGGAGTGGAGGCCAACGAGATGGTCCTGTTTGCAACCCATTACCTCGCTGGACCAGCCCGAGCCTGGTGGACTAGCACCCGTGCCATGAACGGAGGTCAGTTCATGACTTGGGCAGATTTCAAGCTCAAGTTCAGCAAGTACCATGTACCCCCGGGCCTTATCAAGAAGATGAGGGATGATTTCCGTGAACTGAAGCAAGGTCGCATGACGGTGGTAGAATACCGCGACAGGTTCCTTACCCTATCAAGGTACACCCCCGATGAGACCGACACCACGGAGAAGAGGCAGGAGAGATTCCTGAACGGACTGCATGATGAGATGCAGACTGTTCTCGTCAACATCCCCTTCGCCGACCTTGAAACCCTTGTTGACTCCGCCATCCAGATGGAGGGCAAGCTGAACCAAGCCAATGAGAACCGCAAACGTCGCATGATGCACCAGAGTGGGCCTAGAAATGCCCCGAAGTATCGCCCCAGCTCAAGCGGAGGTTTCACTCCGAGAAACAACAACAAGCCCCCTATGCAGAACTCGCGCCCCGGTTATCAGAACCGGAGTGGAGGAAACTCCAGGCCAGGAGGCCACAACAACAACTACCACAACAACAACTACAACAACAACAACAACTTCAACCGCGCTCCGCCCAGAGCTTCCAACCCCAACAACAACAAAAACACCAACACCGCTCCAAGGGCTGGAAGCAACGCTATTCCTGTCGCAACCAAGGACAAGTCCACTATCACTTGCTATGAGTGCGGAGTGGTGGGACACTACTCCAACGAGTGCCCCAAGAGACTCGCCAAGCTCGCCGGCAACACCGCTGCACCTGCTCAGCAGCAACGCCGCGTTTCCACCGGAAAGAAGTTCGCCCCCAACAACCCCAATAACCGCAACGGCCGTCTCTTCCACATGAACGCCGAAGAAGCCCAGGAAGCACCGGATGTTGTACTCGGGTATGTTTCCTGTCAACTCGGTACTCGCCGAGTGTTGTTTGATTCCGGGGCATCTCATTCTTTTGTCACCGAAGACTTTGCATCAACAAGTAAAATTCAACCTCTCGGTTTGAAACATGTCATGATAGTTCAAATCCCCGGATCAACCACTAAAGCCGGAAAATTTTGTAAAAATGTACCCATCGGAATACATGAAGTAGAGTTCTATGCCAATCGATAATTTTGGGAACCAAAGGTTTGGAAGTAGTGCTGGGAATGGATTGGATGGCAAAACACCATGGAATGATTGACTGTGCCAAGAAAGCCATCACCATGACCAGTAGCACCAGTATCATAGTAGAACATGTCTCTGAACTACTAACCAAAAAATTTACCTGCAACCAGAGTGTAGCCAAGCCAACTTTGGATCAGATCAGGGTGGTCTGTCGATACCCTGATGTGTTTCCTGATGGTCTACCCGGTATGCCCCCAGATCGGGATATCGAGTTTATCATCGAGTTAATCCCCGGAACCGGACCTATAGCCCAGAGAGCCTATAGCATGAACCCAGCAGAGCTAGTGGAACTGAAGAAGCAACTGGATGAACTATTAGCCAAAGGTCTGATACGACCAAGTGCGTCGCCTTGGAGATCCCCAGTTTTGTTTGTGGATAAGAAGGATGGTGCCAGTCGTTTATGTACGGACTATCGTAAGCTTAACGATGTCACCATCAAGAATAAATACCCCTTGCCAAAGATAGAAGATCTGTTTGACCAGTTGACCGGTGCCATAGTATTCTCAAAGATTGACCTCAGGACTGGATACCACCAGCTGAAAATTCGTGCATCAGACATTCCCAAAACTGCCTTCACCACCAGATATGGATTGTACGAGTACAATGTCATGTCATTTGGATTGACCAAATGCCCCCGCTTATTTCATGAATCTCATGAATAAGATCTTCATGAACTTTCTGGATAAGTTTGTTGTCGTTTTCATCGATGACATCCTAATCTACTCCAAGTCTGAGGAAGAACATGAACAACACCTAGAAGCTGTCCTGGAGACCCTTAGAGAGCATAAGCTGTATGCTAAGTTCAGCAAATGTGAGTTTTGGCTGAAGGAAGTAGGATTTCTGGGACACATCTTGTCTGCAAGAGGAATCGCTGTAGATCCCGCCAAGATCAAGACTGTTGCAGAATGGAAAGCCCCAACCACCCAGACCGAGGTCCGCGCTTTTCTTGGATTAGCCGGATACTACCGCAGATTTGTAGAAGGCTTTTCGAGCATCGCTCGACCAATGACCCAATTGCTGAAGAAGGATAAGAAGTTCGAATGGACAGACAAATGTGAGGAGAGTTTCCAACAACTCAAGCTTAGACTGACCTCAGCCTTAATTCTGATCATGCCGGACATCACCAAACCCTTTGACGTTTACTGCGATGCATCCAAGATTGGTCTCGGATGTGTGTTGATGCAAGAAGGCAAAGTGATCTCTTATCTGTCCCGGCAACTGAAGCAGCATGAGCAGAACTATCCAACCCATGACCTCGAGCTCGCAGCCGTAGTTTTAGCACTAAAGGTGTGGTGTCATTATCTCATGGGTAATCGCTGCGAGATCTATTCGGATCACAAGAGCCTGAAGTATATCTTTACCCAGAAGGAGCTGAACATGAGGCAAAGAAGATGGTTAGAATTGATCAAGGATTATGATATGGAGATCCACTATCACCCCGGCAAGGCCAATGTGGTAGCGGATGCGTTGAGTAGACTGCCGTGTCAGTTGAACTCAATGATAGCCGAAGAACAACCCAGCCTATACCAGGAATTTGAACAGTTTAGAATGGAGTTAGTCAGTGAAGGATTCCTAGCCAGCATGGAGCTACAACCCACCCTGATTGGTCAGATCAAGGAAGCTCAGAAGGGAAATGCCAGCATTGATGGAATCAAGACCCATATAGCCGCAGGAAAGGCACCGGGGTTCGCCGTAGATGAAGAAGGAGTTATGTGGTACAACAGACACCTGTGTGTACCGTCGGACTCAGAGTTGAAGCAAGTGATTCTGAAGGAAGCCCATGACACCCTATACTCTATTCACCCCGGAGGTACCAAGATGTACCAAGACCTGAAGGAACAATTTTGGTGGCATGGAATGAAGAGGGAGATCGGAAGCTACATCGCTAAGTGTGATATCTGTCAGCGAGTCAAGGCCGAACATCAGCGACCCCCAGGACTGCTGCAACCCCTACAGATTCCAGAATGGAAGTGGGACTCTATAGGAATGGACTTTATCACAGGTTTTCCCAAATCCAGCAAAGGCAACGATTCTATATGGGTAGTGGTGGATAGGTTGACCAAGGTAGCTCATTTCATCGCCGGCAAGACCACCTACCAAGGACCGAAGTTAGCTGAACTGTACATCTCCAGAATAGTCGCCCTGCACGGCACCCCGAAGTCGATAGTGTCAAGATTCTGGCAGAAGGTGCACGAAGGACTAGGAACCCGTCTGAATTTCAGCACCGCCTATCACCCGCAGACCGATGGACAGACTGAGAGAGTCAACCAGATATTGGAAGACATGCTGAGAGCATGTGTACTGGAGTACGGATCCAAGTGGGAAGACTGCCTGCCTTACGCAGAATTCTCTTACAACAACAGTTATCAAGCCAGCTTGCAGATGGCCCCCTTTGAAGCTTTGTACGGAAGGAAGTGCCGTACCCCCCTGAACTGGTCGGAAGTCGGAGAAAGCCAAGTCTTTGGACCTGATGTTCTTCGTGAAGCCGAAGAGAAGGTGCACAAGATTCGCGAGTACCTCAAGACAACGCAATCAAGGCAGAAGAGCTACGCCGAGAAGAGACGCCGAGAGATGACCTTCGAGATCGGAGATTTTGTCTATCTCAAGGTATCCCCCCTGAAAGGAATGCAGAGATTCCAGCTGAAAGGAAAGCTTGCACCCCGATATGTCGGACCCTTCAAAGTTCTCAGTCGCCGAGGCGAAGTGTCCTATCAACTGGAGTTACCTGAAGAAATGTCGGCTGTGCATGACGTGTTTCACATCTCACTCCTTCGGAAGTGCCTTGAAGTTCCTGAGAAGACCGAAGTGTTCAAGAACATCGATCACCGTTCGGTGGATATCAACCAAGATCTGACATACCGCGAAGTGCCGATTCGCATTTTGGAAGAAGCATACAGAACCACCCGCACCCGAAGCATCAAGTTTTTGAAGATACAGTGGAGCAATCATACTGAAGATGAAGCCACCTGGGAGCGAGAGGAAGACATGAAGAAAGAATACCCAGATCTCTTTAGTACCTAATTTTCTTTAAGATCTCGGGACGAGATCTTTTGTAAGGGGGAAGGGTTTGTAACATCCCAAATTTCAATAAAAGGAAGAAGAGGAATTCCAGAGATCCAATTTGAGAACCAACAAAAACTTTTAAATTGACATATAGTACCCTGCATAGGACTTGTGCATTTTGAGTGCTATTCCATGATGAGTGTTTTATTGTGTATGTGATGAACTCTAAAACCCTAAAGTGATCCAGTGAAGATCATCAAATAAATAAATCAAAAGAGAAAGATTTTCAAATAAGAGGAAAACCCTAAAAACCCTAACATATGGCCTATGCCATTTTTTGCAACTTTTGACCCTAGACCCTTTTGACTTCACCATTATTTGTAATATGCTATTAGATGGTTATTACAACTTTGGGGAATCAAGGAGATACCATTTGAATCAAATCCAAATTCAATTTTGGCTCACATGAGATAATGGTTATTTCTGACTTTTACATTCTGGTCACCACTTTGAGCCTCAGTATTTCAAGTTTTCTAAACCAAACAAATCCTTTCTTTGCATGACATCCAAGTACTCAACAAGGTGAACTTTTTCTGTAAAGACCATCACACCAAATTCTTCTTGGATCAAGAGTTAGGATCAAGCAAAGTTGAGACTTTGAAACAAATGCAACATTCTCCATTTTTTTTAAATGTGATCAAACCAGGCCACCACTTGACCATCTCTTGCCCTAGCAATGATCCTTGGACACTTCTACACCAAGCCCATGCAAAGGAAGCCAAGGAGAGGGCCAGACATGGCGTGGACATGGCCATGCCGGCCACGTTCGCCACCGGCGCGCCTCCCCCCTTTTCTCTCCACAGCAGCACTCGCCACCGTGCCAAACGCGTCGACGAGGATCTCCTGGATCCGCCCGTACGCGCCCTTGACCGCGAGGACGATGCCACGACTCGCCACGGTCGCGCCCAGGTACGCCCAGGTACGCCGCGAGCGGCATGGGCAACGTCACCGTGCACGGACACGCGCGACATGGCCACGCGTCGCTCGCAGCACTCCGTCGTACCCCGACCAAACCCGCGCGCCCTGGTACCTTCCTCGCCACGCGGAGCTCGCCGGACATGCGTGCTCACGCCTTGGCGACCACGGTCGCCGGAGAGGACGAGCGCGCCCGCCGCGGCCGCGACAGTACATGCACGGACCCGACCACCCTACGCGTCCCCTTGCCGCGCCGTTCACGCTCGTAGCTTCGCCGTGACGTCGTGAACACGAACCCGTCGTTGCTTAGCCCCTAGCCCACCGGAGCGGCCGCGCTCTTGTCACCATTGCCGCAGCACCACGGCCACTCTCGCGCCTATAAAAGGAGGCCTCGCCTCGACTAACTCTTCACACCACCACCCTCCCCTCTCATTCCTCGACCGCCTCAGCACCTCACCATGCTCGATTAGCCACCAGAAGCTCTCAATTGCAAGATTGCCGCCGCCCACAGTAGCCGACGATCGCCGGAGAAGGACGCCGCCCCTGGAGCTGCCGCTGGTACCAGGAGCTTCGCCGTCGTCCACAATTTCATCGCGCACATTGCCCAACCCTAGCTGGAGCCACGGTGAGCCCCCGACCCCCTACCTGAGCCGCCGGTGAGCCCCTCTCTCGCCGTCGACGATGATGAATGTGCGCCGTTGATCCGCGTTCTAATCCAACGATCCCCTTTAGTCCATACCGCTTCGGGCGCTAAGTGTCGCTGACGGGTGGAGCCCACTGTCAGGTGGCCCGCGCGTGCGTGGATGCGTGGTGGGCTGGCCTTGGGCCGTTTTAAATATTTAGGCCCAGTTAGTTTTCCCGCCGGCCTTTTAAATTCAAACTTCGTTTAATTAATTAGTTTGAATTCAATACTGAACCCAACTTTGAAAATGCATAGAATCTGTTTGGCTTGGCCAAATTTAACAAATTTTATATTTTTGGAAATCTAGTAAAAAGATTTACAATAGGCCAGTCTCCCTTCGAGATTCATTGTAGAAATAAAATGATAAAAAGAAGAAGGCAGGGACTTTTTCTTATTCAAATAATTCTTAAAAATCAACCAAAATAGATATTAAGTTAATTCCAACTCCAATAGCTCACATTTGACTTACACTAATTGTTTCTGCAAGAAAATGGTGTGGTCACTTTGCATGATCATGCCCTAGTTTAATTAATGGACACTATGGCTAGTATAGTTAAGTGATATTGTCCAAAACTAATATGTAAATCATATGAAGTATTTTACTTCATTTAAATATTGTCTCAAGTGAATCCATGAGATGTTTGAACCCCTGGTTCAACACTCTTTTATGAAATGCTTGGAGATTTAAATCATTTGTAGAATTATTAAATGGTATGAGGTGGTCTACCTCATTTAAATCATTTTCTTTAATAATGATAATGAATGGTTGACTTGGGTCAACATAAGTTCATGTATTATTGTTTGAGGAATTAAATCTTAAGAAGATTTCAATGAGAGGAAATTATTCCTCAAGAACCATATGGAATTTACTTGTCACATATGAATGAGAGGAAATTACTTCTCTTTAATAAAGAAAACCAATGCACCTAATTATTTTATGTGTGTGCTTAGTATAGTCTGTGTGAAGTAATGATGTGCTTAGTATAGCCTTTGAGCTTGTTTAGTGATTATACCTCGTATTCAAATTTAGACGCTAGCACCGGAGATTACCAAGAGGAAGGAGAATTCTACCCAGAAGAGGAAGAAGAAAACCTAGAGAACTACCAAGGCAAGCTAATACTCTTGCAAAGTGCAAAGCCCTCCTTGGTCAAGGCACCATGATTCTTACTTTTCTTCATACAAGCCTATCTTATATTTACACCATACAAGTTTTACTTGTTGTGTTTTCAAAGAGTGGATTAAGATTGGTCTAGGGAACAAGATTACTAGAGTAGCAAAGTTAGTCTTATAGATAGCAAAGCAATGTAGCACCCCTCATGATTAGTGCTAGTGCTAAAGTACTAAAATTTGACTACTTTAGATGGGAACATATGACTTGTTGAATTTGAAACCTTGGAATGATGAAACATTCCATTGAATGATTTGAGGTTGATTATGAACAAGAGAAGATGGTGATTTTTGATGAAAACCTGATATTGGTTTGAATGCGATACCTTTCCAATTTTTGAGTACCCCCACAATACCTGATTATGGGTAGGGCTTAACTGGAAGTTTATGCATCTTAGTATGGGTTCCCTCTGAACACACATCATAGGGGTTATGCCGAGGCTGCCTCCGTTGTTGAGAAATGATGTGAATTGAGGTGAATTGTACGGCCAAGCCCTGTGCAGTTCCCAGGTTGATAGTTGGTCTTCACTGGGAGGCCAAGCTCATGGGGAGAGGTGCTCATACTAGGATTTGTAAGTGAAAGGTTATGGTTGATGATCCGCGTACTGTGTTACGATGATTCGGAGTTATTCCGACGGATGAAATCAAATGTTGTGGCACAAGTGTGCAACCTCTGCAGAGTGTAAATCTATTCGAATAGCCGTGTCCACGGTTACGGACGGTTGGAAGGGCCATACAGTTTCCTGTGTCACTTCTTTGAAAACCTTTGTGAATGTGAATGGTGACTTGGTGATTTGTTGGAATTACAACCAATGTTGTGGGAATGACACTAATGTTCCCACTTGAGTTAGTTAGCACATGATCAAATACTTGTGAACTAAAATATGGCTTATGCAAATTAGACTAAAGCTTAGCACCTTTACTCCAAGAGTTGGCATTTTACATTAGTATTAGTTTGCAAGTACTTGAAGTACTTACGGCTTTGTCCCTGGCTATTCAAATGGCCAGAGTACGATGATGAACGGAACTATCACGAGGATGACCAGCAGGACGCCTACGACAACTAGGGATTTCTGACGTCAAATGTTGGCCTGTGGACTAGAGAGTCCATTGTTCGTTACGCTTCCGCTATGTATGAACTTGTGTATGTATGTTGGTCGATAGATCAACTATTTGTGTAAGATGAATCATGTGATTCAATGTTGTAAGACAATATGGCTTGTAATAAATAATGACTGTGATATTCGACTATTATGCCTCGCAACAACATTATCCTGGGATTGCGATGAATGACATAATAGGCATCCGAACTTAAAATCCCGAGTGTTGACAACTACTCCCTCCTCATCATGGGAGACAGCGATGGCGATGAAGATAGCGGTGGTGTCGATGGAGATGACTCCGGGGGCAATTCCCCGTCCCGGCGGCGTGCCGGAACATAGACTTCGGTCCCCCGAAATGGAGTTTCGTGATGGCGGTGGCGTCCCTGGAGTCTTTCTGGAGTTTCGTCAATTGGTGTAGGGTTTTTAGGTCACGAGGGGTTAAATAGGCGAAGAGGTGGAGTCGGAGGGGCCAGGGGGCTCCCTCATAGGCTGGCGCACACCCCCTCCAGGCCGCGCCGCCCTATGGTCTGGGGACCCTGGGCCTCCTCTCCGGCTCCCCTTCGGTGTCCTGGTCCGTCTCGGTGAAATATGATGTTTGGCCTTTGTTTCGTCGAATTCCGAGAATATTGCCCGAACAGCCTTTCTGGAACCAAAAACAGCGAGAAAACGAGAACTGGCACTTCGGCATCTTGTTAATAGGTTAGTTCCGGAAAATGCATAAAAACATTATAAAGTGTGAGCAAAACATGTAGGTATTGTCATAAAACTAGCATGGAACATCAGAAATTATAGATACGTTGGAGACGTATCAAGCATCCCCAAGCTTAGTTCCTACTCGCCCTCGAGTAGGTAAACGATAAAAAGAATAATTTCTAAAGTGACATGCTACTAACATAATCTTGATCATACTATTGTAAAGCATATGAGATGAATGAAGTGAGTCAAAGCAATGGTAAAGATAATGACTAAACAACTGAATCATATAGCAAAGACTTTTCATGAATAGTACTTTCAAGACAAGCATCAATAAGACTTGCATAGGAGTTAACTCATAAAGCAATAAATTCTTAGTAGAAAGTTTTGAAGCAACACAAAGGAAGATATAAGTTTCAGCGAGTTGCTTTCAACTTCAACATGTTTATCTCATGGATATATCTCATGGATAATTGTCAACTCAAAGTAATATGATGAATGCAAATAAGAAAGTATGTAGGAATCAATGCACACAGTTGACACAAGTGTTTGCTTCTAAGATAGAAGGAAATAGGTAAACTGACCCAACATAAAGTAAAAGAAAGGGGCCCTTCGCAGAGGGAAGCATGGATTACTGTTTTTATGCTAGAGCTTTTCATTTTGAAAACATAGAAACAGTTTTGTCAACGGTAGTAATAATTCATATGTGTTATGCATAAGACATCCTATAAGTTGCAAGCCTCATGCATAGAATAGCAATAGTGCTCGCACCTTGTCCTAATTAGCTTGGATTTACATGGATTATCATTGCATAACATATGTTTCAACCAAGTGTCACAAAGGGGTACCTCTATGTCGCATGTACAAAGGTCCAAGGAGATAGATCGCATTTGATTTCTCGTTTTTGATAGATCTCAACTAAGGACATCGATATCGGGACAACATAGACAACAGATAATGGACTCCTCTTTAATGCATAAGCATTCAACAACAGATAATATTCTCATAAGAGATTGAGGATTAATGTTCAAACTGAAACTTCCACCATGATTCATGGCTTTAGTTAGCGGCCCAATGTTCTTCTCTAACAATATGCATACTCAAACCATATGATCATGATAAATCACCCTTACTTCAGACAAGACGAACATGCATAGCAACTCACATGATATTCAACAAAGGTGTAATAGTTGATGGCGTCCCCGTAAACATGGTTACCGCTCAACAAGCAACTTATAAGAAATAAGATACATAAGTAACATATTCAATACCACAATAGTTTTTAAGGCTATTTTCCCATGAGCTATATATTGCAAAGACAAAGAATGAAATTTTAAAGGTAGCACTCAAGTAATTTACTTTGGAATGGCAGAGAAATACCACATAGTAGGTAGGTATGGTGGACACAAATGGCATAGTTTTTGGCTCAAGGCCGGATTTGGATGCACGAGAAGTATTCCCTCTCAGTACAAGGCTTGGGCTAGCAAGGTTGTTTGAAGCAAACACAAGTATGAACTAGTACAGCAAAACTTACATAAGAACATATTGCAAGCATTATAAGACTCTACACTGTCTCCTTGTTGTTCAAACACTTCACCAGAAAATATCTAGACTTTAGAGAGACCAATCATGCAAACCAAATTTCAACAAGCTCTATGGTAGTTCTTCATTAATAGGTGCAAAGTACATGATGCAAGAGCTTAAATATGATATATTTGAGCACAACAATTTCCAAGTATCAAATTAATCAAGACAATATACCAATTACCACATGAAGCATTTTCTGTTTCCAACCATATAACAATGAACGAAGCAGTTTCAACCTTCGCCATGAACATTAAAAGTAAAGCTAAGAACACCAGTGTTCATATGAACGAGCGGAGCGTGTCTCTCTCCCACACATGGATTGCTAGGATCCGAATTTATTCAAACAAAAAACAAAAATAAAAGCATACAGACGCTCCAAGTAAAGCACATAAGATGTGACGGAATAAAAATATAGTTTCACTAGAGGTGACCTGATAAGTTGTCGATGAAGAAGGGGATGCATTGGGCATCCCCAAGCTTAGATGCTTGAGTCGTCTTGGAATATGCAGGGATGAACCACGGGGGCATCCCCAAGCTTAGACTTTTCACTCTTCTTGATCATATTGTATCATCCTCCTCTCTTGACCCTTGAAAACTTCCTCCACACCAAACTCAAAACAAACTCATTAGAGGGTTAGTGCATAATCAAAAATTCACATATTCAGAGGTGACATAATCATTCTTAACACTTCTGGACATTGCACAAAGCTACTGAAAGTTAATGGAACAAAGAAATCCATCCAACATAGCAAAACACGCAATGCGAAATAAAAGGCAGAATCTGTCAAAACAGAACAGTCCGTAAAGACGAATTTTTCAGGGGCACTTAACTTGCTCAGATGAAAAATCTCAAATTGAATAAAAGTTGCGTACATATCTGAGGATCACGCACGTAAATTGGCAGATTTTTCTGAGTTACCTACAGAGAGGTCTACTCAAATTCGTGACAGCAAGAAATCTGTTTCTGCGCAGTAATCCAAATCTAGTATCAACCTTACTATCAAAGACTTTACTTGGCACAACAATGAAATAAAATAAAGATAAGGAGAGGTTGCTACAGTAGTAACAACTTCCAAGACACAACAAAACAGTAGCACAATAAACACATGGGTTATCTCCCAAGAAGTGCTTTCTTTATAGCCATTAAGATGGGCTTAGTAATTTTAATGATGCTCTTCGCAAGAAATAAGAGTTGAAGCAAAAGAGAGCATCAAAAAGCAAGTATGAAACAAATTTAAGCCTAACCCACTTCCTATGAAAAGGAATCTTGTAAATAAACAAGTCATGTAAGCATAACGCAACAAGCATAGAAAGGCAACAATAGCGCAACTTCAAGATTCTCAACATAAAGAGGAGAAACTTAATATTATTAAGATGCATATAACCATGTTTCCCTCTCTCATAATAACTTTCGGTAGCATCATGAACAAACTCAACAATATAACTATCACATAAAGCATTCTTATTCACATGCATAAAAGTATCATTACTCTCCACATAAGCATAATTAATTTTATTAATTGTAGTGGGAGCAAATTCAACAAAGTAGCTATCATTATTCTTCTCATCACCATAATAATCAAATATAGGAGGCATAGTATAATCATAATAAACTTTATCCTCCATAGTAGGTGGCACCAAAATACCACTATCATTATAATCATCATAAATGGGAGGCAAAGTATCATCAAAGTAAATTTTCCCCTCCATGCTTGGGGGACTAAAAATATCATGCTCATCAAAACCAGCTTCCCCAAGCTTAAATTCTTCCATAGCATTAGCAATAATAGTGTTCAAAGAGTTCATGCTAATAACATTGCTATTTTGCAAACAAAGTTCCATGGGTTTTTTAATTCTCTCTTCAAACACATCATGTCCTAATTTAATATAAAGTTCATAAAGATCTCTAATTTTGTTGTTGTTTTCCATTAAGCCTAACTAGTGAAAAATAAAAACAAGAAACAAAAAGATGCAATTGCAGGATCTAAAGGAAATAGCTTCGAGCATTCACACACTGGCAACAGTGCTAGGAAATAGCTTAGTAGTCGGAGGATGTGAATACCTTTTACCTTACCTCCCGGCAACGGCGCCGTGAAAATAGCTTGATGTCTACGCACGCTTCTATTCCTGTAGACAGTGTTGGGCCTCCAAGAGCAGAGGTTTGTAGAACAGCAGCAAGTTTCGCTTAAGTGAATCACCCAAGGTTTATCAAACTCAGGGAGGTAGAGGTCAAAGATATCCCTCTCAAGCAACCCTGCAATTACGATACAAGAAGTCTATTGTGTCCCCAACACACCTAATACACTTGTCAGATGTATAGGTGCACTAGTTCGGCGAAGATAGTAAGATGCAAGTGATATGGATGAATATGAGTGGTAATAACAATCTGAAATAAATATGGCAGCAAGTAAACATGTAACAGAACTTGTTGGAAACGGTGTTTCAATGCTTAGAAACAAGGCCTAGGGATCATACTTTCACTAGTGGACACTCTCAACATTGATCACATAACTGAATAAATAAATGCTACTGTCTACACTCTCTTGTTGGATAACAAACACCATTCATTGTGTAGGGCTACAAGAGCACCCTCAAGCCGGAGTAAACAAGCTCCACAACTTCATAAAGGAATCACACACGATGCGCACACCGTCACCGTCACACCGTGGAGAGTAATTCCGGAGTTCATATTAAAGTAACCTCTAGAGTGCATAGTAATAGTTAACTTCATAATCTACAAGAGATTACAATCATAACCTACGCCAAGTACTACATGATGCACACACTGGTCAACATTACATCATGGAGGAGGAATAGACTACTTTAATAACATCACTAGAGTAGCACATAGATTAATAGTGATACAAAGCTCATGATCACATAAAGATCACACCATGGGAGAGAGAGATGAACCACATAGCTACCGGTAGAGCCCTCAGCCTCGGGGGAGAACTACTCCCTCCTCATCATGGGAGACAGCGATGGCGATGAAGATGGCGGTGGTGTCGATGGAGATGACTCCGGGGGCAATTCCCCGTCCTGGCGGTGTGCCGGAACAGAGACTTCTGTCCCCCCGAAACGGAGTTTCGCGATGGCGGTGGCGTCCCTGCAGTCTTTCTGGAGTTTCGTCAATTGGTGTAGGGTTTTTAGGTCACGAGGGGTTAAATAGGCGAAGAGGCGGAGTCGGAGGGGCCAGGGGGCTCCCTCCTCATAGGCTGGCGTCCCCCCCTCCAGGCCGCGCCGCCCTATGGTCTGGGGGCCCTGGGCCTCCTCTCCGGCTCCCCTTCGGTGTCCTGGTCCGTCTCGGTGAAATATGATGTTTGGCCTTTGTTTCATCGAATTCCGAGAATATTGCCCGAACAGCCTTTCTGGAACCAAAAACAGCAGAAAATAGGAACTGGCACTTCGGCATCTTGTTAATAGGTTAGTTCCGGAAAATGCATAAAAACATTATAAAGTGTGAGAAAAACATGTAGGTATTATCATAAAACTAGCATGGAACATCAGAAATTATAGATACGTTGGAGATGTATCAGTAAGCGAGTCACACAGCTCTACAGCAGCCCTAGCAGCTTTTATGGTTTTATTCGGGCTACTGTACTTAGGTTTTTCTACGATGCTCAAAGATGCAGAGGTACTTTTTCCGGCAAGAATCTCCTTACGAAGATCCTGATCTAGATTGCGAGCTCTAAGCCGGTTTTCCGGTACCCTAGCAGCTAGAGCGCTAACAGAAGCAAAGCCATGGGCAGCGTTATACTCTTGTAGGGTAAGGTTCAGCTCGCGCTGCGCCCGGATGATGTCCGCGCCTCCGGAGAGCAACTTCTGCCGCTGCGCCTCCAGCTCCGCCTGAGCCGCTGCCGGATCGATGTTCTGCGTGATGGGCATTGCCAGCACGCTCATGGCTGCTTGGAGAGGAGTCTCCGGTGGCGCCGCAGATGCACCCGCAACCACTTGGTCACGCTCGGTCAGCGGCTTGGCCGTGCGCGTGGACTTCGTCTGTCCAACGCCTTCCGCCGCGACCTCCTTGCCGGCGTCAGCCGCACCAACCACCAGCACCTCGATGCTTTCGGCGGCGTGGCCGCTTCGAACCGCAGATCTTGGCGGGTCCGGCGCAACCAGCGCCTGCGAGAGGCACTGGCGCTCCAGGACGGTGCCGTAGTAGACGCGGAGGCTGCCGAACTCGATGACGCGGCCGTTCTTGGGGAACTTACCGCCGTTGGAGAAGCACCTAGTGTTGTCGTTGATGAAGTCCATGGCGAGGACGCGGTCGACGAGCGCAATGACCACACGCTCGCCGGAGATGATGAGGAAGCCCGCCCGAATATGAACTCCAGCAAGCGCAGCTGCTGGCCCCACGGTGGGCGCCAACTGTCGTCGTGGTGAACAGACAGATGCCATGGGATGGCTTAAGTTGGGGCCGAATGTGCGCTAGAGGATTCGGGGGAGGGTTTTGGTTATATGGGGATGGATTCCGGATGGAATTCCGGATGCTCTCTTGATGAACTTGGCCTTGGCCAGAGGTAGAAGAAGAAGAACACAAGAACTATCTCAGCTTTGGATCTCTCTATTCCATGATCGAACAAGGTTACATGTCTTCAGTACAAGGTAGGACGTACCCGCGATAGGGTGTGCTCCCTCTCCTTATATAGGGGAGAGGGTGGCTTACAGGGGAAGAAACCCTAGGAAACCCTAATGGCATCTTTGACTAGACAAACTACTTTACAAAGCCTCTTTGGCAGCTGATGACACCGGTAGACCTTTAATCAGGCACGGTGACATCCTCCGGTACCTTTTACGTCATATTCTCCTTTGGCCTCAGAGCTTCGATTAAAGCTGAAGTGCTTCGCTCATCTTTGTCCTCTAGCTCTTGAGAGAATCTTTGACCAGCTTGCCGACGTGCTACAGTGTAGCCTGTACCGGTAATCCGGTACCTTCTTAGCCTATTCCGGTATACCCCTCCTGGGATACCGGTATAGATTCACTTAGTCATAAGCTTAAACTCTTTTGTCCGGAAGGATCTTTAAACCGGTACCTTATCAGCCTAAACTAGGCAAGCTCGGCATGCCTTTGGCATACCGGGGGTCATCCGCCCAACAAGCTTTGATACTGATCTAGATGAGTTGAAGTCTCAATAAGGATATGTTTTATGGTAAACGGAGGCGCGGTGAGCTAGAGGAGCAAGAAACAAGTCACGACTGCTCAATCTACAATGGAATCAGAGTACATAGTTGCTTCAGATGCGGTAAATGAAGCTGCTTGGCTGGGGAAGTTCATCATTGAACTATGAGTGTTCCCGAGTATGCATGGCCATGTGGTTCTCTTCTGTGATACATTGCGAATACAAAGGATCCAAGGTCTCACTCTGTGGCCAAACACATTCCCCAAAATGATCATGTGATAAGGCAGTATGTCCATGATAAGAAAGTAAACATTTGCAAGATACATATGAATCTCAATGTTGCAGACGAAGCCTCTTCTACAAGCCAAGCATGATCAACACCAAGAGTCAATGGTGTTATATTTTTTCCAAATGTAAACTAGTTTATTTGTAATCTAGAGCAAGTGAGATACTGTTGGATATGTGCCCCAGAGGCAAATAATTAAAGTTGTTTTATCATATATTTAATGTTGATAACAATTTTATATCATGCTATAACGGTATTAAGCGGAAACATTAATACACATGTGGTATGTAAACAAAACATTATCCCTAGTAAAATAGTCCATTGATTAATAGACGATCAAGGTTTCATGATCATGGAAGTCATTAATAATGGAGTCATGTCATTGGATGAATGATGTGATGGACTCACACCCATAAATATGTACTGTAATGTGATCAAGCCACAAAGTTCAACATATGATACTACATGAAATGTTGTAACCTAATCCTTAAACCGTGAGACCATGTTTAATCACTATCACAGGAGGATGCTTTGTCGATATCAATCGCCACACCTTGATAAGGCGGTCATAAAGGTATTGTACATATATTTCCAATGGGATGGGTTGAGGTTTATGTGTCAAGAGCGGGGTTTATCCATCTGCGTGACGGATAGATACCAAAGGGTCCTGATATGTTGCAAACGTATCTATAATTTTTTATGCCCCATGCTTGTTTTACACTAATTTCTATATGTTATGTCTACACTTCATGGAAATTTTATGAATTTTTTGGAACTAACCTATTGACAAGATGCCATAGTGCTAGTTCGTGTTTTTTGCTGTTTTTTTATTTCAGAAAAGTTGTACAGGAAATATTCTCGGAATCGGACGAAACAAAATCCAAACCTCCTATTTTTTTCGACACGAAGACATAGTACATAGCACAGATGGAGGAGGGCACAAGGGAAAGCTCACCTGCCCTTTGCGCGGGCCCCCTGGCCGCGCCATGGGGTGGTGTGGGGCCTCCTGGTACCCAATGGACTCGCCCTTCTGCCTATATATTGCCTTCGACGCAAAAACAGTAAAGAATCGAGCCTCCGTTCACGAAAAATTTCGTCGCCGCCACCATCGTCCAGACAAGTTTCAAGGGTCGGAAGTTCATGTTCCGGCACCCTGCTGGGACGGGGATTGACCCTCGGAGCCATCTCCATTGACTCCATCACCTCCACTTCGACTCCATGATGGTTCGTGAGTAGTTCCCCTGTGGATTACGGGTTCTCGGCTGTAGCGAGTTGGTACTCTCTCTCTCATGTACTTCAGTACAACGATCTCATGAGCTGCCTTACATGATGGAGATCCATATGATGTAATTGATGTTGTGTTTGTTGGGATCCGATAAATTATGGAATTGTGATCAGATTGTTCATCATATTATCATACTACTGTTATTTAAGATCTTGCATGCTCTCCGATACTTGTAGTTCCCTAATTAAGTAGTTGCATGTATCTCCAAGAGGGAGTATTTATGCTCGGTAGTGGGTTCATGCCTCTAGTAATCTGGAAGAGTGACAATAACTTCTAAGATTGTAGATGTGATGTCGCTTCTAGGGAGAAAACAACAATTCTTTATCCAAGGATAATTCTATTGTTTACTTTACACACATTGCTTAATGCGATAATCTTTTGCTTGCAACTTAATACTAGAAGGGGTTCGGATAATAACAAGAAGGTGGATTATTAGTCATAGACGCAGTTGGATTACGTTCTATGTATTATGTTGTCATGCCCAATTAAATACTACAATAATCTTTATCTTATCATAGCATGCACTGTCACGCCCTTAAAATTATCAATCGCCCAACTGTAATTTGTTCACCCAACACATGTTATTTCGAGAGTTACCACTAGTGTAGACAGCTGGGAACCCCGGTCCTTCTGTCATCATCATTGCTCTACAGTTAACTACGCACTGGAATATTTTCTAGTGTCATCGCCTATGTGTTACTGCTACTGCTGCTGTGTTACTATTGCCATTTCTCTCATATTACTGCTACTTTTACATCATCCCTATTACTAGTGCTTTTTCAGGTGCAGCTGAATTGACAACTCCGTTGTTAAGGCTTATAAGTATTCTTCGTCTTCCCTTAAAACGAATCAATAAATTTGGGTTTTACTTCCCACGAAGACTGTTGCGATCCCCTATACTTGTGGGTCATCAAGACTATTTTCTAGCGCTGTTGCCCAGGAGGCATAGCTCTACTCATAAGTTCACCTAGGGAATACACTTTACATGTCTCTCTGTTTTTATTTTGTCTTGTCTAGTTTATTTGTTCCTAGTTTATTTCTGTTTAGTTGTGTTTTGTTTAGTTTACTTTTGTCTAGTTTATTTTTGTCTTGCTTTTATTTTTCTTATATACCTGAAAATCCATAAAAATTTGAAAAACCAAAAGTCTAAAAACTGCTGTTATGGAAGAATATGCTAGAACCTATATGGAGCTATTTATAAAGTATAGAGAATCATATAAGGGTAAAGTCATGAGAGGCGTGTTACAAAAGTTGAATCAAATTGCTGAAATTTTGCTTAAACGCCTTGATATAAATTGTTGCTCTGAACATGATACTAAACACCTTAAATTCCAATGTGGCTTTAGTAAAGAAGTTTTAATTGTGAACTATTATTGAAATAACTATATTCATCTTGGATTTGAAGAAGTAGAATAATTTGTCTTATTTATGGGAGCTTCTGAAATAGAATCTCGCATGTCTAAAAATTATGAAACATGTGTTGCTTGTAATAAACTTAAAGATATGGTCTCTTCTATCCTTGATTATTGCATAGAAAATTTCAGAAATAATTATTATATCATTAATTATCAAGAGAGACTCAGTCATGCACAAGAATGTATCCACAATTTAGAGGAACATGTGGAAGAAGAAATTGTTGAACCTGAAAGCACATTAGATGAAAAATAAGAGGAGAGTAATAAACAAAAGGAGGAACAATGGATTAGGGTACCCATGCCTACCTTCTAATGAGAGTAACTCTTTATCCCTTACACTATTTGATTGTCCCCCATGCTTACCAAAGGAGGATGAATGTTATGTTCCTGCGGATTCTCTTGAAATATTTACTATGATTAAAACTTGTGATAATAATTATGCTCCTGTTATCTATGACAATCCATGCTATTTTGATAAATCTTATGATAATCCTTTATTTGTCCCTAACTTTTAAATGCATGGTACTAAAGAGTTTTACTTAGAAAATGTTTATGATAAAGCTCTAGATGATGGTCATATATTTGTTGATAATATTAATTGTAGTACTATTGAAAATGAGATTGGAGGGGTCTTGAATTTATCTTGGAGCCCCATGCCTCTTGAGAATGATCAATCATCTTGTTATAAAATTGTTAAAAGAGGGTTTGAATGTGTTAATCCCACTATTTTGAGCTTGATAAAAATTATTTGTTTGTAGATCATGAAAAGCCTGCTTTATGTGTGATGGCGTGTATTTCACACGTTCGTTGGGAAACCCCAAGAGGAAGGTATGATGCGCACAGCAGCAAGTTTTCCCTCAGAAAGAAACCAAGGTTTATCGAACCAGGAGGAGCCAAGAAGCACGTTGAAGGTTGATGGCTAGGGATGGCACCCGCAGGGTATGGGTGCGGGTAGAGCCATCCCATACCCGTACCCGTCACCTTCAATCTTACCCATCACCCGTACCCATACCCGTCAACGGGTACAAGTTTTTCCCATACCCGTCACCCGGCAGGGTAAATGGGTACCCGCGGGTAAAAATACCCGCGCTTATAACACATCAAATTGATCAAAAAAATATGACATGAGCTGAAGCGATCCTAAATAGGGAACTAATACTCACCAACCTAGCAGTAATTGTGAGACCAGAAAGCGTGAGGTTCAACGTAGCTATGTGAAGGCATAATTAGGGGGAAATTAAGTACTTTAGAATATTACAGCGGTCTACTTGTCAAATTTAGATGGGTAGATGGGTAGGTGGGTATGGGTTCTACAATCCCATACCCGTACCCGTCCTACCCGATGGGTATGATATTTTCCCATTTACAAACCCATGGGTAATATTTTGTCCCATACCCGTGCTCCTATTGGGTTTTTACCCGACGGGTACGCGGGTCATGGGTACCCATTGCCATCCCTATTGATGGCGGCGGGATGTAGTGCGGCGCAACACCAGAGATTCCGGCGCCAACGTGGAACCTGCACAACACAACCAAAGTACTTTGCCCCAACGAAACAGTGAGGTTGTCAATCTCACCGGCTTGCTGTAACAAAGGATTAACCGTATTGTGTGGAAGATGATTGTTTGCAGAGAAAATAGTAAAAACAAGTATTGCAGCAGATTTATATTTCAGTATAAAAAGAATGGACCGGGGTCCACAGTTCGCTAGAGGTGTCTCTCCCATAAGATAAAAGCATGTTGGGTGAACAAATTACAGTCGGGCAATTGACAAATAGAGAGGGCATAACAATGCACATACATGACATGATAAGTATAGTGAGATTTAATTGGGCATTACGACAAAGTACATAGACCGCCATCCAACCGCACCTATGCCTAAAAAGT
>NC_061512.1:108825035-108907524 GCF_022539505.1 Lolium rigidum | reverse complement strand
GATGATTTCTCACCATATTAAGTATGGAGTTTTACACTAAGGTTTTCTTATGTTTCTTAGGTGAAGAATAAGTGGAATGTAGATGTGGTAGAATTGTACTTATGATCACCAAGTGATTCACAAGTTAAGGTTGGAATATAAGTTTAGGGTTGCTTATTAATTACCTCCCTATGATTTCATGTGGTGAATGATATCTATTTATACTATTAGGGTTTAACTTATCCTCACATGCCTCAAGAACATGATCATGGATTAGGCATGATCAACTTGTTCTTAATGTCTCTACCTCAAGTTCTTAGGATTTATGATCATCACTCAGTTTATAATGATCAAGGTTTAGCTTCCTAAATTATTGTTAATGGAATGGGTTCTCACTTCCATGATCAAGCATTGTCTTGATCAACAAGGACATATCACTTCTATTTTACTTTCTAGGATGGTCATGGTCATGTTTGTCTCAATAGTTTTATATCCCAGGAAAATGCCTGAGATATTTACTTAAAGTTTCCTCAAAAACTGATGGTTTAACCATTTAGATATTTGAATAGATAGAACTAGGAGTAGTATGGATGGTCTCTCTCATTTAGGAAGGACTTCAATGCTAACCTAATATTAGGCTCCATAGAGAATGATGTGATCATCAATATCTAGGTTTAACATAATTGGGTTCTCTCTCTAGGGATGGTCTGGAATAATATCCTAGGGTTTCTCTTAAAGATGATGATTTGAATACTTGGATGTATATCCAAGGTTTAGATCAAGTTTTGTTATAGCTTCTTTAATAATTATAATAGAACTCTCACCTCTCTAGGTTTGATGTATAACTATTTGGAATAGAGAAGAATTATATTTCTTGAGTTTATCTCCTTGTTATGTTTCCAAGAATGGAGTAAAAGGAATACCCTGAGGTTCATGTTAGGATCAAGGTTTAGTTTAAGACATGGAGAAGATAAGTCAAGAATGCTTTCTCCATTTTATTGTTACTTGACTTCCAAATGAATTGATGTTCATATGCCATGACAAGGATTACCATATTCTAATCTTTTATAAGATCAAGAAATTGATCATTGAGTAAAGTGTTGTTGTGTTGATTATTAGTTCCATTTGATCTAACCCCTTAGATCAAATCATCTCTACCCAAAACAGGTTTTAACCAAGGTCACATTGAGGTTTATAGCACTTGACTTGATGAGCTACTTCAATTCCACCAAGGTCAAGTGAAACTTCGACTCATCGTGACGAGCTTTACTTTAAAGCGCGAAAATTCCCAGATTTTCTATGCATGAATGCAATGCACACATCTGTTTCCTCTATTTTTGTAACCCCATTACCTGGGATATTACAGTCTCTACCCCTTAAACTAAACTTCGTCCTCGAAGTTTGATCTCTCTCACGTTTCCGAAGTGTGGATCTGACTTGTACAGAATACGACTTTTCTCGAACTCCATATTGATCTCACTTGATATAATTGAATATATCCCTTGTCCAGATTCTTCCTGGAATCCATTAGGGTTTGTATCCGAACATTAGTTCTTACTCCAGTTCTATGATTTTTCTCTGGGATCTAATAATACTTGTCTCTGAACCATGGCTCTTACTTTGATTCCTTGATTTCTTCCAACTATTATAATCTTGTTTCCTATCTCATTGAAGATTCAATGATTGGGACTTTGTAAGGTACTTACCATGGAAATGGTCGTGATGGTTTATTCCTAAGAATGGATTAGACTCATTTAGTCCATCCAATCTTGGTTTATAGTTGATACCTCTAACTATTTTGGGTTATTTAGGTTCCATGAAAGGAATCATTTAAATAGACTTTGGTTTTGGTATAGTCAATCTCCTTTGGTCTTGGGCCTTCTTGAGCTTTGTTTGGTCTCCGATATTTCCTTTATCCAACTTCATTAATCCTTAGTTTACTTGAGCTTCCGTACTTCTGAGTAAATACTACTCACTTTCTCAAGTTATAGTCCACTTCTTACTTCCTCGAAGTATAAACCTCGGCTTCTGGTCTGACTTCCTTCTGAAAGTATTGTTCATCAATCTTATGAAAATAAGATCGAACTTCCTCTCAGTTCAGACCTTCCTTTTCTATTATGCTCAAAGTATTGAGTTATTGTACATCCAACTCAATCTTTACTCTACCCCTTAGAGTTTTCTTATGATCCTCAACTCCTTTTCTTCCGACTATTGGACTTATGATTAGAATATTGGTATAGGTCTTGTTTATAATTTATATTCCTCTAAGGTTTTGCGAAGAATCTTTGTGGTGTATCCACTCAATCGTGGACATCCAATGTGAATCCTTTGACTGACAAGATTTTTATTTGTTCCCAAACTTTTGTTACAACTAATTAAATCGTGGACTATTTGTAATACCAACTGATACCAGCTGTGGTTATTATACCAACTGTGGCTATTTGATATCTAAAAATGGATTCTATTATAGGTTCTGATCAACTGGACGAGACATCTTCTCGCAGTATTGATATTATATCAATTGTGGTCTTCTGATATCAACTATGGTCTTCTTATATCTGCTATGGTTTCAGATATCATCTTCCTTCATTCAGGGTTTATTTTGCAAGAAAACCACTAGCTGACACTATGAATATAGTATCCTAAGTGATTTCCCATGCATTCCCTTTTCCATAATGACTATGGTTCTACTTCTATTACTCCACAGTCATCATATTTCTCACCTTCATGCTTCTTATGTACTAAAGTACTCCTCTGATGAGGTAAGCATGAGTTTCTGATTGGTACTATCTTCAGAGTATTGTGGTTACTTCCCACAACTTTGCTTCCTTTCTCTGATGAACCTTCATCTTTTTCTCCGGAATCTTCCAGAGTTTGTTGCTTCCTCACACGAATACCATTACCCTCTAGATCTTTAACATCAAGTAGGAATTTGATATAGCAACATGCATTTGCATATCAAAGTCAAACTTCATGTATAAATCTAGTCAAACAATGAAAATCCAATAAAATCCAAGAAGATTCAGCTTTGTGCATATAATACACACCATCATAAGCCTGAATATAATAGTTGAGTAAGACATCTCGAAACATCAGGCTCTGATGTGTAGTACATAACACCACATAAGATAGGTTTATATCGTGATACTTAGCACGAATACGTGAATTTCTACTATTTGTCTCAACATTTACCTTAATTGCACAATTGCAATGAGATAAACTTGAAACAAAGTGGTTTGGGATGGTTAAGGTTAACCTAATTTTCTTTAGAAGTACTACTTAACTTAGTATTATACCATATGTAAGTGCTATTGAGGACTATTTTATATGATACCTCTAGTTCTAATATGGTTACTCCGAATACATATTTATTAGGATACAGCTTCCTATACTTCTAAGTGTTTCTACCATAAGACTATGATCATGATGTGCTTGGCACACTTCCCATATTGTTGGAACACAGCTTCTTGCACTATTGTCCGGCTTCTTATTGTTCTTCTCCTAAATGTTTATGATGTTCTATTCCATCACATAATGATTCTCGATGAATCATATATGATTACTATCTCTAATCTATAAGTAGTCAGGTTTTATTCCTATTTCTCTTCCTTACTTCCCATGATTGACTCATCATGGTCTATACTATCTGGAATAACTTACAGTTATCACTTACTATCAATTGTTTCACATGTCTAGATAATTTTACTTACTTATTACTTGTATTGGTTTACACCTTCTAATAGGATATCCCGCTTATCTTTGTCACTTAATATTACTCCTATTACAGATTATGGATAACTCTTACTTAATTATATCATATGTTGGTACACATCTTCCAATAGGATATCTTCCTTATGGTTGTATCCTCTCTTTGGACTACCATGTATTGTATACCAACTGTGATCTACTCATCTATTATTTTAAGGACGTATTGATGTGCTACATGTTTTGCATTAGCTAACTAACTTTGGAAGGATAGGTAAGACATGTTGACTCAAGTGTGTCAGGATTATTCTCAAGTGAATATCCATCTCAAGTCATAAGAAGTATTTGGTTTAACTAAGATGACTTCCTATAGACACTACCAATCCTATAGGTCTCCTTTAAAGGGTTTTAATCCTAAGGTCAAAGCATTTGCTCCGATACCAACTCGTGGTGACCCGGCATACCACCGCATGGTGTAGTATGCAAGTCCGATATAACACCAATGAAACACCGTTCCACTAGTATTATATCGCTCAGAGTGGTACAACAGAAACATATGCGGTCCAAGGTATGTCTATAGAATTACAACATCAACTCTGTTACATAAGATCATCACAGCCTCCTACTTTACAATGAGGTAAAACTGCAAATAAACTCCAGAAGAACGACTCGTGGTCTAATCTTTCACGAACTCTATATGTAGAGTATTTAACTACCTACAGAGGCTAAGAATAGATTCTAGCTAATTAGGAGCTAGGTTTAGGAAGCTAGTTCCCTTCTATGGCTAAACTAGGTTTTCTCCTTGATGGATGTGGTATCTGACTCCTCTGACAGGTTCCTGTATCTTGAAGTAGTTGTTGACTCCTCGTTCTTCGAGTTGCACTGTAGATCCTCCTTCGATGCCTCCATATCTAAGCAGGGGATTTAAGAGTGGGATGAGTACGAGCGTACTCAACAAGTTCATTATAGGAAAGAGGTGTTTAATGCACTAGCTACGGCATTAGACCGTAAAGTCTAATACCAATGCAAGTTTTCATAACCATTTCTTCAAAAGGTTGCTTTTATTCGGAAGAACTATGTCCGTCAGCCTTCACCGGTTTACTAGAACTTCATGGAGCTCCTTTCCGGCAGCGTTCGCAGCTTCCATATCCCGGAATGTGGAGTGACAGGTCACGGTTCATTACACTCGCAGAGGTGTGTTGCTTTACCCATAAGAGATCTTAACCTTGGTGCCAACCGGGCAATTGTTCCCGTCCACACTTCCTATGGTGTGAGGCCCGTATAAGGTCTAGCCAATCATGTTCCTCCGCTACCTCGAACACCCACCCTTTGTTGCATGCCCCGACCCCGGGTCCTCGCCGGTCCCATTATTCCCGTAATTTCAGGGTGGACCCCGACCACGACGATGCACCGGGATTGAACCAAACTCCTTCGCCGGTAGCCGCAACCCATCATAGACCACATTACCGTGGGGAATTAGAAGGGGATCCCCACCCACCAATTGTTCCGCAAGCAAGCAACCGTCTACGGTAAGCAACAGCTATACCGTGGGGAATTAGAAGGGGCTCCCCACCCACCAATTGCTCCGCAAGATACAACCGTCTACTCGTAAGCGCATCCGTTGATGAACGAGAGGTGGAAACACTTTTGACTACTCCGTCCCACTCCGGATCTTATGGTTAACACGGGTATTACGGCACAAGAATCATCGGCGACATTTGTTGTTTAATCCTAGATGGATATAAACCCGTGCAATGGAACCTCCACCATATCAACACAATCCATGGTTCCATTGCCCACCACATAGTCATATTCATAGTTATGAAAATAGTGGTTTTGGTTTTTATGCAATAGTGGTAATCATAGTACTTTGCAAGTAATTTGATAAAGATATTCAAATGACATGAGCAAGTGATGAACTTGCCTTTCTTGACTGCAAGATTATGCAGCAAGGTCTTCGATACGCAATAACTCCAAATTCTGAAATAGCATCATCGTCCGGTAAGGACGATGTTTAAAAGATTGGCAAGGATGCAATAATGCATAAGAATGAGATGCAATCGCTCTAAGCGTGGCCTAACCCCGATGATTTAGGATTAGTGAGTGGTAATAATTGATTCAGGGTGTGTTGCACTTTTAGAGTGATTCACAAACAAGATTCTTATTCAGGCGTGATTACTTGGTATCATGAACAGGTAGATAATAAAGCACAGTAATCAATTGAGCACACAAAGAATGATAATTGGCCTAATGTTAACATGTAAAGAACAAGTTGTCAGCTTTAGTACTATATGGCATGGTTAATGATTACTTGTTATATTCTTCGAAGAATAACTTTTGAAGAACATGTTCTTTAATAAAGAACAAGTATGACAATTGGGTTTCGGTTTGTTATAATTTATTCTGGTTTCAAGTAGTTTCTGGAGTAAGTATAAGATGGATCACAACATAGTTGGATTCATCAGCAACTAGGGCTTGTAAGGTTGAGATAAGCTTAGGCATCCTAAGCAATTCATTATACATGGTTGTTGTCAAGGTTGGTTTATCTTGCTAGTGATAGCTGGCTAGGGTTTATAGGTCCTTATAAGCAGGGTTGGTGATGATTCCCTCTTTTCTTCAAAAGAATAACTTTTGAAGAACATACTTCTTAAATAATAAGAAGTATATCAATTAGGGTTGAAGTGATCTAGGTTTTACTGTTGGTTCTATTAAGTAAGGAGTAATTGACTCCTGAATAGGATGGTTCATAATTATGAAGTATTTGTAGGGTTCAGTGGACTATGGTTATGTAATGCTAAATATTGAGCCTAGATGCTATTTGGATTCATCACAATGGTGTGATGCTAATCATGGATGAATAAGAATGATGGTTTTGACAGTAGAAGCTAGGGTTCAAACTTGGTTGATCCTACTTGATCAACTAGGTTTAATGATATGCATACATGGAATACTAATTTGCTAGTGATAGGGTTCTACATTTTATGTGGACATAGGTATGTCTTTTAGTTGCTAATGGTGGCTCTATGATTTGAATTAGAGTACCATGATCATCTGTTCTAACCTTGGGTTTAGGTTAGAAACAAATTAGGGTTCACATGTAATAATGGAACTAGGGTTCCTAATTAATTTAGGGTTTTAGAGTTCAACATGAAATGATAGGGTTGTAATATTATTCCATATGGAATTAGGGTTTACTATTTACCCTATGGTTCAATGATTAATAACTTCATGGTAAAGTTGAAGTTATTAGTAACTTGGAAATAAAAATAATATTGAAATTGGCATTTTATTATTTTTAAACATTTAATAATTAAAGTAATTATTCATTAGGGTTTAAATTTCCACTAATAAAGATTTAACAAAATAACAAATAAAGAAAAATAGCTTTAATGTTTTCTTTATTTTTCTTACTGGTTTTTATTTATTTTAAAAGGTTTTACTATTTATTGAATTTTAATTGTATTTAGAATTGAAATTAAAGACTTAAATAACAAGTATTAAATAATTGAATTTTTATTAAAAATAAAAATTTCATTTTATTTTTTTATTGGATAGAGTTTACTTTTATAAGAATTTTGATATCTTATATTTATTTTTCTAAGTTTTTATGAATTTTCTAAGCATTTGCAAAGTTTCAGCAATTTCCTGTATTTAAAATTAAATGAAAACACGATTTCTACCGTGGCCTACCCTAGCTACCGCCACCGACCGGTGGGGTCATGTCCACCTCATCCACCACGTGGAACTTGACCAAGTCAAAATCGCCACGGTGGCGAGGAGGCTATCGGGCCGGCGGCAGGCGATGATGGTCGCCGGCGATTCCGGTCCCCCGCGAGGCTGTGCGCGGATGCGTTGGAACGAGGGCAACGAGAGGAGGCTAGTGGTGGTGGCGCCGCTCCGGTTTGGTCACCGGAGCGTGCCCGGCGACGAGGTACCGCGGCGGCGGACGGTGATCGACGGTGACAGGGCTCTACGGTGCGATCTAGGACTCGATATGGTGCTCATGAGATGCGCAATCTCACCTAGATGATTTCCAGCTGGTCGATGTAGTCGATTGAGGACGGAAGCGACGATGAGGCCGCCATTTCCCTCGCAGTACAGCGAAAGGGAACGGCCAAATTCTTCCCCTCCGAGCTTCCTCGGCGTGTGGCTACACCAGATGAACGAGGACTTCGCGGCGCTCCTCCTGAGCTCATCGGCGTGCTCCAAGGTGGTCGGGAACGGTGGTTTGCTAGGGCTGCCGACGGCTAGGGTTTCGGCCATGGCAACGAGAAAGAAGAAAATGGGGCGCTAGGGTTTGCTTTCCCCGTTTTTATACGGTCTCCGATAGTCGTCGTCGAGCTCGTGGTCAATAACGGTGGCCGGGACGTGTCCCAATTCGTCGCCGTGTCGACCTCCCGCGCGTCCAGCGACGGAGACGAAGACGACGACGTCTTCTCGTCTATATCCACACGAAGGGTTACGTGGGCTGGCGTTGGGCTGCCGCTTGGGCCGCGTGGGTGGACTCCTCGCCGGGCCGGTTGTTGGGCCGCTGCGCTCGGGTGAGATCCGGGTAAGCCCTTTCTTCTTTTTCTCTTTTATTATTTTCTGGTTTGTATTTCTATTTTGAATTCAGATTTGAATTCATATTTTAACTCTTTTCTATTTTGCGTACATTCGACAATTTGTATTAGGATTTGATAACAATGGTCGATGCACTATTTTATTGTTCAAGACAAATGTGTAATGCATGATTATGTTGGTATCCTTGTGGTTTCTTTTTAAATTTTTAATTTAGCCATGAATTTATGTGGTCTTTGAAATTCCTTTTCCTCCTTGCAATACAACTTTCTTTTGAATTATTTAAAGTGTATAATTGGTGCTCAAAGTATTTTAAAGTTTATTATGAGGTTTTGGTTTCTTAATTAAGAGTTTGTTTCACTTACATATTATTTTATGGGATTACCTATTTATTAGAGTTTTGCAAATTCTCTTATAACCCCCTTTTGTTAAGGTTGATGCTATTATTATATTTAGAAGTATCAAAGTAGGTATTGGTTCCATCATGGCTGATCTTGGTTACAAAGATAAATAGTTGATCACTACACATATGGTTTTAATATAGGGTTTATCATTGGGAGTCTCTTATGTTTAACAATTGAGGCATAGGATTTGAGTTAATGAACAAGTAGGGTTCTAATCATATTCACCTAATTGTAATTGGTTTGAATCTCAATTATGGTCTGGTTTTATAATATGATCACCATAGTGATACACAAACTAGGGTTGAGATTTAATTCTAGGTTATAGAGATGGGATGACTCCATATTGCATGTGCTAGGGTTTTATCTCCCCTAACCATGATAAGGTGGTTACTTGCTTAATATTTCTTGTGCTTCCCTAATTACTAAGGATTTGAGAATTGGTTTTATCTTGTACCAATTAACTCCTATTATTATCCCCAACTTATCATTAAAGTAACTACATTGATTATAGTTCTTTTTTTATAGTTAACTTTGGTCATATGGATGGATGATTTCTCACCATATTAAGTATGGAGTTTTACACTAAGGTTTTCTTATGTTTCTTAGGTGAAGAATAAGTGGAATGTAGATGTGGTAGAATTGTACTTATGATCACCAAGTGATTCACAAGTTAAGGTTGGAATATAAGTTTAGGGTTGCTTATTAATTACCTCCCTATGATTTCATGTGGTGAATGATATCTATTTATACTATTAGGGTTTAACTTATCCTCACATGCCTCAAGAACATGATCATGGATTAGGCATGATCAACTTGTTCTTAATGTCTCTACCTCAAGTTCTTAGGATTTATGATCATCACTCGGTTTATAATGATCAAGGTTTAGCTTCCTAAATTATTGTTAATGGAATGGGTTCTCACTTCCATGATCAAGCATTGTCTTGATCAACAAGGACATATCACTTCTATTTTACTTTCTAGGATGGTCATGGTCATGGTTGTCTCAATAGTTTTATATCCCAGGAAAATGCCTGAGATATTTACTTAAAGTTTCCTAAAAAACTGATGGTTTAACCATTTAGATATTTGAATAGATAGAACTAGGAGTAGTATGGATGGTCTCTCTCATTTAGGAAGGACTTCAATGCTAACCTAATATTAGGCTCCATAGAGAATGATGTGATCATCAATATCTAGGTTTAACATAATTGGGTTCTCTCTCTAGGGATGGTCTGGAATAATATCCTAGGGTTTCTCTTAAAGATGATGATTTGAATACTTGGATGTATATCCAAGGTTTAGATCAAGTTTTGTTATAGCTTCTTTAATAATTATAATAGAACTCTCACCTCTCTAGGTTTGATGTATAACTATTTGGAATAGAGAAGAATTATATTTCTTGAGTTTATCTCCTTGTTATGTTTCCAAGAATGGAGTAAAAGGAATACCCTGAGGTTCATGTTAGGATCAAGGTTTAGTTTAATACATGGAGAAGATAAGTCAAGAATGCTTTCTCCATTTTATTGTTACTTGACTTCCAAATGAATTGATGTTCATATGCCATGACAAGGATTACCATATTCTAATCTTTTATAAGATCAAGAAATTGATCATTGAGTAAAGTGTTGTTGTGTTGATTATTAGTTCCATTTGATCTAACCCCTTAGATCAAATCATCTCTACCCAAAACAGGTTTTAACCAAGGTCACACTGAGGTTTATAGCACTTGACTTGATGAGCTACTTCAATTCCACCAAGGTCAAGTGAAACTTCGAGCTATCGTGACATGCTTTACTTTAAAGCGCGAAAATTCCCCAGATTTTCTATGCATGAATGCAATGCACACATCTGTTTCCTCTATTTTTGTAACCCCATTACCTGGGATATTACACAATGTCACATAAACCATAATAACAATGATCACCAATTCTAACAGAGAGCATAGGAACACTGGCTTCCCTAGACTTATTAGGATGCGAAACAATATTAGAAGCATCTTCACAGAAAATAATATGACCATCTTCTACATTTTCAGTCATAAGACCTTTAACTATTGCAATAGCAGGTTCAACCTTTATTTGTTCTTCAGGTTGTATAGGTTTCTTTGCACTTTTATTAACCGCACTAGTTATAACAGAGTACTCCTTCATTTTAGCAGGGAAAGGAGTTCTTTCAATATAAGCTCCAGGAAGAATATGATCAACAGTTTCAATTATAGCACATTTATTTATAGATGAATCAGTTTTATCTTTATAAGGTTCATGATACTTATCAAAATTCTTCCTAGGAAATTCAAAGTGAGAGGCAAAAGCTTTATAAAAATTTGCAACAACTTGAGAATCAAGACCATAAGTAGCACTCATATTACGAAATTTATCAGTATCCATAAAAACTTCAATGCATTTATAATCATAGTTTATACCTGACTCTCTATCTTTGTCGTTCTCCCATCCTTCAGTATTCTCCTGGATCCGATCAAGAAGGTCCCTTTTTAACTCTTCTTTGTTGCGCGTAAATGATCCAGAACAAGAAGTATCCAGCAAAGTATTATCTTGAAAAGACAAGTCTTGCATAGAAATTATCAATAATAATATTACCAGGAAGCTCATGAATGGGGCATTTGAGCATTAAAGACTTCAATCTCCCCCATGCTTGGGCAATACTCTCTCCATCATGAGGCCAGAAATTATATATGCGGTTCCGATCTTTGTGAATTTCACTTGGAGGATAGAATTTAGAATAAAATAAAGGCACAATGTCCTCCCAATCAAGAGAATCCCTATTCTTCAGCAATTTATACCAATGCGCTGCTTTACCAGACAGCGATATAGAGAATAGGTTCTTCCTAACTTCATCCATAGCAATACCTGCACATTTGAATAACCCGCATAATTCATGTAAAAACAGCAAATGATCACCAGGATGGACAGTTCCATCCCCTTCATAGCGGTTATCCACAACATGTTCAATAATTTTCATAGGTATTTTGTATGGAACCTCTTTCTCACCTGGCGCTTCATCCACTACCTTTGCAGTAGTAGTAGATTTTCCAAAGAGGAATTCAAGAGAAGACCTCTCCATAATGAATTATAGCAAGAAAGCGTAAATAAAAACAGCACGTACAAGTAAAAGTTTCCCTTACCAATTCCACTTACCAATAGCGCTTCACTCCCCGGCGACGGCGCCGTAAAATAGTCTTGATGACCCACAAGTATAGGGGGTGTATCGTAGTATTTTCGATAAATAAGAGTGTCGAACCCAACGAGGAGCAGTAAGGTGTTGACAAGCAGCTTCGATGAAGGATTCACTGTAAATGCTCACAGACAAGTATTCAGGGGGTTTTGATATAGCAGATGAATAAAGTACAGGTAAATAAAATGCGAGAGTAATAATTGCAGCGAGTGGCCCAATCCTTTTTAGCACAAAGGACAAGCCGGTTTGTTTACTTATAATGACCAAACGTTCTTGAGGACACACGGGAATTTAGTCTAGTGCTTTCGCTTCATATAGCTGATTAATCTTCATTGTTTTGATAAGTGTTGTGTGGGTGAACCTATGCTAATGCACCGCCCTTCCTAGGACTAATACATACTTGTGATTATACCCCTTGCAAGCATCCGCAACTACAAGAAAGTAATTAAGATAAATCTAACCACAGCCTTAAACTCCGAGATCCCGCTATCCCTCCCGCATCGATATACCAACGGGGTTCAGTGTTTCGTCACTCCGGCAACCCCGCAATTAGCAAACGAATACAAGATGTATTCCCCTAGGCCCATAAATGGTGAAGTATCATGTAGTCGACGTTCACATGACACCACTAGAAGAATAACACCACAACTTAAATATCATAACATTGAATATTACCCAGCATAATTCACTACTAACATTTAGACTTCACCCATGTCCTCAAGAACTAAACGAACTACTCACGAGATATCATATGGAACATGATCAGAGGTGATATGATGATGAATAACAATCTGAACATAAACCTTGGTTCAATGGTTTCACTCAATAGCATCAATAACAAGTAGAAATCAATACCGGAGAGTTTCCCTATCAAACAATCAAGATCCAACCCTAATTGTTACAAGCGGTGACGAGGTGCAGCGGTGGAGATGGCGGTGATGATGATGGAGATGATGATGATGATGATCCCAATGATGTCCAGCTCGATGACGATGACGATGGCGTCGATTTCCCCCTCCGGGAGGGAATTTCCCCGGCGGATTTCAGCCTTCCGGAGAGCTCTTTTCTCTCTGGTGTTTTCCGCCCCGCAGAGGCGGCTGTGACTCTTCACGATTATTCTCCGGAGCTTAGGTTTTCGGGACGAAGAAGTACGCGAAGGAGAGGAGGCCAGAGGGGGCTGTGGGCCCCCTCCCCACAAGGCGGCGCGGCCAGGGCAGGGCCCGCGCCGGCCTATGGGGGGCCCATGGCGGCCCTCCTCGGCTCCTCCTTTTGGCTACCTCCGTCTTCTGGAAAAATAGGATTTTCAGTATAATTCCCGTCAGCTTGCTGATCTTCCGAAATATTGCATTCTGACGGTGCTTTTTCCAGCAGAATCCTGACTCCAGTGCGTGATTCTCCAATAATCATGAAACATGCAAAATAGATGAAATAACATAAGTATCATCTCTAAATATGAAATATATCAATGAATAACAGTAAATTATGATATAAAATAGTGATGCCAAATGGACGTATCAATGTTTTAGGGTTTCGAATTGGGGAAGAATGAAGCAGAGAGAGGGGAAACGGAGGTTTTCTACGCGTTATATAGGGTCTTCGGCGTTCGCTGACGGTCAGCAACGGCGGCGGCGACCGCGGGACGTGGTACTGGCGTCGCGGTGGTGAGCTGCCGTGCGTGCGGTGAAGGTGACGAAGACGACGACGTCTTCCTCGTCTTTATCCACGCGAAGGGCTACTGGGCTGTTTTGGGCTGCGGTTTGGGGCTGGACCATGGGCTCCTGTTGGGCTGCCACGCCAGGTGAGGTCCAGGTGAGGTTTTTCTCCTCTTTTCTATTTTCCTTTTTCTTTTTCTGTTTTTATTTCTTGTGGATTCAAATTCTGTTTGAATTCAATCATGTTTTGTACAATTTTATTGTTTGAATTTCTTAGGTAATTCACCCAAGATACTTTAAAGATTATTATTGTATATTATAAAATTTAATAGAAATTCTAAAGCATTGATTTATTAATTACTGTTGGGATTTGAATTAAATTTCCATATAGGAATGAATTATCTTTGGAAATATTCAAATTATTTTCCAAATGATTGTTTTCTTACATGATGATATGTAGAGTTTTATTTGGTTTTATCTTGCAAGAAACAATTTCAAGGTAATACTTATTTATGGATTTCTAATAAGAAAGTGATTTACTGGCATGATTTCATGTGTTAAAATATATCTCTAAAGACTTGATATCTTACTTGAGAATTTGGTTTCTTGGATATGATTTTATGTGCATATCTATGTGCTAGTGAATTGGAAATTCTACTAGAACTCCTTCTTAGTTTAGCACTATTATTATATTCTAATAACCCTTAAAATACCTAGAGTAGATACTACTCTCACCATGGTTTGGTTTTTAGTTTATGAGTATAGGTGGTTGATATAAGTGGTAAATCAACACACATGGTTTTTGATTATAGAATTTAACTTTAGGTCTTTCTTATGTTCCATAATGAAACATAAGAGTTGATTAGAGTGCAATTCTAGTGTTCTAATTATATTCACCCAATGGCACATGGTTTAAATCTAAATTATGACGTAGGTTTTAAGTATGATCACCAAGTGATGCACAAACTAGGGTTGAGGTATAGGCTTAGGTTATGGATATGAATTGATACCATAATGGATTTTCTAGGGTTTAGTTTTCCCCTCACTATTGATAAGGTTCTTGTATCTAAGCACTACTAGAGTTGTCACAAGTACTTGGCTAGGCAAGGTTTTAGTATAATGCCATTACTCCTCTACTCATGATATTAGAACTAGTTTTAGGGTTGCTACTGATATCCCTATGATTTCATGTGCTGGATTATATCTGCTTATCATACTAGGTTTAACTTATGGCTTATTCTCCTATTTCTCCAAAGCATGATCATGGCATTATCATGATCCACTTATTCTTAATAGCTCCTTTCTTAAAGTTCTTAGGGTTAATGATTATTACTAAGATGTGATGATCAAAGGTTTGGCTTTCTAAAGTATTACTAGAAGTACTTGGATATGGTTATACCAATTACCCCTCTCACTCCCCAAGGTATTGGGTTATAATCCATGGTTCTACTCAAGGAATGATGATGTGATTATCTAAATATGTGGTTTCCGTAAGAATTCTACCTTGTTATCTTTTGTAGCTTGTTCTTCAGAAATTCTGATAAACCTGCATCTTGTGAATGATTTTATGCTTGTGGGTGAGTCACTATATCATATGTGATTGTATTTATATTGTAATTGGGATCAAAATGTCAAAGACAAGGATTATACCCCAATTTTGAATGATGATGTTTTATTTCACCAAGGCATGATCATATGAGCTTCAAAATACTCATAGTTTATTTTATTCAAATAGTTTGAACTATAATTTGTAATGTAAACGAATTTAGTTTTGTGATATTCCACATATTTAATAAGTTATGAATAAAATCAGAATGTGTGGATTTTATGCACTTAGGTCCTTGTGTTTTACCATATCTGGTAATAAGTTTTAAAGTGAATTCAATTATACCTCAAGGTAGTTTCTTAACTTTTAAGTATTAATAATTTAGAGTTTGTTTCTTATCTCTTTGATGGGTATAAACCTCTCCCATCTCTAGGGTTTAATGATAAGCTTGTGTTGGTGTTAAATTCAAAAGTTTGGTTCAAGAAATACCATGAGACTCATGGTAGGACTATTTATTTGTTTAAGACATGGAAAAGATAAGTTAAGAATAGTTTGTCCATTTATTGTTACTTGATTTCCAATTGAATAGATGTTCATATGTTATGGTAAAGAATACCCTGTTATGATCTTTGATAAGATCAAGTAATTAATCCTTGATTAATGTGTTGTTCTGTTAGTTTTAGTTCCATTTGATCTAACCCTTTAGATCAAATCATCTCTACCCAAAACAAGGTTTTAGCAAAGGTCACATTGAGGTTTATAGCACTTGGCTCGATGATCTACTTCAATTCCATCAAGGTCAAGTGAAACTTCAGTTACTGTGACAGGTTTTACTTGAAAGCGCGAAAATTTCCCGGATTTTCTATGCATGAATGCAATGCACACATCTGTTTCCTATATTTTTGTAACCCCAAAGCCTAGGATATTACAGATATTCCCAGATGCGATAATCAGATCTCAATCGAACAACAACGAACTTTGTGGGAGGAAATCGAGATATTCGTAGATCACACGTACGCACACCGGCATCTTGCGTAGTCGAGCTCTGGACCGCAGCGTAGCAATCGGAGTTCAATAATGCCCGCCGCCTACTGAAGCTTTCATGGAGAGGTGGAGAAGTTAAAAAGAAAGTGTGGGCAGGTCGGCGATAAAACAGGATTATTTAGCTCGTTTATGGTGGTGCGCACCTATCAGAGAGACGTTCTTAAGCAGCTTCCTAGGATGGATGCACATCAGAGGTTCTGTAAGATCCATGGTGTAAGATTATGTGCCTCAATCCATCTACCGTGACATTACTTCTTGTCAGACTTGACTGCCACCTACCACGGGACTAATATGTGCCGGTATCAAGTGTAGAATGGCGCATAATTTTCAACCCCCTTGATAGCCGTCGAGAAAAAATAGCATGCGCGAGCCAAAAAGCTTTTGCAGCCGGCTATGATTTGTGCCATCAAAAACATCCGCCAGGTAAGGGTGGATTTTTTGTAGTGTAAGGAGCTAATGGTGGAGGGTGGTCGGCCGGATTGGGGCTGGTTGTGGCGATCTCCTGATCTCACATCTAGTCCTAGCAGCGAGTTGGAGATGCACGACTGCCGGTGAAAACCGTGCTTTGATCCTGGTTGTGGCGGGCGATGGTGACGTCACACGTCGTATTCTTCTTGAAGGCATTGTCGTTGCAGTCTGTGTCTTCTCACTCGTGCTGCTCCGGGGGAAACCCTGGATCCGGGTCTCCCGGATCGGATGATGACGGTGCTTCCTGCGTTGTTCTACCTCTTGAGGCATCATTTTTGGAGCAGCTGCTGGATGGAGGTGGATCTTGGTGGAGTGGTGTTCATCTACCACGTTGACGTCGATGATTCTCGGTGGCGTGGAGCTGCAGGGTATCGAAGACGGGCGCGGACTGCTGGACGCGTGCAGGATGGTGGAGCTGTCTGGCGTCATGGTGACATCGACGACAGGTCTAGCAAGGTCAATGCGGTGATCCCTCTTGAAGATGGGTGTGAGGAAGACGGTGGTAGTGATTTCTGTGGCGTGTGTACTGGCGTGCGCTCAGGTTCCGCTCGACTGGTTGTGCTTCTCACCCGCCAATGGGCGGCTTGGGAAGGCATTCAGTTTTAGATGAAGTGTGTTGGTGTATTGTCAGGGTAATGGACCTCTTCATGGTCAACCCCTTCATCGCTCTTGTAGGCATAGCGAGTTGTCGCTGGAAAGGTGGCTTCCGAGTTGATTTTTGTATCTCCCTTGTAAGGCTTTGAGAATAATTTAATTAAAAAAGTTGTGTGCATCCTTTAGATGCAGAGGCTGGGGCGATGCTGCCATTTCGAAAAAAATGGTGGAGGGTGGTTATAGGTGCTTACAACCATGGTTGAAGACATTGACAACCTTCCGGTGCTAGAGATGATGGGGAAAGAGGGTGATGGAGACAAGAAGGGCAAGCCGGTGCCACGGATCTATGAGCCCTACCGTTGCCGATGTCGAAGATGAGAGGCTTATTGAGCCGGTGTGTGAGGTCTGCAAAGTTGGAGCAACATGTATAACACATCTAAATCGCTTCCGCCTCCATTACCACCGAGAGGAAAAGTGAGGATGAATTTGTTTTCCGCTAGTGGTGACCGTGTAAGAGGGCGATACATTTCACGCCAAACCACAGAACCAATTTTTCCGCTCCCGCCATGACCAAACTTGCTGCCTAGGCCCCCGGGCACGACGTTCCTCTCTTTACGCATTTCAGCACCTAACTAAGTGGAAACGCTTGATTCATACATTTATCTCGAGCCTAGTCTGATGTTGCTTTAAGTTTCGTGCCAACCTAAAATGCAGAAGTCCGAGGCAACAAAATGAGCGACTTTTAGCTCTGTGGAGCCGGAAAACGGGTGGGAAAATAACCGAATAGGCCCCAAGGCTACAATGAATATCGGTGGTGTGCCATGGGTGTTAAGGGTTTATGTAAGGCCCACAGGGGCATATCACCTGGCAAAGAGAATGACCTCATATTGGGCGACATTGCATAGCCAAGTTAGCGTGGCATACATAATCTATGTGAAACTGATAAAGGAGGATTATTCGGGATCAATCTACACCCTGTGTTTTCTGTCTACAAATATTTTAGCCGTTAGTGTAGCGTCCATGATTTTTTTTTGTACCAGGAAAGGTTGTACGGGTATGTTTTGTTCCCACCCAATTCTAGCCCTACCAATTTTTTGGTACGCCCATGTCCCTACCTTGCCGTTTGCTTCGACCCCGAAAAGTTGGGTAGCCCATGAAAGCCCACGCTCTGCTGTTGAGGTTTTCACTAATCATTGGCGAAATCGGGGCGTGAAAAACCTTGCCCAATATTTTGGTGGAGCGGGTGAAGGCATGAACCAAATGTTGACTTGCATTTTTTTTCTAACTTTTCTGTGTTAATATGTTCTTAAATTGATGATATTTATGTGCAATGTTTTCTTTATGGTTAAGACTATCCACAATGGGAGTATCATAGGTAGTACTATCATGCATCTCATGCATGCAAAAAAACTGATGTGGCAGTGCAATTAAAGATGAGAGGATTGTAGATATTGTATCATAGCACGTAGTACTAAAAAATTTAATGTCAAATACATCTTATACATAGATTTGTATTGAGATTCTACAAATCAATTAATATAAAAAAATTATGATACTAGTACATGATAACATGCATCGTGGACATAGTAACATGTAATAGTATCATACACATAATACTTTTATATCATACTATGCATTGTGACTAGTCTAAGAATTGCATTTTACTTGACAAAGTCAACACCACCACCTCAATTAAGTAAATTGATGACTGCATCTCACTTTAGGTAGTCAACAGCTTCATAAAATCAACAACCGCAAGGGGGCACAACAAGGTATGCTGCCACCACAGTCTTCAAAAGACGGTGGTAGTATCCTTTCAAAACCACGAAAACAAAGACGCAACTACGAAAACTAAATTATCTACTTTGTATATCTCTTATATAGTTACTAATAGTTTCATGTCCAAATGCAGGTACATGTGCTAGATGAACTATGCCAGCAAATATACCCCCTTCGTCCATAAATAATTGACTCAACTTTGTTTAGATATAGCTATATCTGAATACGTTTTTTGAGTGTAGATACATCTGTATCTAGAAAAAGTTGACTCACTTATTTTTGAACAGAGGGGTACATAATTGATATCATACAATTTTTTGGTGCTAGTACAATTAGGCATAGATATGCTTATGTCAAGGTACTGCAGATAAAAAAAAGCTTATGCGATATTTGCAGTCAACACCGCTAGTTAGAACGAAATTGTGTGTGAAATGAGCTGAACATATGCAACAAAACAACACACGTGGTTTGCAATCAGCCAAAACACAAACGCTTGATTATGGTAACCGTTTGTGAAGACCCTCTACACCACAAACGATTTTGAGATAGAGTTGTCTGTGAAAATGAGGTTGTCACACACGGTTTGATAAATTGTGTGCGTTGTGGAGACTCATCACCCACCCCTTGCATAGTAACGGTCGGATAAATCGTGAGTGACAAACCAATTCAACTGTGTGTGAAAGCTTGTTTTCTATGAGAGATGCAAATGGTAGAGTTGCCAACCTAAGGGGAAACGAAGAGCCCAAGTGGGCTAAAGGTGCAAAGGTTAAATATGTTCAAAAAGGGCAGTGATAATACTAAGTACTTTCATCTAATCACAAATGGCAATGATAGGATAAAATATTTTTTCATCTAGAACAAGACGAGGGAATAATTGTCGGTTAGGATAATTTTAAAGTATATCTATTACTGAATATTACAAGAATTTGTTCGGCCCAGTGACCCAAAATAGTTTCAGCGATAGCATTGGTGAATCAAGATATACCGCAACTATCAGCTGAAGAAAATTCCATTGCAAAGACTGATTTCACTGAACAAAAACATGATGTTATTATGCAGATGGAAAAGAACAAAGACGGAGACCAGACTTGTTTTGGCTGAGTTCTATCAATTTTTTTGGGAAGTTGTACAAGACGAATTGATGGATATGTTCTTTAGCTTGCAACAACCGTTATTCAATCTCAACTTCGAGACGATTATTATTATCCTCAAATAATAAAATGATATTCAAATTCAACAATATCATCTTTTTTTTTTAACTTCGTGTAGGCTCTAACATATTCGCAAAATAGGGACGAAACGTATAATGAGTATAGCTTACACAATTGTTAGGCCGAACAAAACGCTTTCATGCCTAGTAGGCATAATCTGAGGGGGTGGTGATTCTCCATAAAATCATTCATGAACTTTATAGGAAGAAAATAGATGGTTTTCTGTTAAACATGAATTTTGAAAAGGATTACAATAAAATTAAATGGCTCTTTATGCAGCAAACATTGTGTATGAAACGTTTTGATCCAAAGTGGGGTGATTGGATAGATGAGATTGTACAAAGAGGATGTGTGGGCATCAGGGCCGTGATGACATAGGTCATTATTTTCAAACACAAAAATGATTACGGCAAGCGATCCTTTAGCTACCATCTTCATGTTGGCTATCCTTATTGTTCTAGCAAAAGAGGATGGCTAGGTAGGACACATCCCTCAATTAATTGTGGGATGAGTGTCCATACTATAATATGATGATGACACTATAATTTTTATGGGCCATAAGCTTTAAATATAAAATTGATCATATATATCTTTGAGCAATTATCTGGTTGAAGAGTGAGATTTTCTGCTTTGGTAAAGCTGAGAATCAGGATCTCATCCTTTTAGATATTTTGGAATACCCATTCACTTCTGTAAACCGAGAAATGCTTGGAAGACCATTTTGAAGAAAAAAACTAAGTAGTTGGGTTGCTAAACTTTTATTGTATGGTGATCGGCTAATGCTGGTTAATTTGATTCTTACAAGTTCACCCATGTTTATGTTGTCCTTCCTAGAGATACCAAAAGGAGCAAGGAAGAGACTAAATATTTTAGGTCGCATTTCTTCTGACAACAGAGTAATGACCATAAAAATGTATAGGCTAACTAAGTGGAATATCATCTGTAAACTGAAGATCCATGGTTGGTTGGGAGTCGAAGTTGTCAAACTAGAAACAAATATTTACTTATGAGGTGGCTTTTTAAACTTCCCAATGAGAAAAGAGTATGGCAAGAGAGACTTCAGAACAAGTATCTTCATCCCGGAAACTTCAACTAGATACTTCAGAACAAGTATCTCCATTTTGGAAACTTCAACTCATGTTACAACAAAACTGTCTCACCTTTATGTAATGTCAAACGAGATTCTTTTTATAGAAAGAGGATCATTCATAGTGGGTAATGGGTTCAACACTAGGTGATGTGCTTCTGTCTGAGCAATATGCAACCCTCTACAACATCTCAACAAAAAGGAGACTCAATAGCGAATGTTATGTCAGCCGCACTCAGCCTTGACGGGAAACAAATTTAAAAGTTGTCTTCATTTGGTTCAACTCCTCATGCAAGTGGAGATGTCTAAACAAAACGATGTTTTTAAATGGAGTCTAACAACGAATGGCCTCTTCACGGTTAAATCCATGTCTCTAGTCTGATTAGTGGTCACACTAGATTTCTGTGCAAATGCATATGAAAAAATAAAGTTCCACTAAAAAATAGAATTTTTATGTGGTTCCTCAACCGCAAGGTAGTTCTAACAACAGATAACTTACCAAAACGAAATTGGCAAGAAAGTAAAAAAAAAAAAGCTTCTTTGATCAAGATCAAACAATACAACATCTTATTATCTTCCACAAAAGTTTTACAGAGCATTGTTGATATGACTTTTCATATCTAACCACCATCCAATATTACAAATTTGTTACGGAATTAGTTGAGTGGTGTTGCTAAGAATGATAAAGCCCACACTGGAGTTGGTGTGTGCTTTACTATGGGCTATTTGGCATAGGTGGAGCAAGCTCTCATTTTTTGCAGGTTATACCTTTGGCTACTCATTTAACCCGCATGTAGTCCTTTCTCTAGCCGGTGGATCAGTACTAGACCATAAATATTGGGTGCAACTATTTAAAAACTAGGCCATAAATATTGGGTGCAACCATTTAAAAACAGTTGCACGGAATGTATACAACCGATGTTGATGACGGCTTGGCAGAAGAACAACATACTGAAACAAAGAAGCTTCTATGCCGCTTTGCATTTTTAGATGGCTGATACTATCAACTCTTAGTGACCCGTGAACTGTAATAAGCTGTAAAACCTCTTTTAATAATGAAATAAGAAAAGGTCATCAATCGATGTAGAGGCCAGGCTTTCCATTTTTGAAAAAAAAGTGATGTATACAAATATACAATGCATGGATTGATCTCGTTTGTGCATTTAATTTTTATTGCAATTTCATTACTACAGCTAGTATATTCTTCACTATCCTCAAGTGTAGATGTGCATGTTATTTATTCCATATTCCAACTATTCAGTAGATTGTTTATCCTTTTTAGGAGCCTCGTGGTAATCAGGAGCCGTTGCTTCCACTTTGTCTCCCTTCACTAAAGACCAACTTTATGCTGACGGAAAGCGAGTACCAACATGACACCATGCAGGCCCTGCGACGGTGAAAAGGCATCTGAAGACATACCAGTTTTTTCCTTCTCTCTCTCTCTCCATCATCTCACCTCTCCTCCTCCTGGCCTGGCCGGCCAGACCTTCTCTATCAAGTCAGTCTTCAGTGCGCAGGGAAGGAAAGCTTCAGTCTAGAGATTGTCTGCAGCCTGCACCTCTCCTTTACGCATTCCCACGGCACACACACGGATCTGCTCAAAAGATATCGAATTTAGTTCGCAGCTGGTACAGAAACTTAGGCAGCTCTACATAAACAATCGCAGGATAATAGTAGCCTCTAGTGGCTCTACACATGGTCCCAACCAAATCCATCAGGGTATTCAAGTTAGCCTGTGAATGTCACGCAACAAGTCCAGGACATATATCCAAATAATGGCAGGAAATCGCCCAAATTAAGTGAAGCAAATCCAGAAAAAAGACTTCAACTGTAGTATAGTTATTTGAAATGATTCCTGGATCTTACGTGAAGGAGACACAGCAAAACATGTGCGAGCATCACTCTTCAGATGCTCCACAAGATATCGAGAGAGAAAAGTGAATGCAAGACTAGTGAAATATGCATTGGGTCTAATCGTTTGCTAGCAATTTTATGAAATATAGTTGTAGTAGAAATTAGGAGGCCTCATTCCTTTGATACAAATGGTGTATATAAAAAAAAAATCTATGGTTTGAAGCCCTACAGAATTCTTACGAAAAATCCTATTCTTAGACAAGCCGGCCCTTGGTAGTTCAGGAGTCAGGACATGTGTGTGTATTTGTTTTTTTTCGAAAAGGAAGGTAAGGAATATACGTTGTACTGAGCTCATAGACAACAACCAGAGACGTACGTACACGCCACCGTACAAACATATCAAAAATCGTACGATATTAAAATAAATACTGCACTCACCATCATCCTGAAGACGCGCTGTAGCATATGCTGCCCACGTCTATGATGCCGCTGAGGGCTCGCAGTCCCAGCTACACCTGCATGAACCTGGCAAAACATACGTGGCCTCATGGAAAAGAAACAGATCGCGCCATGGGATCGAATAACATAATGAGGGGCATTAGCATGTGTGTCCCCTTATCTCGAGTGATCCCGTATTCAATTCCACGGGATACCGGCTCGCTCATGTGCCTGGAGGACACCAAACCTGCTTGCATTATCAGAGAGAGATTGGGCAGGTGAGCTGCATGCATGATTGAGAAATGGGAAATTAAGAACCTAAGCTGCGTGGCTACCTCCTCGTGGCCGGGGTTTAATATGCCACACTTGGGCACACCTCACAACCAACCAACCAGTGCATGCATGTTGCAGATCGCCGTACCAGCTAGTACTGCAGTAGTTACTGTGATCTAATGAATTTTGCCATTTTTCAACTAATAAGGGCATAAAATTAAGCTAACTAAAAGTATGTTAATGCCCCGGCAAATCAGATGGTTCTATTTTTCAACCTTTCTAACAGGAACCAAGGTCGAAAGGATTGAAAAACTCCGTCGTTCACAACCGCTGCTGAAGGATTCCTTGACAATTTAAAGATTAGTAGTTCTTTTGTCCGAAAAAAGATTGGATTTGGTCTTATAAATACGCAAGACCCTTCAAGCATCGTGCCTAGAAATGTCTGTCTAGCTATTCGACCCTCACAAGCACAAAAAAGCATGAAGTATCTTGAGGAGGATATCAACATGGTTTCCAAGATCATTTTGACCATTTCATCATATAAAAAAGAGTATGCATATGTTTAGATAGATCTAGTATTGTGTAGGTAGGTTAGTATTGTTCCTGTAATGATGGTAGAAAACGACCTGGATTGTGATTAAGAGGGAGTAGAGTGCATCATTTTGGTCAAAGTTTAGAATGCAATTTATAAAGTTATATAGAGTTAACTACAACTGATTCCAACTGATACCTACTGGTCAACTGTTCCCTAATTTGATCATGAAAAACTATAGAAGTACATTGTATTCTCTGTCTTTATTGCCTAGGTTTATGCGCATGTGTGCGTAGAGAAAACAACATCAGAACAGATTCTAGGGATTAGCAGGAAACATGGAGGAACTACAAGGACCAAGGGATCTTACACATAGTGGGGAAGAACTTGGGGACAAAAATCTGTATCATCCTATTCACGAACTTGTTGGAAATTGGAGAGGAGAGGAGAGGATCTATGTGAAGGTCCAATCTTGATCCTATTTCCAATTTCAGTGTTTGAATTTTTTGGCGTTTGGGAACTTGGAGCTCTCAGCTGCATAGAACAGCAGGCAGGACAAGAAAAATGACATGGCCACGTGAGATTACGATCAACAGCAATAAAATCATTTAAGTATTAAACTTTGAAGAGAAAGAATTAGAATAACAACAGGTCTAATATAAGAAATTAAGAAGGAACTGATGCAATGAACGGAGCGATTAATAATGAGATCCGTTAAATCACCGTTATGATTTGATTCTGAACAGGACCTGCTGACATAACAAACTTGGCCCCTCCTGTTTCTCCGAAGGCTGACAAACCGAATAACAACATTAATTAACATAATCACATAGATTAGTGAGCACACACACAATGTATCTAGCCATGTAATGACATGTAAAACCATGTGATCGAATGGCTGTCTCCAAAGAAGCAAGCAAAGCGACATTGATCGTTTTATCCCTAATAGTTTACGGAATCTGATACAGATCTGCCGCTAAAGTTATAACAAAACAGATCATCTTAAGGCTATGTGCTCCACTCCTCCAACACCAAGAGGTGCTTCCCATATGCCTAATGCATGGTAAAGAAGCACTAATCTCCAAACGGCATCATATATCTACCAAAAGGAGCAGAGTAATGGACAGTCGCTTTACCCCCACGCAAGCTGCCCACTGTGCCGTGCCCGGACCAGACCGGGGCAGGTTGTCCTACGCCAAAGGTTTGAATGGAAATAAAGGACAGAGATTTGGTGCACATGAGCACCAGTGATCCCTTTTCAGAAAAGTAATTAAAAATCATATTTTTAAGTTTTAGAAAAATCTGAAAATAAATCATGATGTAGTCAGTATTGTATCCCACAAACGTGTAAATTTTCAACTGAAAATAATATGTATTTTAGGCTGCACAAAAATAACAAATATGTAGATCTGAGTATAGCGATTCAAATCTCCAAAAAAATTCAGAATTTGTCATTTTTGTGTAGCTCAGAAAACAAAGCATTTGTAATTGAGATTTTATACGTTAGTGGAATACATCATTGACTACTTTTAGAATTTTTCTACATAATTTTTTGAAATATATAAATATAATTTTCGAATTTTGTAATACACTGAGAGCACTGGTGCCCATGATCCAAAAGAGCTTTTCGTATCTTACAGCCACAACTCAATTCAATTCATTGTGCGCGAGCGAGTCCAACCAAAACCAGCTCGGTTACTTTGCTTGAAGGCCTTGCCAATGCCACCTCTTAAGAGGTGGTCAGCCATGCCAATGAATGAGACAGGCCTGACAAAACCCTTGATTGTGTTGAATCTGATATCAAGAAAATGGCTGGTGCTAGCGTACTCTATAGTGCACACGGCCCATACACCTCAGATGTCACATCTCAAAAGACCACTACTACCCTGAACAAGTTATTGCCTACCAGCTACCCCAAGTGGACAATAGGTTTAAGAAGTAGCGCTAGTACCAATCTATCGGTCCCTAGGGAACCTCCATGTCTACACAAGTTACAAATGGGATGGATTCTTATTGGAAATTGAATTTCTAAACAAAGCAGGACTTTCTTGCACCATCCCAAGGCCAGATAGAAATTAGATGTCCAGCACTGCACTGCTGCACCAGAGACCTGGACTGGACCTCTACAGGTTAAAATGAAGAGTTATGGACAGTGGTCATACTACATCACATTGCATAGGCCCCAACAAACCCAGGCACATGGAGCCATGATGGGGCCTACCCTACTGCACCCCCTGGATGGCTGTGATTAGGCCACAATGGCCAGGCACCAACTTTTAAGTACCACCACCTGATCATTCCTCATCAGCTACGCTGAAACTATATATTCTAACCTCAGCACCTTTGAAGCCCTTTCACTTTGATTCTTCCTGTCTAGCTAGGTTAAATACTAGCAGTAGCACTACCCTGTTCATTTGTTCAGGATCAAATGCACCAAGTCCTCCTTGCGTAAATACCAATATATTATATGCAGACACTAACTAGACACCTCCAAGCCATGTAAAGTTCGGGAGGCTATAAATGCCTAGCTATGACATATGCATGGTTCTCACAACACACCATCGTCCTGCCTCTCCTCTCCTCTCTTCCTCTCTCCACTGCCCAACTTTTGCATAGACAAGAACATCATCTAGGTAGCTTTCCTCCAGAGCAGCAATGGCCATGCACCCTCTCTCCCAGGGGCACCCACAGGCCTGGCCATGGGGGGTAGCCATGTACACGAACCTGCACTACCACCACCAGTACGAGAGGGAGCACCTGTTCGAGAAGCCCTTGACGCCCAGTGATGTGGGCAAGCTCAACAGGCTGGTGATCCCCAAGCAGCACGCGGAGAGGTACTTCCCCCTGAACGGCGGTGACTCCCCCGGCGAGAAGGACCTGCTCCTGTCCTTCGAGGATGAGGCCGGCAAGCCATGGCGATTCCGGTACTCGTACTGGACGAGCAGCCAGAGCTACGTGCTCACCAAGGGCTGGAGCCGGTACGTCAAGGAGAAGCAGCTCGAAGCAGGAGACGTCGTGCACTTCGAGAGGGTGCGCGGCCTTGGCACCGGCGACCGGCTCTTCATCGGCTGCAGGCGCCGTGGCGAGAGCGTGCCGCCACCGCCTGTGCGTGTACCTCCACCAGCTCTGAGCGCCGGGGAGCAGCAGCCTTGGAGCCCGATGTGCTACAGCACGTCGGGATCATACCCTACCAGCCCTGCCAACTCCTACGCCTATCGCCGCTCGGTGGAGCAAGATCACAGCGACATGCTGCATGCAGGTACAGCACTCAAGAACAAAGCACTGCTGATAGCATGCAACAAAACCATCTCTTACACCATTCTCTGGTGAACTCTTGCAGGTGAGTCGCAGAGAGAGGCAGACGCCAAGAGCAGCAGCATGGCATCAGCGCCGCCGTCGAGACATCTCCGGCTGTTCGGCGTCAACCTCGACTGCGGTCCGGAGCCAGAGGCAGAAGCAACAACACCAATGTACGACTACACCCACCAGAGCCCCTACGCTGCAGTGGACATGGTGCCAACTTACTGGTGAGTGCTGTAAACATCACGAAGTTCAATTGCGTTCATTGTAGTACTACTGTTGTTCTAAACCTTGAGAATAAAATGAAAACTAAATGCCATAACTATGCTAAATACACAATTTTTTTCCATAACAGGGGCAGTTCATAAGATGATGAAGAGATCTGAATGCATGCTTGCAGGATCCTAACAACCAGCGGTGAAACTAGTTACTATATCAGCCAACTAGGCTACTAGTACTACTCTGGACTAAGTGACAGGCTTGCATTGACCCTTGGAAGGAAAAGGAAGACGAAGTGGGGAGATCCCTTGTTTCCCGGGCAATCTCCCTCCCATAGTTGCCTTTTTTTTCTATGTTTTCTTCTTCTTCTCTTCCAGAAACCCTACTGGATCATAGTACGGGGCCCTTAGCAGGTGGCAGGTTTCAGGAAACATCAGGTTGAAAAGGAGAGGGAGTGAGAGAGATAGAGATAGAGGGATGGTGGCACACATGAAAAACAAAAGGACATGCTTGCAAGCATGTATGTATGTGTCATCTGTCTGTAGTGGGTCCAAGAACAAACTATGAAGCTGATGTATCATCTCCTGCCTCCTGAAGAAACAAAGTAATATCCCCCATGGGGATTTTTGTTCTCTCCCTTGTCTAAAATCTCACCTCTTCTAGTACTGTTGTTCTACATCTCATGCAATCAAATTGGTTCAATGTTTTCAAGTCAATTCAATGCATTCACCTTACTACCTTCTCCAAAAAAAATCAATGCATCCATTCACCAAACATAAGCAATGAGTGTACGTAAATGCAATACTACAAGGCAATATAATTAATAAGGAGGGCAATGCTATAGCGAAGATTGATACGATGCCAAAGGACCATTAAAGAATTGATGTACCACAAGTGATGCCGACACCTGGGGATGTCCATGTCCTGATCTTTTACTATTCTATTAGTAGCCGGTCTCCGCCTTTTTGTTCCCTCGGGAAGGAAAGGCTCGGCAGAAGTTTTATGTGTGCAAGTGGGTTCAATTTGCCCTAGTAGGATACAAAGAAAAAGGTTGGCTAAGTTGATGGTCTAAGAGGCAAGTTTCTCAGACATAAAAAAGCCACTAGGCACCAATAATCAACAAGATTCCCGGCAGCAAGTATCAAAAGAAAAATTGGAAATCTGTCTCCTGCTTTAGTTGCCTATGTTAGAAAGGCTTTTAGTACGAGGCAAACTACAGGTTATTGTTCTGGCCGGCCGGCGAATTATTGAAAGTAGTAGATGCCTGGAGAAACATGTCCTAACTATACTGCGTGGCGCTATCAGCTCTTAACAAGGGTCAAACAGTAGCTAGCTGTATAACAATTTTTGCACTCGTGTCCTCTTGTGAAACACACACCAAAGCTAGAAAAACAAAGTAGCTGAAGGATCTAGAGTAAAACTCTCTGTTACCTAGGTCACCTAATTTCATGTAACAGCTCATCTTAGTATGCAGACTGCACAACTGCAGGTCGCCTGAGCGGTATAGAGGCAATTCTCTTCTTAATTAATAGATTGGGGCAAAGCGTTTGCCCCGTTTAAAAAAAAGCAATTGATAAATGTGGTATGGACGGATTAGAAACACGGTACTAGAGTACTGACCTGGATCAAAGAATGAATGAGATGCAGGCTTTAGAGTCATCTGAATGGAACTTGCAGCAAATTGTGGTTGTGATGATTAAACTTATATAGGTTAATGACCGTATCAACAGCAAGATATCCTGTCTGCTAGCAAGAACAGGAGCCATGTGCAGCGGGACTTTACGTAATGACAGTGAACCTTATCCGGGGCACCCCAGGGCTGCATGATTAACGCCTTTGAACACCAAATAGTTATATTAACATTAGTACAAAGAGTCATGTGAGTGCCATAATGGTAAAGTAGACCCTCACCTGGTCTACTTAACACATACCAAGAAAAAGAGATTGTCTTTTTAATGTAAAAGAATAGATTTGTCAAAGGATGCAACCACTAAGTACAAACTAATAACGTCACCCATGTAAATTATACTACAGCAAAAGCTGAAGTTTCATTTCAACGTGAAAGTCTGGGCTAGATCGGATATGAAGGTTTGGACAGTTTGGTTGCCAATACAGAGCAACAAAACTAAGCCAAATTGTGGGTTTGCCTCAATCTAGGTGCCCAAATTGGCTGTTCAGTTTCGTTAAAAAAATTAAATAAAAAAATAGCCCAAGAAAACATAATCTTACCAAATTTTGGCATCAAATTAAGCATGGACAATTCTATTCGAAGTTCCAGAGTTTGGTACTACAATGACCAGACAGCTATAACCAAGAATAAATATGACAATGCGACGAGAGTAAATCAGTAGGCGAGCAACGGAAACCACCACCGGATTAGACAACCATATGCTCGACTACCAAAGGACTGACTCAAATAATAGGCGCGTAGGGGGGCAACTCAAACTGGGCGTAGAGAATGCTATGATATACCCATCAGGCATCAGCCACAAGATCTCTTTTCCTTTACAAGAAGCTGCAACCTTCACGAAGTTCATGATGTATGGTCCACAAAATAATGGCTAACCTGATGAATGGTCCTCTCTCATATGCATTGTTTTCCCTTTCCATGGGGCCTGCTAGTGGTTCTAGCCGCCAACTTTTGTACACAAGCAGTACTTTCCTTGAGAAACAGATGTAACATGCGGGAGATGGCGAGTGGGGACTGTGCAGATGCGAAACTATGCACAGCTGGCAAGTTCGCAAGGATGTCAAATGACAAGGACAGAAATCAATTTTTAGAGAACAAGGACAGACAGCTTTACTGTATTGAATTATTGATACTAACTAGCGGTTCTGCTATGTTATACTGTAGTACACAGAGATGAAAAGATTTAGGTATGCCTCAAAATAACAACATACTAGTCTAACTAAGAAACATGACCAAGAGGATGCGACCAAAAGAGAATTAGATTAACGGAAATGGAAGTGGCAAGATCCGTCAAAAAATGTGGACAGTAAGTATCAGACAGCACATACCGTAAAAAATGGGGGATATTGTGTTTGGAGTTATTTCTAAAATAACCAATTCTTTTGTCCTTGTCATGCGAAAAGCCTAGAATGGCAGATTACTATGAATCGTGAATCGAAAGCTCACAAAAAGGTATAATTGTACAAACATACTCAGAGGGACTTGGTTCTCAATTTGAAAGTTATAACAAATAATTGCTACCGTAAATGCAACAAATATGGATTGGATTTGATGGCTACAAGAGTAATAATGCCACAAACTCTCAGTGCAAATTATGTGCAGATGCAAGATATTTAATACTATAACATAAAGAATGAACTTCTTCAGAAATAGAATATGACAGGAGCAGTGCTGGAAAAGGACATCAAGATATACCGCTTTCCGGAGTTCATCATTTTTGAAGTGGAAAGAATGATGAGATGATTCGATCATAAGGAGCTGAAACCACAATGTGCATCAGTTGGTACAGTTCTCAATAATTACACTGGTAGTGCCGAGTAAGTGGCATAGCAGGCTTCTTCAGCCACTGAAATCAGCAAGTGTCGAGGTTGGAAGAAATCCATTTCCCATGTGTATTGCTGTACGGACAGATCTTGCATCCACTCCCCATGTATATCTTTACTGGACCACCAACCAATGTGGCTCGTCATGTATGAAAAGAATACAGTGTACAAGATAGCTGACACAGTTTATTCAGTCCATCAAGTAGTTGCATCTGCATCCATTTTTATACGGAGATCAGATGATAGTGTTTATATTACATCCATTGGGCCAACAACATAACATTATTGACTTGAATGGCAAAGCTATCAAGAAATCAGTCCTGACATAGATCTTTGGTGCTGCAGTGCCACTACTGAGAGGCAATAATTTGCTACATGAAGACAGTACCACTGTTAGATAGTTGCACTCTCCATTCAGTCCAAAATCACCAAAAGTCCCCACAAGAACATGAGCCATTCTTAAAGTGGTGAAATCTATTGGTATCTCTGACAATGACTAGACGTTCGGTAATATGGGCTGCAACCTTCATGAACGAATGACAGTCTCCGCAGATCCTAAGGTTCTTGTGTATTATTATTGGCATATTAGGAGGCAAGCAAATTAAACCAAAAGCAAGTGCTAACTTCTCGCTATGGTATTTAAGCAGCTCCTCTTTTTGGTCGTCATGAACATCATGCAGATCACATTCTATTTTGGTTCTGCGAGCAATTTTTCTCATATCATCATAGATTTCCTCCAACTTATTATGTATATCTCTGATTTCTGGATGCTTTCTCTCTCCAACAACAAAGACATGAATTTTTCCCTTTGCCTCAATCCAACTCCTGCCTGGTTCTTTCTTTGCACCACTATCCTTCAAATATTTCCTTGACATCGCAACATTTTCCCAGTTCCCGCTGGCAGCATATACATTTGAGAGCAAAACATGATTACCTCCATTGTCAGGCTCAAGTTGAAAAAGCTGCTCAGCTGCTATTCTGGCTAGTCTACTGTTAGTGTAGTTCCTGCATGACCCAAGCAAAGATCCCCACATAGAGGCAGTTGGTTCAAATGGCATTTTGTGAAGCAGTTCCCAGGCCTCATCAGTCTTCCCAGATCGTCCCAGAACATCAACCATGCAAGAATAGTGAAGGACATTAGGTTCAACAGTCTGATCAGACATTAGCAGGTTAAAGTAGTGACGACCCTCTTCAACTAAACCTGCATGACTGCACACAGATAACACGGAAAGATAGGTCACTTCGTTCGGAAAAAGCTCTAACTGGTGCATTTTCTCAAACAGAATCATAGCTTCCCAAGAGTGGGCATGCCTCGAAAAACCAGCAATCATTGCATTCCATATGACAACATTCTTATGTTCCATGTAAGCGAATACTGCATAAGCTTTTTCAATCTGACCGCACCTTGCATATAAATCCACAAGGGATGCTGCCACAAACAAGTTCCCATGAAAACCACATTTCACGCTAACTGAATGCAGTTGTGTCCCTTCAATTTTTGATGCTAAGCTTGCACAAGCGCTAATGACAGCAGAAAGAGTGAATTCAGTCAATTCTACTCCTTCCCTTTGGGCACTCCGAAATAAAAACAATGCTTCTTCGTGAAGGCCATTCTGCACATATCCTGCGAACAATGAACTCCATGTAACTCCAGTCTTATCAGGCATCTTCTCAAAAACCCAGCAGGCATCCTTGATCATATTACATTTTGCATAAACATCTAGAATTGCTGTTCCAACAAAGCTATTGGAGTCCAGCGCGAGCTTGAGCGCAACAGTGTGTAATTGTCGGCATTCATTGATAGCATATTTTGCAGCACATGCACAGATTGTGCTGGATAAAGTAAATTCACTCAGCGGTGTCCCTTCCCGGTGCATTCTTGAAAAAAGCTTCAGAGCTTGTACATCCTCTCCGCTGCGTGTATATCCAGCAATCATGGTATTCCACGAGACTATGCTTCTGACAAGCATTGCATCAAAAACATAACGAGCGCAATCATTCCAGCCACATTTCGTGTACAGGTTGATTAGAATATTGCAGGTGAGAGTATCTGCAACCAGACCAAGTTGAACGGCCAGCCCATGGCAGCTTTTGCCAACCAAGAGGGACCTCCTCTTGGCACATAGTTGCATACGTTCATGGAGCGCAAACACATCAATCGAATTCCTGTCAATCCTAGCAAGCCATTTATCCTTCAGAGGATTGTTATGGCTCCACTTGCTACAGAAGAAACGAGCAGCGAGGTACAGTCCAGAGCATACTACACTCGGAGCCTTCTTAGACTTATAAATGGCAGGGTAGTTAAACCGAAATCCCATCCACGCAAGTCACCTAGTAATACATCGAGAATATTACTGAAGGAAAAAAGGAGAACTTCGCCAATCAAACTTGAACTGTTTACGGCTGTCTCACAGAAAGGACAGTTAATAAGAAAAAAAAATGCTCGGATGCTTGCCTGCTGTTAAGAGCACATCACTTCTCTGCAGGATGGCATCCACCTTTACAGCTTTCTGATGTTACAATCTCTTGAAGAAACAGAAAGTCAGCAAGAACGATCCGACATGATCCTGTAAATAAAATGCATACTGGGAATGTGATTTGTTCTGTTGGTGAACACATAAATATATCTAAAAATAGAAATATTTGATTCAAATAGGAAAAAAGAACCAGGAAATAACGACAGCTTAGATATGTCTGTCAGAGCACAAGAGCTTGCACGTAGATACTTACACCGATAGGTCTGTCGATCAGTGGGGCACCCCGTCGAACACCATCAGCGCGCGGCGCAGGCGAGCCCCGTTCTCGGCCAGATGGTGCCACCAGCCGCAGCGGAACAGTAGAAGGAGTCAGCACGCGGTCGGCGCCCACGGGAAGCGCTGGGATGAGGAGGAGAGGGGCGTCGATAACTTGGGAAGAGGGAGGCGTGGGAACGGGAGAAGGCGCGCGCACGGCGTGGCGAGGGAAGACGAAGGCTGCAACGGGCGCGTGGTGGCTCCAAGAGAAAAACGGGGACACTGTCTGCCGAAATCCTATTCGACGCCTACTGCGTCAGCTACGCGAACGCCCACGGGCTCGACGCTTGTGGGCTGGCCCAATAAGATGAGAGTTCCCTATTTCATTTATGTTTTATTTTTTCTTTCCAGTTTCCTTTTCCTCATATTATTCATTTTTAAATTTCACTGTTTATTTTATTCTTGGAATTATTTTTGTTATGTTTAATTTTCTTTCTCATTTTTCTAATATGCATGAACAACATTTGATGCTATATGAACATTTCTTATAATATTCATATTCATTTTAAAAATTTCACCATTATTATTTTTGAATTATTTCTTTGTTGTATGTTATTTTATTTCTCATTTTCTAATGCGTATGAACAACTTTTGCTAATATATTACCATCTCTTCTAATATTTTTGAACATTATTGTACGAGTTTAAGTGTCCACGCCCAAATGTGTGCCATGCGAAACTTTTCCTTTTTTTTTCCTTTGGTTTTTAACTTTTTAGGGAAGGTGGAGGGTTCCATTATATGTGGTATATAAATATTACGTTTTTGTTGTTTGTTTATTATAAGATTTTGGGCTTTGTCGGTTTAACCTCTTCTAGATTCTCATGGTAAAGGTGAAATTCTTTCAAAAGAGGACCCATAACTGGGAGAACTCCAAAGTGGAAGGGATGAATTCTCCTTCCATAGTTTTCTATCGGTCTACCTCGCCTCGCGTGGTTGACCTCGCGCCAAAATATGAAAAAGAAATGCCGAACCTATGTTTGAGTTGTAGTTTAATTTTCTACTTGTGTTGTTTAGTGTCGATGTTTCTATAAGAAAGACAACAATGTGCGCACAATTATAAATTTCGCGGCTCCCATCATGTACGAATGATGGTCATTTAAAAAAGTGGAACAAACAAATTTTGAGCGATTTCTAGGTTGAGCCATGTTAGCAAAGAATGGTTTCTCCAAAAATTAGGATAAATCCCTTACTAAAATGGTAGTGGGGCACAAACCCCTTTTGTTTAATTGAAAACATTAATATAGGAAACCAAGATTCATCATTTATACCTGGAATGCCTTCATATACTAAATGAGAAAGAGTTGAAAATAATAGACAAAAGTGGACGAATACAAAGCCAGTTCATATCACTTATGTTTCTAGTCTTTCGGAATCTCATCCAATACTAGTAAATGTCTTGTGGTCGACACTCAGGATGTTGTGGCTTTTTGGTACTGTAGATTGTTGGCCTTTGATCTTGTGTTTTCAACTTTGGTGTGGTATGTAGTTCTCATGGTTTCTTCCTTTATGATCGGAAGCTTCTTTCATGATAGCCCGGTGATGACGCAATGATTCAGCGATGTGCCTTGCAAAGCTTGTGTCCACGGCCATAGCTCTTTCCAAAATCATAGGTTCCAATAGGGCATGACTCAAGCATGCGGAGGTTCTCATAAGATAGAGTGTGCGTACGTCTATAGGGTTGAGTGTATGTAGGTATTTATAAGCATCTACGTCGGTAGTGTGTTTCACAAAAAAAAAAAGCACGCGGTGATCCACCATAAGACATGCACTAGAAAGACACAAAAAGATATTTTCCCAAGATATTACTAGGCGCTAATAGAAGTGATGCTCGAACATGGTTAAGTGGATTCCAACGAGAAACCTCAAAAAAACCCAAATATTGCTTGGGTCAAACCATAAGAAACAACAACATGAACAAAAAGCGCCGACAGAAAATAACAAACGCAACAAGAAAAAAGAACAGACAGATGCTCAAAAGGCGCCCACTCTGCCTGAGCACGACATCCGCTTGGATGCGCCGATGGATGAAACACCGGCGTGTCATAGTGATCTGATGATCACCACCCACGCCGACGAGGTTAGCCGAGAATCCCGCCCGCTTTCGTGCTTCGCTCTTTTCCATCGCCCCTTCTCCACCGAGGCGGCGCCGGCCTTTAATTTGCTCCACCGGCCGTACGTGCTCATCTGGACGTATCAATCATCCGCGCGGAGGCCATCGGCCTTTCCCTGCATCTTCCCACGGCTCGCTTTTGCAGATCGAAAGAGATGGCCATTTCGCGCGCACGGATCGACCAATCTAGCTCTGGCAACACGCCTAGTCCCGAGCTTTCACGCGACGCGACGGTGATGCAAATCAGCACCTCACTACAGGAATGGTGACAGATGCCGACAGCCAGAGTGTACGCCGACGGCTTTTTATCGGGGCCGTCGGCGTACGGCCTCGCCGGGGCAGCTCACGAGCCCGACCGTCGGCGTACAAACACCGTCGGCGTAGAGGAGGCTACGCCGAGGGCAGCCGTCGGCGTCACCTTGGCCCTCGGCGTAGCACCGGCATCGCCTCTGGCCCAGCCCGCGCCGTCGACGCCCGCTCACGGCGTCGATCGGACGCCGACGGCCACCCTCGGCATAGGGCATGGACACCCTATGCCGACGGCCACCCTCGGCATATAGTATTTTTTTATTTTTTTTATTTTTTTCCCTCTCTCATATTACTTTATAATATGTTTCTATTATTTATCTACTAGTATGAATTATGTAAAAAATGGTTCTATTTTTTAAGAATTCGTAGATGGCATATGTAGGTCCCATGCATGGGTGACGCTCTTCGCGGACGGGTCAACCGGAGCCACTAGGCCCAACATTTGCTATCGATGTACATATGGGTAGATCCGCGGGGTCCCCGCCCTACGGTTTTCCGAACCCTAACCCTAACTGTAACCCTAACTCTAACCCTAACTCTAACCCTAACTCTAACCCTAACCGTAACCCTAACTCTAGCCCTAACCCTAACCCTAGGGTTTCCACATACATTGCTAACTCTAACCCTAACCCTAACTCTAGCCCTAACCCTAACCCTAGGGTTTCCACATACATTGCTAACTCTAACCCTAACCTAACCCTAACTCTAACCCTAACCCTAGGGTTTCCACATACATTGCTAACCCTAACTATAACCCTAACGGATCACTTGGTAAAACCCTAACCCTAGGGGTCCCGCCCTAGGGTTTCCCAATAAACGAGATCACCGGAGCGTCGAATTGTTGGAAAACTTGCTTCTGCCCCTAACATACATGTACAAGTGTGATGTAAGGTTTGGCTAACCTTGGATGTACCCGGCGTTGACGATTTCCGCATAATGGGCTACCGGTTGGTAAAATCCAGGATCCGTATGTGGAAACCCCGCCATGGCTCGAACGGAGCCTATTTTATGGTAAAGTATGCCCAACCTATCGTTTCCATGTACATATGTCCTAAACAAAGCAAACTAAATAAAAAAGTCCATCGGTAAACCCTCGCACGGAGAAAGCTATAGGGGTAGATGTGTGGGGTCCCCGCCCTAGGGTTTTCCAAGTTACTGAGACCACGGAGCGTCGGAATCGCTGGAAAACTTGTGTGTGCCCACATGGCATGCACAAAAGTGATTTGAGATGGTTTTATATCCAAGGCTACCCCCAGGTGTGTCCGGCTTCTCGGACAGGGGTTCCTACACTTAGGCGGATTCTCGCATGTATAGGGGGAACTCCTCGGAGGTGAACCGGAGAGAAACTTGAGATCATATGTGATGATCCTTGTTTCCACATGTACCTATGACCTAACCAAGCTCAAATGGAGGCATATGCCCACCGGGGAGCCCCGATGGGATGCGATCAAAGGGGTAGACCGCGCGGTCAACGGAACTAGGGTTTCGTCGGAAATCGAGCATCGGATGTAGAGAATGGCCCCAAAACTTGTGTGTGTCCACATGGAATGCACAAAAGTGATTTGAGATGGTTTTATATTCAAGGCTACCCCCAGGTGTGTCCGGCTTCTCGGACGGGGGTTACTACACTTAGGCGGATTATGCATGTATAGGGGGAACTCCTCGGAGGTGAACCGGAGAGAAACTTGAGATCATATGTGATGATCCTTGTTTCCACATGTACCTATGACCTAACCAAGCTCAAATGGAGGCATATGCCCACCGGGGACCCCCGATGGGATGCGATCAAAGGGGTAGACCGCGCGGTCAACGGAACTAGGGTTTCGTCGGAAATCGAGCATCGGATGTAGAGAATGGCCCCAAAACTTGTGTGTGTCCACATGGAATGCACAAAAGTGATTTGAGATGGTTCTATATCCAAGGCTACCCCCAGGTGTGTCCGGCTTCTCGGACGGGGGTTCCTACACTTAGGCGGATTCGCATGTATAGGGGAACTCCTCGGAGTTGAACCGGAGAGAAACTTGAGATCATATGTGATGATCCTTGTTTCCAAATGTACCTATGACCTAACCAAGCTCAAATGGAGGCATATGCCCACCGGGGAGCCCCGATGGGATGCGGATCAAAGGGGTAGACCGCGCGGTCAACAGAACTAGGGTTTCGTCGGAAATCGAGCATCGGATCTAGGGAATGGCCCCAAAACTTGTGTGTGTCCACATGGAATGCACAAAAGTGATTTGAGATGGTTCTATATCCAAGGCTACCCCCCAGGTGTGTCCGGCTTCTCGGACGGGGGTTCCTACACTTAGGCGGATTCCGCATGTATAGGGGAACTCCTCGGAGGTGAACCGGAGAGAAACTTGAGATCATATGTGATGATCCTTGTTTCCACATGTACCTATTACCTAACCAAGCTCAAATTGAGGCATATGCCCGCCGGGGACCCCCGATGGGATGCGATCAAAGGGTAGACCGCGCGGTCAACAGAACTAGGGTTTCATCGGAAATCGAGCATCGGATGTAGGGAATGGCCCCAAAACTTGTGTGTGTCCACATGGAATGCACAAAAGTGATTTGAGATGGTTCTATATCCAAGGCTACCCCCTGGTGTGTCCGGCTTCTCGGACGGGGGTTCCTACACTTAGGCGGATTCGCATGTATAGGGGGAACTCCCTCGGAGTTGAACCGGAGATAAACTTGAGATCATATGTGATGATCCTTGTTTCCAAATGTACCTATGACCTAACCAAGCTCAAATGGAGGCATATGCCCACCGGGGAGCCCCGATGGGATGCGATCAAAGGGGTAGACCGCGCGGTCAACGGAACTAGGGTTTCGTCGGAAATCGAGCATCGGATCTAGGGAATGGCCCCAAAACTTGTGTGTGTCCACATGGAATGCACAAAAGTGATTTGAGATGGTTTTATATCCAAGGCTACCCCCGGTGTGTGTCGGCTTCTCGGACAGGGGTTCCTACACTTAGGCGGATTCGCATGTATAGGGGAACTCCCTCGGAGTTGAACCGGAGAGAAACTTGAGATCATATGTGATGATCCTTGTTTCCAAATGTACCTATGACCTAACCAAGCTCAAATGGAGGCATATGCCCACGGGGAGCCCCGATGGGATGCAGTCAAAGGGGTAGACCGCGCGGTCAACAGAACTAGGGTTTCGTCGGAAATCGAGCATCGGATGTAGAGAATGGCCCCAAAACTTGTGTGTGCCCACATGGAATGCACAAAAGTGATTTGAGATGGTTCTATATCCAAGGCTACCCCCGGTGTGTCCGGCTTCTCGGACGGGGGTTCCTACACTTAGGCAGATTCTGCATGTATAGGGGGAACTCCCTCGGAGGTGAACCGGAGAGAAACTTGAGATCATATGTGATGATCCTTGTTTCCAAATGTACCTATGACCTAACCAAGCTCAAATGGAGGCATATGCCCACCGGGGAGCCCCGATGGGATGCGATCAAAGGGGTAGACCGCGCGGTCAACGGAACTAGGGTTTCGTCGGAAATCGAGCATCGGATCTAGGGAATGGCCCCAAAACTTGTGTGTGTCCACATGGAATGCACAAAAGTGATTTGAGATGGTTCTATATCCAAGGCTACCCCCAGGTGTGTCCGGCTTCTCGGACAGGGGTTCCTACACTTAGGCGGATTCTGCATGTATAGGGGGAACTCCTCGGAGGTGAACCGGAGAGAAACTTGAGATCATATGTGATGATCCTTGTTTCCACATGTACCTATGACCTAACCAAGCTCAAATGGAGGCATATGCCCACCGGGGACCCCGATGGGATGCGATCAAAGGGGTAGACCGCGCGGTCAACAGAACTAGGGTTTCATCGGAAATCGAGCATCGGATGTAGGGAATGGCCCCAAAACTTGTGTGTGTCCACATGGAATGCACAAAAGTGATTTGAGATGGTTCTATATCCAAGGCTACCCCCAGGTGTGTCCGGCTTCTCGGACGGGGGTTCCTACACTTAGGCAGGTCTCGGATGTATAGGGGGAACTCCCTCGGAGGTGAACCGGAGAGAAACTTGAGATCATATGTGATGATCCTTGTTTCCAAATGTACCTATGACCTAACCAAGCTCAAATGGAGGCATATGCCCACCGGGGACCCCCGATGGGATGCGATCAAAGGGGTAGACCGCGCGGTCAACGTAACTAGGGTTTCGTCGGAAATCGAGCATCGGATGTAGAGAATGGCCCCAAAACTTGTGTGTGTCCACATGGAATGCACAAAAGTGATTTGAGATGGTTTTATATCCAAGGCTACCCCCAAGGTGTGTCCGGCTTCTCGGACGGGGATTACTACACTTAGGCGGATTATGCATGTATAGGGGGAACTCCTCGGAGGTGAACCGGAGAGAAACTTGAGATCATATGTGATGATCCTTGTTTCCACATGTACCTATGACCTAACCAAGCTCAAATGGAGGCATATGCCCACCGGAGGACCCCGATGGGATGCGATCAAAGGGGTAGACCGCGCGGTCAACGAACTAGGGTTTCGTCGGAAATCGAGCATCGGATCTAGGGAATGGCCCCAAAACTTGTGTGTGTCCACATGGAATGCACAAAAGTGATTTGAGATGGTTCTATATCCAAGGCTACCCCCCGAGTGTGTCGGCTTCTCGGACGGGGGTTCCTACACTTAGGCGGATTATGCATGTATAGGGGGAACTCCCTCGGAGGTGAACCGGAGAGAAACTTGAGATCATATGTGATGATCCTTGTTTCCACATGTACCTATGACCTAACCAAGCTCAAATTGAGGCATATGCCCACCGGGGACCCCGATGGGATGCGATCAAAGGGGTAGACCGCGCGGTCAACGGAACTAGGGTTTCGTCGGAAATCGAGCATCGGATCTAGGGAATGGCCCCAAAACTTGTGTGTGTCCACATGGAATGCACAAAAGTGATTTGAGATGGTTCTATATCCAAGGCTACCCCCGAGTGTGTCCGGCTTCTCGGACGGGGGTTCCTACACTTAGGCGAGATTATGCATGTATAGGGGAACTCCTCGGAGGTGAACCGGAGAGAAACTTGAGATCATATGTGATGATCCTTGTTTCCACATGTACCTATGACCTAACCAAGCTCAAATGGAGGCATATGCCCACCGGGGACCCCGATGGGATGCGAGTCAAAGGGGTAGACCGCGCGGTCAACGGAACTAGGGTTTCGTCGAAATCGAGCATCGGATCTAGGGAATGGCCCCAAAACTTGTGTGTGTCCACATGGAATGCACAAAAGTGATTTGAGATGGTTCTATATCCAAGGCTACCCCCCCCCCCAGGTGTGTCCGGCTTCTCGGACAGGGGATTACTACACTTAGGCAGATTATGCATGTATAGGGGGGAACTCCCTCGGAGGTGAACCGGAGAGAAACTTGAGATCATATGTGATGATCCTTGTTTCCACATGTACCTATGACCTAACCAAGCTCAAATGGAGGCATATGCCCACTGGGGGACCCCCGATGGGATGCGATCAAAGGGGTAGACCGCGCGGTCAACGGAACTAGGGTTTCGTCGGAAATCGAGCATCGGATCTAGGGAATGGCCCCAAAACTTGTGTGTGTCCACATGGAATGCACAAAAGTGATTTGAGATGGTTCTATATCCAAGGCTACCCCCAGGTGTGTCCGGCTTCTCGGACGGGGATTACTACACTTAGGCGGATTATGCATGTATAGGGGGAACTCCTCGGAGGTGAACCGGAGAGAAACTTGAGATCATATGTGATGATCCTTGTTTCCACATGTACCTATTACCTAACCAAGCTCAAATGGAGGCATATGCCCACCGGGGACCCCGATGGGATGCGATCAAGGGGTAGACCGCGCGGTCAACAGAACTAGGGTTTCATCGGAAATCGAGCATCGGATGTAGGGAATGGCCCCAAAACTTGTGTGTGTCCACATGGAATGCACAAAAGTGATTTGAGATGGTTCTATATCCAAGGCTACCCCCCAGGTGTGTCCGGCTTCTCGGACAGGGGTTCCTACACTTAGGCGGATTCGCATGTATAGGGGGAACTCCCTCGGAGGTGAACCGGAGATAAACTTGAGATCATATGTGATGATCCTTGTTTCCAAATGTACCTATGACCTAACCAAGCTCAAATGGAGGCATATGCCCACCGGGAGCCCCGATGGGATGCGATCAAAGGGGTAGACCGCGCGGTCAACAGAACTAGGGTTTCGTCGGAAATCGAGCATCGGATCTAGGGAATGGCCCCAAAACTTGTGTGTGTCCACATGGAATGCACAAAAGTGATTTGAGATGGTTCTATATCCAAGGCTACCCCCCAGGTGTGTGTCCGGCTTCTCGGACAGGGGGTTCCTACACTTAGGCAGATTCTGCATGTATAGGGGGAACTCCCTCGGAGTTGAACCGGAGAGAAACTTGAGATCATATGTGATGATCCTTGTTTCCAAATGTACCTATGACCTAACCAAGCTCAAATGGAGGCATATGCCCACCGGGGGAGCCCCGATGGGATGCAGTCAAAGGGGTAGACCGCGCGGTCAACAGAACTAGGGTTTCGTCGGAAATCGAGCATCGGATGTAGAGAATGGCCCCAAAACTTGTGTGTGCCCACATGGAATGCACAAAAGTGATTTGAGATGGTTCTATATCCAAGGCTACCCCCCCGTGTGTCCGGCTTCTCGGACGAGGGGTTCCTACACTTAGGCGGATCGCATGTATAGGGGGGAACTCCCTCGGAGGTGAGCCGGAGAGAAACTTGAGATCATATGTGATGATCCTTGTTTCCAAATGTACCTATGACCTAACCAAGCTCAAATGGAGGCATATGCCCACCGGGGAGCCCCGATGGGATGCGATCAAAGGGGTAGACCGCGCGGTCAACAGAACTAGGGTTTCGTCGGAAATCGAGCATCGGATCTAGGGAATGGCCCCAAAACTTGTGTGTGTCCACATGGAATGCACAAAAGTGATTTGAGATGGTTCTATATCCAAGGCTACCCCCCAGGTGTGTCCGGCTTCTCGGACGGGGGTTCCTACACTTAGGCAGATTCTGCATGTATAGGGGGGAACTCCCTCGGAGGTGAACCGGAGAGAAACTTGAGATCATATGTGATGATCCTTGTTTCCACATGTACCTATGACCTAACCAAGCTCAAATGGAGGCATATGCCCACCGGGGGACCCCCGATGGGATGCGATCAAAGGGGTAGACCGCGCGGTCAACGAGAACTAGGGTTTCATCGGAAATCGAGCATCGGATGTAGGGAATGGCCCCAAAACTTGTGTGTGTCCACATGGAATGCACAAAAGTGATTTGAGATGGTTCTATATCCAAGGCTACCCCCGAGTGTGTCGGCTTCTCGGACGGGGGTTCCTACACTTAGGCGGATTATGCATGTATAGGGGGAACTCCCTCGGAGGTGAGCCGGAGAGAAACTTGAGATCATATGTGATGATCCTTGTTTCCACATGTACCTATGACCTAACCAAGCTCAAATTGAGGCATATGCCCACCGGGGGACCCCGATGGGATGCGATCAAAGGGGTAGACCGCGCGGTCAGCAGAACTAGGGTTTCGTCAGAAATCGAGCATCGGATCTAGGGAATGGCCCCAAAACTTGTGTGTGTCCACATGGAATGCACAAAAGTGATTTGAGATGGTTCTATATCCGATGCTACCCCCCGGGTGTGTCCGGCTTCTCGGACAGGGGTTCCTACACTTAGGCGGATTATGCATGTATAGGGGGAACTCCCTCGGAGGTGAACCGGAGAGAAACTTGAGATCATATGTGATGATCCTTGTTTCCACATGTACCTATGACCTAACCAAGCTCAAATTGAGGCATATGCCCACCGAGGGACCCCGATGGGATGCGATCAAAGGGGTAGACCGCGCGGTCGGCGGAACTAGGGTTTCGTCGGAAATCGAGCATCGGATCTAGGGAATGGCCCCAAAACTTGTGTGTGTCCACATGGAATGCACAAAAGTGATTTGAGATGGTTCTATATCCAAGGCTACCCCCCAGGTGTGTCCGGCTTCTCGGACGGGGGTTCCTACACTTAGACAGATTATGCATGTATAGGGGGGAACTCCCTCGGAGGTGAGCCGGAGAGAAACTTGAGATCATATGTGATGATCCTTGTTTCCACATGTACCTATGAACTAACCAAGCTCAAATGGAGGCATATGCCCACGGGGACACCCGATGGGATGCGATCAAAGGGGTAGACCGCGCGGTCAACGGAACTAGGGTTTCGTCGGAAATCGAGCATCGGATCTAGGGAATGGCCCCAAAACTTGTGTGTGTCCACATGGAATGCACAAAAGTGATTTGAGATGGTTCTATATCCAAGGCTACCCCCACAGGTGTGTCAGGCTTCTCGGACGGGGGATTACTACACTTAGGCGGATTATGCATGTATAGGGGTAGATGTGTGGGGTCCCCGCCCTAGGGTTTTCCAAGTTACGAGACCACCGGAGCGTCGGAATCGGCTGGAAAACTTGTGTGTGCCCACATGGCATGCACAAAAGTGATTTGAGATGGTTTTATATCCAAGGCTACCCCTGGTGTGTCGGCTTCTCGGACGGGGGTTCCTACACTTGGGCGGATTCGCATGTATAGGGGGAATTATTGGTACTACATGTTCCGATGAACTAACACAACACAAAGTAAGAGAAAAGTCCATAGTTCAAGCTGTTATCGGAGGCCGGTCAAAGGGGTAGATCGCGGGGCTCCGGATTAGGGTTTCGTCTACGGGGGGTAAGAGAAAAGTCCATAGTTCAACTCGTCCACATGGAATAAGATGGTAACTTATTCATATAACACGCGTCCGAGCCCGACCCACTCCCATTTACTTGTTCCTATGACATAAATAAACGCAAAGGTACATTAAAGTTCATAGGGGCGGCGCCGTTGGAGGCCAGACAAAGGGGTAGACCGCACGGTCAAAGAGGTAGACCGCACAGCAAAGGGGTGGACCGCGCGATCGATTTAACGTCGACGCGGTCAATTTTTTATATGAACTAATTATTATATATATATATTAGTATAATGTAGTCAGAAAAATAAATAAGAGAAAAAATAAAAAAAATAAAAAAAAATTGAAAAAGGGTCTATGCCGAGGGCCACCCTCGGCGTATAGCCGGCCCTCGGCATAGGGGGGCCGCTCCGACCCGTGTTACAAGGGAGCTGGTCTGGCTCGACCAGCTCCCAACCCTCCTCCTGCCCCGCGCCACCCTCCTGCCCCGCGCCGCCACCCTCCTCCTGCCCCGCGCCGCCACCCTCCTCCTGCCCCGCGCCCGCACCTCCCCGTCGCCGGCCGCCCCGCACCTCCCCGTCGCCGGCCGCCCCGCCCGCACCTCCCCGCAGCTGGCCGTCGGCCGCCGCGCCGCGCCGCGCCCGCACCTCCCGTCGCCGGCCGCCCCGCACCTCCCCTTCCCCGGCCGCCCTCCTCCCCTGCCCCGCCCTTCCCCGGCCGCCCTCCTCCCCGACCCTCGCCCTTCCCCGGCCGCCCTCCTCCCCGCCCTCCCCTTCCCCGGCCGCCCCGCCACGGCCCCGCCCCGCGCGCACACCGCGCCGCGCCGCCCCTCCTCCCTCCCGCGGCACGCCGCGGCGGCCCCTCCTCCCGCGGCACACCGCCCCGGCCCCCTCCTTCCGCGGCGACTCCCCTCCGGCCGGCTCCATGGAGAGCTCAAAGGTATGCATTTTTTTTTGTTAATTTGTTAGTTGTTAGTTAGTTAGTGTTGTTAGTTAGGTAACCAATTGGTAGTTAGTTAGTTAGTTAGGATAAATTGGTACTTATAAATAAAAATGTTACTTAGGGTAAATTGTTAGTTGCAGATTTATTGACTATTTTGTTTATTGTTTTAAATAGGCACCGGCGTGAGCACCCCGACGTGACGACCCGGGATCTTGACGCGATTCGCTCCGGCCACCGACATCGCCACCTCCACGTTCGACATCGCCACGCGATTCTCTCCGTCCGCCGAGGGTGAGCTAAAACATCGCCTCCCCTTCTCCGCATTTTCTTATGTCACTAGATTCATTTTCCAAGTCCGGTTGCGTAACCTAGGTGTCACTTCCCGTCCGCGAGCGTTACGCGGATAAATATGCATTAGTGGTCCGCATATTTTGAACCGTAACGCTTGCGGCATTTACGGGACGGTCGGCGGATGCGTAGTTGTCTACGTTTTCCATGTTCTACTCCGGTCCGAGTCGGGATTTCGGCGGCGCCTCCCCGTTGTTCTCCGGATGCACATCCTCTCGGCTTTTGCCGAGACGTGTATCGGGAGAGCAGCGGGGAGGTGCTGCCGAAATTCTGACTTGGACGGGGTAGAGCATGGAGAACGTAGCCAACTACGGATCCGGCGGCTGCTAGGAGCCCACCTAGTAGAGATGTAGGTTGATGCATGCGGTTCGCCCGGTAAAATAAATAAAAATATGATGCATTTAATTTCCTATTTGATATAAATGCTATGTACGTGGTTTGGCTCCCAATAAAGCGAGAGGATGGCTGATAATGGATGGATGTACAATGAGCGTGTTAGTGCGGCCGAGAAAACGAGATGAGTGGACAAGGAAGACCCATTTTCTAGTGAATGAGTTAGCGCGTGGTACAAAGGGGCTGGTTCGGGCACTTTGCCCCTGTGTTCGCTGCGTGAAGCGTCAACGTCGTGGGAAGGATGAAATGTATAGACACCTTCCGCAATATGGGTATATGCATGGGTACGTCACGGAAATCGACTTTGATGAGCGCGAACGTGACAGAGGTGAGGTGATGCGGCAGCGGCTCAATGGCAATGCGTACGATGGAGTTAGAGACTTTCTAGATGATCTCGTCCATGCCGATGTCCCGGATTCGCCGCCGAGCCGGAGGCGCCGCCGGAGCCGGAGGCGCCGCCGAGCCGGAGGAACCGGAGCCAACCGCGAAGGCCTTCTATGATATGATTGCCGCGGCTAAGAGGCCTCCGTACGAGGGCGCCGCGATTTCTCGGCTCGATGCCATCTCCCAATGTCTAGCCGACAAGACCCGGTACAACACCACCCGTGAGGGCTTTGAAGCAAGTCCGAAAACAAGCTGGTAACATGTTGCCCAAAGATCATTGTCCGCCTCAAAGCACGCACGCGACGAGGAGAATTATGAAGGACCTCAACATGGATTATCAAAGGATAGACTGTTGTCCGAAAGGCTGCGTTCTATTTTGGAGACGAGTATGCGGAGGACAAGTGCTTGTCCCATCCGTAAGCGATCTAGGTATGAAGAGGTAACGGGAAAGGATGGTCGGGTGAGGCGGTCAAGCACCGCAAAGTCGATTCTTCGATATCTCCCATTCATAAAAAGAATCCAGCGGCTTTACATGCACGAGGAGACGGCCAAACGAGATGACGTGGCACAAGTATGGGAAGAGATTCGTGGACGAAAACAACAAGTTGAAGATGGGACATCCATCCGATGGTACGGCATGGAAGAACTTCGATACAAAACACCGCCTTAAGGCAGCCGAGGCTCGGAATGTCGAATTGCGATAGCAACGGATGGCTTCAATCCATATGGTATGTCCACTGCCAATTACGGTTGCTGGCCCGTGTTTGTTATTCCGCTCAATCTCCCTCCCGGAGTCCTAATGACGAGGAAGACCATGTTTCTGTCGGCTGATCATTCCAGGCCCTCATTACCCGGGGAAGAATTTGAGTGTCTACATGCGGCCGATTGTGGAAGATTTGAACCACTCTTGGCACCACGGGACATTGACGTACGACCGAGCATCGAAGACAAACTTCTGCATGAGAGTTTGGTTGCGGTATACCATGCATGACATGCCGGGTACGCCCTAACATGTGGATGGTGTACAGCTGGTAAGTGGCCATGCCCGGTGTGCGAGGCATCGGCTTGAGTTCCTTTGGCTACGGAAGGGTCGCAAGTATGTTGCGTTTGACACGAATCGACAGTTCCTCAAAAGGAGGCATCCGTTTAGAGAAGACAAAAAGAACTTCAAGAAGGGCAAAGTTGTGCATGAAAAAAAAGATGTGCCGAAGTTTGATGGTACACTTGTTGAAGCCGAGCTACGTGCTCTCGTGCGGCAGCGACGCCAAGCTGGCCATCAATTTGAGGGATATGGTGTAACGCACAAGCTGGACTCACGAGGCGGCTTTAACGAAGCTCGAGTATTACAAGGACCTCGAACTTCCGCATAACATCGATGTGATGCACACTGTAAAGAATGTCGCGGAGTCCGTCTTTCACACATGCCTGAACATTCCCGGGAAGTCAAAGGATAATGTCAAGGCTAGAGTCGATATTGAGATCCTCTGTGATAGGGAAAAATTACACATGAAGCGTCCTATTGGCCGTCAAAAGAATTGGTTCAAGCCGCATGCCAACTTCTGCCTTGATTCCATCCAAAAGAAGGAGGCATTCGCGTGGCTCAAATACGTCGTGATGTTCCCGGATGGTTATTGCTCGAATATGAGTAAGGGAGTTAATCTTTCGACGGGAAAAGTCACCGGGCTCAAGAGTCACGACTATCATATATGGATTCAGCGGCTCATGCCGGTGATGCTTCGAGGGTATATCCCGAGAAAGTCGGCGAGTGCTTGCGCGGTTGAGCCATTTCTTCCGCACGCTCCGTGCTAAGCGGATATGTCCCGAGGTTATTGCAAAGCTACAACATACGGTGCCGGAGTTGCTATGCAATTTGGAGATGATATTTCCGCCAGGCTTCTTTACTCCGATGGCACATCTCATTGTGCACCTCGCCAACGAGGCACTCTTGGGTGGTCCGGTGCGGTTTCGTTGGCGGTTACGTATTGAGAGAGAGTTTAAGTATATTCGAAAGATAAGCTGGAAACAAGGCCAAGATTGAAGCATGCATAGCTGAGGCAATATGCCTTCGGGAGATGGCAGATGCCGCGACAACGTACTATCCCGATGATGTTCCCACTCAGCATAACCCGGTCACTCGTTACAATGTCGACGTGCCCGAGAATGACCCCAAGCTAAAACTATTCCAATTCCCCGGTGGCAAGGCTGGTAAAGGAACAAAATATAAATTGGAGAACGAAGAGAAGGATTGTATAATGCTATATGTGCTTATGAACATGGAGGAAGTGATCCCATTCGTAAGGTAAAATGGTGAACAAATTACTTTGCGGCTAGTAACCTCGTCTCGGTCTAATGCTTATTTTCTCCTTTTAGCGAATTCACGGATGAAATGTGGCCGTATGATGAATTGCCCGATACCTCGGAGATGGACACTCTGCTGAAAGACGGTGCTCCCGGAATTAATAAAAACTTTGTGACATGGTTCATGGAAAAAGTAATTTCTAACCTTTCCTCTTACATTGCAACACGTGACTTGTCCCTCTTATTACACGTAACTAATGCACACAACAAATTTGAAATGTTCTTGTAGGGCCGTGAGAGAAACGTTGATATGATAGATGAGTTGAAATGTGTTTCCCAAGGTTGTAGCCGTGAGGTGACCAAGTATGAGAAGTATGATGTGAATGGGTTTCGCTTCCACACAGAGACGCACCAGAAGGGCCGGGCGAATCCCAAAACGATAAATACTGGGGTCTTCACCAAAGGAGCCAACAAGTTTGATTACTACGGAAGGTTACAAAGTGTATACGAGTTGACATTCAATCGTACGAACGTGCAACTCAATATCGTCGTGTTCAAGTGTCATTGGTTCGACCCAATAGGTGGACAGAGAAGTGATAAGTCCATTGGGTTAGTTGAAGTTAAGCCTTCAACCACCTATAGCGGAGCCGATGTCTTTATTGTGGCTCACCAAGCCAAGCAAGTTTATTATTTGCCCTACCCATGCCAGAAAGCGGAACTCAAGGGTTGGGAAGTCGTCTTCCAGGTATCGCCACATGGTAACCTACCGATTCCCTACGAGGATGATTACAACAACATTGACCCCGTGACATACGAGGGGATTTTCTATCAAGAGGAACAGGACTTCGGGGAATATATTTTAGAACCGTTTGTTCAAGAGGACCTCGGGAACGATGCGAAACTCGTGGTGAGTCGGTGGTGGATCTAAAGGACATATCTATGCTCGAGAAGTTACTTGAGGCGAATGACAATTATGATGAGCCTCCACCCGTCGACCCTTCAACTTTGTACTCACAAGATAGTGATAGTGATAGTGGGCCGAGAGAAAGAGAAAGAGAAAGAGAAAGAGATGGAGTATGAGAGTGAGCGTGAGAGCGATGATGGCTGGTGAGGGTCTTTTATTCTTAGTATTTATTTGTCAACATGCTTCTTAATTGCATTGTGCCTTTTATTCTTAGTATCTTCATTTTATTATGTCAACATGCTTCTTAATTGCATTGTGCCTTTTATTCTTAGTATCTTCATTTTATTATGTCAACATGCTTCTTAATTGCATTGTGCCTTTTATTCTTAGTATCTTCATTTTATTATGTCAACATGCTTCTTAATTGCATTGTGCCTTTTATTCTTAGTATCTTCATTTTATTATGTCAACATGCTTCTTAATTGCATTGTGCCTTTTATTCTTAGTATCTTCATATAATATGTCTTTGTGCTTAAGCTGTTTTATTCTTCTCAATGCGGGTAGTTGGACAATATGAGCAGCGGCAAGGCGGACTCCGAGAGCTTGCTTAAGACGGCTGGCGCGAGTGAAGAGGAATATTCCTAGACCCACTAGACGGAGTGATCGAGCCCCGGTGCTCAATCCGCGTTACGCCGATGGTACCGATGGAGGACGAGGACGAGGAGGGACGAGGTGGAGGTCGAGGACGAGGACGAGGAGGACGAGGTGGAGGACGAGGTGGCGGCGGGGTACACATGGACTTTGACGAGCCACCCTCCGCTTCGGTGACGTGGCTCCTGAGTTGTACCTAGAGGGTCCGTCTAGTGGGGAGGTGGAGATGGAGACGGAGTCTACACACGAGTCGGACTCTGGGGCTGAGTTGGAGGTGATGGAGGATGGGGGTGCGCCGAAGCCCTTGAAGCTTCGTGGAGAAGCTAGAGTCCCCGATGCGAGGAAGGAGCCGAAGACCCATGATGACAAGGCCCTTATCATTCCTTCGAGCGATGAGTAAGTGTACTACTTCAGAAATTTCGAACATGTATTTTCATCTTGGGCATAATAAACAATTTGGCATGTGTACTAATGTGTGATTTATTTGCGGCAAGCTGGACATGGGATGCCAAGCCCCCCGCATGCCTAACGGCTTGCTTGGGGCTACGATTAGAAGTTACGGCCCGGCGAGATACACTCCCCTTAGCACGGTCCCCGGTGGCCCGACGAAGCTAGCCACTACTTGGGCGGACTATGAGGATGCCCCTGCCGTAGGCTTCGCGGCAGCTGCTGAGGTCTGTGACCACCAAGTTACGGGTAAGGCATATATTTCTCGAGCACCGTTCATAGTTGATGACCCTAATGTGCTAACTCATGACTTTCACAACTGATTTATGCATGATTGAAGTGCTTCTATCGTGTGGACCCGGAGCATGACACGCAGGCGCGTCTCACTTTGCGTGGCGCTTGCGAGAGGTTGACACCGCAGCGGTGGTACAACCAAAAGTTCACCGAGCGCTAGTGCCTTACGGGCTAACAAGGGTAAGAGGGTCAAGAAGGAGTACTATGTTGGTAACGAGCCTACGGAGGAATGGGCAATGACCATTGAGGAGTACATGTCGGTGAGTAAAATGTCAATGAGATTCTACATTGCTTGCTAAGTTTTCATTGAATTATCTTGAGCTGAGTATTGCGTTTTCAGGTTTGTCGGAGTGGGCCGAGCAGCATAGGGAGGCATGGGAGGAGCTGATTAGGGCGAGGTGGCTCGGGCGGGACGAGGAGTTTGCGGCCGTGTCGAGGCGTAACATGGAGAACCGAGGCACCGGTGGCACACACTTGCGCGGGAAACCGCGACTACACCCGCTTCAAGGGGAAAAAGGTATGTATATACATGGAACGACCTTCATTCATTTCCCGCCATGTCTCATTTGTGAGTACGCTTAACTTTTCTTTTCGCGATGCGGGTGGCCGAGGCACCACCTGGGGTGGTGCTTCATGATGCCCGGATATATGACATGATGCGGACGAGCGAAGCCCAATCCCGCATTGCCTCGGCCACGGTACTACGGCAATGCCAAGGCCGCCAAGGAGGACTACTGCGACATGGTCAAGTCTCGTCACCCCGAGGTGGATGACCCCTTGAGCATTCCGGTCGACGAGGAGTCGTTGGTCTGTCGGGGCACGGGCGTCCGCATGGCCGTTTCCCTTGGATGAATAAGGTGGTCAAGCCTACCCACTCCACGAGCTACACGCGCCTCAAGCATACCCTCACCGCCGACAGCCCCCGGCCTCGTCCACGGCCTGCTCGTCCACCCGCCTACGATGTAAGTTTCCTCATTTTCATCCTCTTTCCGGTTTTCCTTCCTACATGGCTAAGTGTTTACGAGATTCATTGTTTCGAAATTGTAGCTCGAGTTCGAGGCGGCCTTCGAAGCCTGCAATGAAGCGTATCGGCAGGCCGCCGCCCGGTGGAATAGGCGGAATACGGCCTACATGGCGTATATAGGAGTAAGTACTGAATCTTTCTTCACGCAAGTAGATGACAAGTCTCAGTTTGATGCTTTATTTCTGCAAAGCCTAACTTGTAACCTATCTTGCAGGAAATGATGATTTCTATGTCTACTGGTACACCGCCACCGGCTCCAGTTACCGTGGCGGGGGACATGCCTATCATGCCATCGAGGGCAGCTTTCGCTGCGACTTACTACGGATCCACACCGGAGGTAAGTTCTTTGCCAAACCGGTAGTTACCACTTTCCTTTGCCTCGCAAGTTGCTAACATGTAGGGAACACGTAGGGAACGGGATGGTCCGGGAACCGGGCATCGCCGGGTGGGCGCGAGGTCACACCGGTTCATGAAGGTGGTCGGTCTCCTGGGCGTTCTGCTGGTGTCTCTCCGTCGACTACTCCTGGGACTACTCCCGGTGCCTCTCCGTCGACTTCTCCTGGGCGTGCTACCGGTCCTTCTCCAGGTGGTTCTTCTGCAGCTTCTACCGGAGCGAAACCCCGGGCTGCTCGTTTCGCCAAGGATGTGGGTGGACACACCCCGCCCGGGTCCTTCCTCCGCTAGTCGAGCACCGGGCTTCTTGCTTGCCATCATTTGCTACCTACTACTATGTATTGGATGACATGGCACTCTCCTCTTGTATGCTATTACATGCACCATGTATGCTACTATGTGGATTTCATGCTATTTATGTGAATTATGGTGATTTTGGATGTATTTGGATGCTACTATGTGGATTTCATGCTATTTATGTGAATTATGATGAATTTGGACGAATTTGGATGTATTTGGATGTATTTGGATGTATTGGACCTGCTGAACTGAATTTAGATGAATTGGAACCCAGTAAAAATGGAAAAACCAAATGGTCGAGGCTATGCCGAGGGGGTTGCCCTCGGCATAGGCCCCTGGCATGACCATATGGTCGAGGCTATGCCGAGGGGGTTGCCCTCGGCGTACGCCGCTGCACCAGCGCGCGACACGTGGCCAGTTCGTCGCCAGGAAGAGCTGTTCTATGCCGAGGGGTTGCCCTCGGCGTAGACGCGCCACGTCGCCGCGCCAGGCCGCGCCACGTCGCCGCGCCAGGCCGCGCCACCTCGCCTCTATGCCGAGGGCTACGCCGTCGGCGTATGCTGCGCGCCGTTACCGGCGACGGATCGCCGTTGATGGTACGCCGAGGGCGTGTACGCCGAGGGGCACGCCGGCCGTCGGTGTACGCCGTATATGCCGAGGGCTTCCTCTACGCCGACGGCGCACCAGCCTATGCCGAGGGACCTCGACGCCGACGAGGTATGCCGAGGGCGGCCGTCGGCGTAGCCTACGCCGAGGGCCAGGCGTGGCTACGCCGAGGGCGGCCGGCCGTCGGCGTAGCACCCCGTTCCTGTAGTGCCTGATCGATGCCCCGCGCCATTAGCTAGCTAGCTAGATCACTTTTTCATAGATTTCAGAAAGCGAGATCCATTGCTTAATCTCATCTTCGACGCAACTCCGAATGGAAAGCTTGGAAGCGGACACATGCAGAGCATGCCTTCTGCCTACCGAGGAACGCGTGACGGCTGAAGACTGGCGGCAAGCAGCGAATTTATAACACTACATATTATATACACAAAGTCATCATGCAGATCACTGTGATGTCGCTATAATGGACCTAAATGCACAGCAGCAGGTCAGCCGGTTTAGGTCCATCCATGGCTAAAGAAGTTCAAAGTGTTCGCTCGCATGGCATGCAATCTTCGGCTTACATACATACATGCGAAACACTAAAACCACGTAACTGGAGAGTCAGGTCATCATCCAGTGCAGATCACTGTAATGTCGCTGTAATGGGTCGAAAGTCCAATAGCGCAGCAGGTTTGGTCAGCCAGTTAGGTCCATCTCTGACCATCCATGGTTGAACAAGTTTAAAGAGTTTGCTTGCATGAGATGCAATCTTTGGCGTTTAGGCTGGTCATAGTGTTAAGTATCATGTAGTAGTATCATGCATATGATACTTGTGTATGATACTATCTCTATAGTGGTTAGTATCATGAAGTAATATCATAGTCATGCTATATTTATTGCTTTTCAGAATCTCAATGCAAATTTGTGCATAAGATTTGTTTGGTATTAACTTTTCTCGTGACATGTGCTATGGTACAGTATCTATCTATGTTACTCTAATCTCCTCTCTCCTCCTTAATTAGCTGTCACATCAGTATTTTTGTGGGACCAATGTGCATGATACTAGCTATGATACTAGCACTATGGCTAGCCTCATGTAAGGCCGATTTTTTTTTTTTTTTGGAATTGACTATTGAGCACTTTGTGGCAATCTTCATTGAGGTGTTAATGCATGCCCTCGTGCGTACTTTATGTGCTGATATATTTTTTTCCCGTCAGACGCAAGCACATTTTTTATAAAGGACGCTTTATTACTTAAAAAGTTTTAAGAATTACACCTAGCCTCTGTATACCTAGGATGCACACAGCCGTTTAGAAGTAGTATCAATCCACAATACAACATACAACCTACGCACGTTATGAAAGAAGTGGAGACTTTGCCTATCGACGCAAAAGAGTTTCCCGAATTTGCAAAGTATGCATACACCCACTCAGTACCAACCTGATTGCATTATTGCACAGATAGGCCGGCCGCAGGGTTTGGTTGGTCAAAAGCAAATAGAAAACAAGCAATGCATGCACAGCACACGAAAGGGCGTAGATCGATCACTTGCCAGAAACGGAGCCACTGCTCACAGAGCACCAGATCGTCGGCAAATGGAGCTAACGAACCCATGGAATATATAAAAACACTACACTTTCACAGCCGGCGGTGTACTTGTCACACTGCACTCTCAGACAGGGACGGAGGGAAGGGGGACGAGCGGGGGCGACACCCCCTAACGATCCGCTCGTCCCGTGCTAATGACTAGCGATTATCCCTAAATCTCAGCAATCGTGCTATGTTCGCCCCGCCTCCTCCCCCCCCCCCCTATCACGTAAGGCCTCATTCGGTTGCCATGGTATTAATCCACGCAGGGAACTACCCACCCGGGGGTTTGGGTGAATCCCGCTTGTCACCACGATCCGCGGGAATACCTATCCTCACACTTCTAGTATTCCCGGCTACTGTTTGCACGTTCGGTTAATCCCTCCCCTAACAAGCAGCAGGCTAAACTGACAGTCAGAATTGGAGGCGGGGAAGGCGGAGATGCCGTCGGCCAGGTCTTCAGTTGTGCTCCGTGGCGGCGTCAGAGTCGTGGAGCTCCTCTCCTACAGCCGGCCATCGTCGATTCGCCGCCGCCGCCGTCCCATCCGGTCGATTCGCCGCCGTCGTCCCATCCGGTCGATTCGCCGCCGCCGCCCACTCCGGTCGATTCGCCGCCGCCGCCCACTCCGCTCGATTCGACGCCGTCATCCCCTCCGGTGGAGTCGCCGCCGTGGCTGTCGCGAGAGGCGAGGAAAGATGCGAGAGGGAGGAAAACCGTTTCGCTCGCCTCGCTCGGGATACAATCCACGAGCCTACTCTAGCGTTTCTAAAAACCGGTCAAATCGCGGGGTTTCATGCAAAACCATGCGGAGTTAAAAACCGCCGTGGTTTAACCGAACGCGTTTCAGGTGCGGGCCGGTATCTGAACCCCGGGGGCCCAACACCGGTGCAACCACGTGAATTTCGGCCCAATACCGGCCGGATCGGGAGCAACCGAACAAGGCCTAAAGCAGCAGCCTAATTGGCCAATCCCAACTTCTAAGCATCTAAGCCCATATTAATAATTGCTGTATATAGTGCAAGACAACATCCAGGCCCATACCAGCTTAGCACACCGTAGAGAAGCCCGTTCGGGAGATAGACAATTCCACGAAGCAACTCGCACGGCGCACGATCGGATCACATAGTGGTTTCGTTTTCTGTTGCCGACTTGCCGGCCGCCAGGAAGGGCTCCAATTCAGAAGACAAAAATTCCAGATCAATGACAATTTGAGTAATTAGAAGGGGCGCATCAAGCTGGCCGCCCACAACATGAGCGACGACGGAAGGAAGAAAGGTTGTTCCTAATCTCCCATTTCCGAACTTCTGAGTTCATCTGTCTTACGCTTAGTTATCTTTTAGCCCTTCTCTTAACAGTCAATACTACTAAATTAGTTTGTCGATTGTTTAGGAAATTTGGAAATTAAATATTGGGATGTTTACTTGTGCTTGTGTAGTATAGTGGAAATATCGTGCTGATATTTCTAGTCACAAGAGACTCTTCCGAGTTGCAACATCCGAACGAGCCTTTTCTGCTATGAAGCCGGATAATACACGTTCTCGCACTAAGTTCTCGCACTAAATTGAGATATGACTTCTGCCCTCGTGTGATAGTCTATATAGAGAGGAAAATAACAAACAAATTCAGTGTTGAAGAAATTATTTAGATCTTTGATTCTAGTGCTCGTAAAACCGATTTGAATTTAATAGATATGTAATTTCATTTATATCGCAAAAAGGGGCATATTTTGATGATATAGAGACCTTATTATATTTACTGTGATGTGCGCCAATTTTTCCTATGATTTTGATGCTTCTATTCTCCGCCCCCCCTATCGCCAAGTCCTGGCTCCATCCCTGCTCTCAGAGTCTTCCTCCTAGTAACTTTTTTTTTCAATAGATGCGGTTTGCTTTATTAAAAATTATTGTGAAGTTCTAAAATATTCATCATCACAGATTACAATCAAGGAAAAGCTAGGGTCGATACATGAATCAACCAGCTGAAAATATGGCACCTACAAAAACTATGCATTTGCTATTCTATTAAGATGCCGCAGCAACCACTAGCATCCGGTTGCATCCAGTAACCATATTCTCCCGCTGCTCCGTTGGGAGGAGGAAAACCCATTGTTGAATTGACTGAGCAGCTCGTGGGATAACCTGCAAAAAATTAGTTCTACTTTGATTGTTAAAGATAATATCATTTCTAGTCCTCCAAATAGCCCAACAAATGGCCGAAACACGAATTCTAAATTTTCGTTTATCATTCTTCCTCATACCATTCAACCATCTACCAAACATATTAGTAACATTAACCGGTGGCGGAATATTATAAGTAAGGTACATCATTCGCCATATTATCTTTGCAAAAGGACATGAATAAACAAATGATTAACAGTTTCCATGGAATCACAAAAACAACACTTGTGACATCCTTTTCACTTCCATTTAAGTAGATTGTCTTCAGTCAGAAGTTTCTTATTACTCATGAACCACATAAATTTTTTAATTTTCAAAGGGATCTTTAGCTTTCATAGATATTTACGAAGATAAACAGTATGCTCATTCATCCAATCAAGGTACATAGACTTAACTGAAAAAATACCCGAATCATTAAGCTTCCAAATTTTTTTTGGCACCCGAAGAAAAACGTTGTCTTCCACCTCCTAGTAACTGGCGCGCGAAACAACGTTTTTCTTCGGGCTCCGGCCGCCGGCCGCCGCTGCTCAGTGGATGCTAGATTTGATTCCGCGCGCCGATCGTTTCGGATCTAACGATGGAAAAGGGAGATGATTAATTAGTTGTCTGCACATCTTTTTACCGGATGATCCAGAGAGCAGAAAAGTAGTGCATTTCAGGTGGCTCGCATGTCTAATCTAATATCATCATCCGAGGATCCGAGATACGGAGTAGCTGCGTTACGCTTTTCGATTAACGAAGTGCCACGCGACCAGTCGGGAGCTCTTGAGTGCAAGTGATTTTTTCGCTAAAAGGATGCAGAGATAGATGTGTGATGTCGACTAAAATGGATGTCTCTGTCTAGGTTAATCTGCTCGTGGCGAATGTGTGTCCAGACCAGCGCACCGATCCTGGATTTCTTCTGGGTTGGATTTGGCTCTATCAAGGGAATCTACACAACGGTAAGTAGATGTCAGTGGCATGCTGGGAAGTTTCTGAGTCCAGCACGCACGGAATTGTGGCAATGTGAAAATGTGTGATCAGTGATCGGAACCCTGATCGGGCAGGGCTGCAAATTGACTAGGATCCGCTTAATCTAGAAAGTAGAGCCAATCGTACAGCAATGAGAGATCAAAGGTAGTCGGTTTTCGGCCAGTGGCGTTGAGCCGATGCTGAAGCTGTGAGAATATGCCCGTGGGGCTGCGAGATGGCTCGAAGTCAACCGAGGGACACATAGGACGAATCTTGCCGGTCGACGGTTGGATTTCCGAGCGACCAAATTGGTGGCCGTGGCGGAGCTATGGCCTATGGCTCGACTCCGGCAACGATAGCAACCGGCGAGCGAGTCGGAGGGGGTAGGAGGGCGGTAGAGGCCGTGGGATCTCAGCATGGTCATCGGAGGCAACACTGACCGACTGACGGTGACTGTCAACACATGGTGAGACGAGCCGCGGCCGAGTATATTTGACAATCGGAGATGGCGATGAGTAAATTATTTTACTTCTCTAATGCTAGCCTTTTTAATGGATCGGCTGGATCCACTTTACCTTCTTATAACTAAATTTTGGCTTCTGCACAAACAAAAATTAGAGGATAAGCTAGATATAGATGCCATAATAATCACATAAAATTGATGAGTCTAACACTACGAACCAGTCAAGGTGCCGAGGACATCGGCACGGGCTGTGCCGACGGTGGCCGTCGGCACCTCGGCGTCGGCACAATATGACCTCAGCACATACTTATTTGCCGTCGGTATAGCATTTTGTACCGACGCATAGAACTAACGACCCTTTGGTAATTCTAGCTAGAATTTTGCCAAAAAATTAATTTTTTAATCTCTCACATGGATCATTTTAAATCTAACTACACTTAACCTTAGGTCAAATAACACTCATGGTCAAACTTCCCAATCGATTACCTATCCTCACACTACTCTAGCCCTAGCACGTTTAAATTTTTCGTTCCTTCTGGTTGAGCTTCCATGAAAGAAACAAAATCTTATTGATAATACTATTATATCAATCCTATTGACCTTTACATTGTGATATCACAACTCTTTATTATTTTGACTTTTCAACAATTATTTAAATAAACATCAATTAAGTAATAATAATCTTTATGCATAATTAATTGTAATTTTTTAACAAATATAAAATCCTTAATTTCTGGCAAAAACTAAAATCTTCCTATTTTCATATTTCCCTTTTGAGAATCTAAAAAAGTGGCAACCGGGTAATTCGGATATAACTTTTTGATAGGTTATATATGTTTTCCACATAGTATGCAAAACATAATGCTATTTTATCGAGAAATAAACTTGTTTTTGCAAAAAAAAAATCGAAATTCAAAATTGTTAATTTCCCCTAATAGTAGGTTGCATAACATACATGAATGTCAACGATTTTATTTTTGAAATTTGTTTTTATCATTTTTTGCCATTCATTTCAAAAAGTTCAGGACTTGTGCCAATGGCTTGGCTGTTGACATAGGGATAGAGGGGGGGGGGGGGGATTTCACGGCGTCGTCTCACCGTCACGGCGAAGACCCCTGTGCCGCTAGCTTTCCTGTGCCCACGGCCCCTAGTCTGTGCCGACGGCCTTTTTTTTTGTGCCTACGGTGACCATCAGCACAAACTTTCCTGTTCTGATGGCTTTGTTGTGCCGGCAGCCTTCTTTGTGGCTTTCCCTGTTCGAGACTTGTGCCAACGGCCCTGATAAAAAGCCGTCGGCACCTTGACGGTTTATTGTAGTGTAACGAACTCACAGGATGAAAGAAATGTCTATAAAATTATTTCCTACTATATTCTCCATCTAAATGTCTTTAAAATTAGCAAATATGCATGATGAAGAAATTTCGAATTTGAAAATTCTAGAATTTCACTTTGAAATTCTAGTCGTCAAGGAAGGTAGCATCGCTAGCTTGTTTCAAATGAAGAAAAAAAACTCGCGATTTACTTCGTGCGATCGACCGCGGAAGCTACCGATAGATCGGGGGCAACTTGGGTGGGATCTCATTTTACATAGGATCTGTGAGATCAATTTATTTGAACAGACAAATTATGTTTAAATATTCTAGAAAAATTTGACAACAAACATCTGTCATATGTATGCAACCTCTAAAAATCTCAGCTTCAAATTCGACCTACACTTAGAGAACTAAAAAAGACAAATCCTAGGTTTGAATGGTGTGATATCCTGTTCACCTAAAGCTAACACTTTTCACAGTAGGTTTATCTTTTTTGTTTCTCTGCCTGTAGGGGAACTTTTGAGCTGATTTTTTTTAGAGTTGTAGATACAACCGGTAGGTATATTGTACACAAGTTTCAGATTTTTTGCAATTTCTATGAATGAATTTTATGAGTTGATCCTATGATCTCACCTAATAGAGTGATTCTACACAAGTCTCCCCCCCCCGGATAGATCGATCCGGAGGAAAAACGCCTATACTATGTCAATGGCCCCAAGCCAACGACGTGGATCTAAAAGCCCTCGGCATAGTGTAGTGCCAACAGTCGCCCTCAGCATAGAACCGTTGGCAACTATGCAACATGGACGTCGGCATATATATGTATCTTGAGCTTTTGCCGATCGTTGGCAAAACTTACATGCCCTCGGCAAACACGACTGATGGCCCCATCCGTTTGATGGTGTCTCCAAGCAATGGTAAGAAATTCGGTAATCATTAACTACTCGGTCAGTTTGGGAGTAACGATTAATTGGAATTCGCATGATTAACTGATTTAAATCGGTGTAACCTACACAAATTAGTATGTAAAACAGTTTATATAAGAAAATAATAGTATATGAGCCTCTATATGTATGGACATACTTCTCTAAAGGCTAAAATCCCAGAAAAATTTGTATGCTTCTCCTCTGTGACCTAATCTTCAAGGTTACGAGTGAATCAGGATCCACTAGTCGAAGGCGTGTTTCTTCCTTCCACTTCTTATCCTCTCATCTCTGAAGTTTATCTTCTCCCACCACCTACCTAGCTAGGGTACGACCCTCTTACACGTCAACCAACTAACCATTCAAAGGCTCCCTTGAGCTCCTGCACGAGCTAATCAAGGTGGTCGAGCTCCTGTATCTAGGCAACTGAGAGAAAGAGGGTAATTCGAGCTGATCTGGGAGGGCAAGGAACTAGTTAGCGACAGCAGAATTCGAGCTGTTGGAGGCTACAATCAAGCGGGAGCTTTGCAAAACCTACTTTATTGAGGAGGGGTAGCGCGTGTACTAGCTATATGCATTGAAAAGTTCATAACTTTTTTGATCAAGTGCATTAGTTAATCGGGAGCATACCTAGTAATCAGACTTTTGGTACGATTAATCGGGCTACAGGATTAACATAAGAGATTAATGATAATCAACACAGCCAGGCCCATAGTAGCGATTAATCGGCCTAGTAATCACTAAAATGGCCTAATTTTTGAACAGTGTCTCCAAGTATGACGATGGTCTAGCCGTCAACATAGATAGCCATGTGGTGTTTCGTGGTGCCTCATGCTGGAGCTCCGTAGATTGCCTCTGTGCCAAGAGGATAAGTCGTCAACATATGTGTCCTCCTATGGCTAGGGATGGACCCTCGGCATAGCTGTCTGTGTAGTGTGCGCTGAAACTCTCTAGATCGCCTCTATGCTGAGAGGAAAGCCGTCAGCGTACCTGGGCGCGTATGTGCAAAGTTGGACAAGCCGTCACCTGTAGAAGGCGGCGGCGTGATTTCTCCGGAGAAATAGACGGCTCGCGTCCTCCCCGTCAGGCTGCACAAGCCCTCGCCTCCATCCTCCTTCTGGTCGTGACACTGGTAAATATGGAGAGCCTTGGGTGAAGCGCAGCTTGGAGAACGAGGGGAAGGCAGGGGACGGGCCGAGCTAGAAGAAGAACCACGAGCACGACAGCAACCCGCAAAAAAAAAAGACAGCAACCTGCAGCACATCATCCAACTCCTCTCTGTTGTATCTATTCGGAAGGTGATAATACCATTAGATCTGGTCCGAAAATTCATCATTTGATTGAAGCATGATTCCTCATGTTGCATATATGGCGTGAAATTAACTCTGTAGTGTTGATGCAGTGATGCTCACATATATTATTTGGGAATGCCACTGTGAAATTCAAACTATTGTTTTGTTGTTGCATTGTAGATGAACAAGCGGCAGAAGATGTTTGTTTTTAACTGATCCATAACACTTCAAATAAGATTGGCCACCTACTTGTTGGTGAGAATGCGTGTCTTCAGTAAAAAGCATAAGCATATGCATACATGTCTGTATGGCATTATGATCTCATTCCATGTTGGAACTGGAACCTTTTCCTGATGAAAGAGATAGCCAACGGGAGATTGTTATTTTGTTCGACTTAAAGTGAAGTAAAACAGTTTGTAGGTGATGTTTCTTTTTCAAAGATATCCCATGGAAATATGGTATATGGGGCTGTTATGATATTATGAACATATCAGAAAAATTATGGTGGAATTTGAAATCATACCCACTATATTTATGTCAATTATGCCATGTAAATAAGTTTGACGGGTCCAAAGTGACAATAAATGGATATATTGGAAAATGTGTTCGGTTTTTGGAACCATATCCACTGCATTTGTTTCAATGATTATTATGGATTCTAGTGGTAAACTTGCTTCTCTTATAGGTTAATCTGTTCTTATGTTAGTTATTATCACACCAAAGTGTCATCGGTTGCAAGTGCAACAAATGAATTGCAATAACGATTTCTTTATCCTCGAGATGCTACATTTCCAGAGCTGCAGTAACTGATTTTTTTTTTTTTAAACAGAAGGCCTCACGGCCCGGCTTTATAAATAAAGCCCTCCAGGCAACAGGTACATGCAGAATCAAGAACTACAGTCCACGCACACATAACACGCCCAAGGCGTCACAAGTACGACCCTCCTAGGTCTAGGAGACACACTACACACCGGATACAAAGCCAAATGGAGCTACACAGGGGGCTCAACCAAACTAGATATAAGCTGAAGCAAGTCCTTGGTCGAGTCTCCGCGCGAGTCCTCCGCTACTCAGCCCGCAGCCGCGCGTAGAGTCTCCTGACGTCGTCCACCGCCGCGTCCAGCATCGCCCGGTCCTTCTGTCTGACCAGAACCCTCCAGGACTGTCGCCCGGTCCTGCAGCTGATTCAAACTTAAACCTAGTTTCTCTTGGCTCCCGTCTCGGTCCCTCATGCGCAGAATAAGGCAAGATGGCAATGACTTCATCATCGGCATACCCTCCGCCCCCTCCGTTTTACCGGCTATACAAGGATTTTGAGCAGGACCCCTCGTCTGCACCGGAACCCCCATTGCCGATCGATGGAGCATATCAACTCTTCGGCGCTACCTACACAGTATTCTTCTTGTCACATACTTCTCTGAAGTGTGTCATTGCTTGTGTCAAAGCTGACTCTGGGGTTTTCCTCTGTAGACAGATGTGGTGCTCCCAAGTCTGGAGGATCAAGGTGTTCGGCAGCTCTATCCAAAGGGCCCAGATATCGGTGTGTGTCATTCCTTTCAACATGTATTTGATTGTCTACTGATGTATATGTACTTCAGATGTTACATTGTGGTCTTTTAATGATTATGGCTGCTATGGTAAACAGGGTAAATGCACTTGCAATTTCGATGAACTAAAGTGATTGTTCTTTATGAAGTTAATTTGAGCGCAGAGTAAATATTTATCTTAATTTATTTTATTTCACGGGTTGGCTATTCGCAAAACTGGTTTACCTGCAGACTTCAAGAAGGAACTAAGGACACTCAACAGAGAGCTCCAACTCCATATCCTGGAGCTAGCAGATATTCTAGTGGAGAGGCCATCTCAGTATGCTCGCAGGGTCGAAGATATTTCGCTCATTTTCAAGAACCTGCACCACCTTCTTAATTCCCTACGACCACACCAGGTGTGAGACACAATTTTTTGTTTCATGTGGTGGATTTATATATTTACTATTCACTAGCGTCACTCATTTTGGAGTTTCTTTTAGGCAAGAGCGACATTGATTCACCTTCTTGAGAACCAGATACAGCGTCGTAAGCAAGCAATTGAAGATATAAAACAGTGAGTAACTGAACTTCCTTTAGGTACACTTTGGTTGCTAAATGAACATATTTCTGTTCTTCCATTGGGAACGACTGATTCATAGACAAGAAAATGCTGCACTATATACACTGAAGCAATCACCATATAACTGTAAATTCGTAATTATCTCAAGGTGAAACTGTCGTGTTAATAATCATGCTAGTCTATCATCCATATGTCACAAGCAGGAAACTGTTAACCCCAGCACTGCTCTTGTGGTTTCTATATTATTAGCCTCTTGTTTTGCTCACATAGCACTGATCGGGTGAAAGCTCATGCTAAAGCTAGCTGCTGCAGTTTAGGAGGCCAAAGATGCTCCCACTCAGTTCGAAAGATAAAATATATTCAGTTGAAATGATGGTAATTGCTAAAATTTGTATATCAAAACGAATATTTTTGATTGATTTGTACAGAGCATATATAGTTATGTATATCAAAACACAGGTCATATGGTATGATGTATATATATATTTTTTTGGATCTTTTAACGGGTATAACTGTTTCATCAACTTTCCTGATGCTATTGTAGCAATGCTATTTTAGCACCCCTAAGAGCATCTTCAGTCGCGTCCCTCAAAAAACGTCCGACAGGAATGATTTGGGGCACGTTTGGGACCATGCCGGACAAAAAGAGACTAAAAATCTGTACAAAAAAGAGACCCTTCCCAGCCGCATCCCTCAAACAGCGTCCGGATGCATGCATTTTAATAGAGGGGACCACCCCATATGGAAAAAGTAGGTGAGAGAAAGTATGAGAAAAGAGAATGACATGTGGGGAATAGGGGCTGCATGCATGCGTCCGGATGCTGTTTTTATGTCCGGCGTTGTATATAGTCTCTACCGGGGACGCCAGACATAAAATGAGACGCTATTTAGCTTTGGGGGACGTGGGCCGATTGGAGATGCTCTAATATTGCCTTCCTATTAATTTCAGGAGAAGAGAGGAGGCACAGAGGCTACTTGGGGAATCACTGGTTATTATAGATGGAAGCCAGCAGGGACTCCAATGTGAAGGCCTCTGATACGCGGGTTTCTTGGTGCCAGGTTGGCTGGATTAAGATGAACTATCGGTGTTTTAGGTGGTGAATGCATTTTGCGAATACAGGGACGGAGCCAGGAATGAAGTATAAGGGGGTCAATCTTAGTATGAGGGAGGCAAAACTAGCTAAAATCACATAAATAAGGAGCTGACATGGCTTGCGTTCGAAGGAAAATCATGAGCATAGGGGAGACGCAGCCCCCCCTCGTCCCCCCTTGTCTTCGTCCCTGGCGGGTAGCCTCTAGACCTAGCCTCGAGACATTTCTGAGATACTTCTAGCTTGTGAAGGTGAATGAGTATGTTGTGAAGCTTCTGAGCACTGCATGTTTAGGAGTCACTGGATCATGATGATGGTTGTTGATACTCCGTACTTTGGATTTAGTGAAGCAGGTGCATCTTTTTTACCTATAGTCACTGTAATCTCGACGCATTTCTGTAGGGTTTGTGCATCATAATCGTGGGTCACTGTTGTAGGAGATTGATGTTGCAGTAGTTGGTTGATCATATTGTCAAGGGGTTTCGCCATTTATATTGGACCTAGACTTGCTGTAGAGTTCTGTGTTTCTTCTGGTCCACGGTTCTTGTTGCTTCCTGAGTTCTGAGCAAACTTTTGAGACATCCGTAGAATCGAAGAATTCTGGCCTGCCAACAAGGGTACACCTGGCGAGCCCTCGGTTCTGCTTCCCCAACTTGGTCCGTATCGATTGATGACGGTGCCATGTTTTGCTTGTGTCCCAGGTGGCTCTCCGATAGGGACCGGATTTTGCCGGCCCGGCGCTGCATATATGCACTATATTCTCCGTTTGAGTATTCCAGCATTGTGTTCCTATCTTACGGTGTGGGGCTCTGTTAAAGGGATCTAGATCGCATTTATTTGATATGCGTCCTTTCTTCAACCCCGGATGTGTACCTGACGCTAGGGAATAACGTAGTTCTGAAGTAGTGACTCGTGTCTTGGAGGTCGTCCATCCAAATGCTCCTCTTTGCCATTGCCCACGTCTACTCCTATAACCGAATTGATGGCCTATAGCGTCATGCCATAATGAAATTCTTGATCATTTCTTTGTTCGTAACATGGTGTAGTGTATCACTGGGTGCCACAATCCCATTTAATACCATGGATATATCGATTTCTATTTTCAGAAAACCTCATCATGAATCCAGTTTTTCATGCTCGAATCAACCACATTAAGATCGATATCTGCTTTGTGCAAGAGCGTGTTTTTGAGGGTGCAGTAGAGGTTAGGTTTGTCTCTTCTAACAAGTTGGCTGATGTTATGTGTTTACTAAACCAGCCATGAGGCATATGTTAGACCGATTTAAGACAAATCTAAACCTTGCATGTAGTAGTTCAGATTGAGGGGTGTGTTAAAATCGGTGATTGTATCATGTGCGTATGTACGCATGTATTTGTACCTTCCAAGTATATGTAAAGAGAAGAGGAGGAGGCATCGACCCCACGAAACCCTAAACTGTTTTTATCTCTGCTCTGGTTGCTTGTACTTCTGGCGAAGGAGTGGATTGAAATACAAGGAGCCTTCCTCCTCGGTTTGATTTGTAGTTCCATGGTAAAGTCAGCTGGCAGAGAATGTCATGAAAGCAGAGATCTAAGGACTAACAATGGTGATTCGAGTCTTTGTGACGATGAGAAATTGACTTCGTGATTCGTGACTTCAAGCAACGGTATCGCAGGACGGGGTGACATGATATAAGAAGTTTAAAGTCTTACCTTTCAGGGTGAAAATGTAAGGCCTGACCTTAATTGGTTGTGCCTGGCAATGGTCTTGTTGAAGGTACTGTTTTGTGAGGATGAGTTCTACTAGGAAAAAGTTCTACTAGGAAAAAGGCTATAGATGTATGACATAGCCGTGGCGCGCCTTTTTTCTGGTGCACCGCGTCTACGACCCATGGCGCACCAAAAACAGATGGGCCACTAATATGCCCTCACCCGTGGCGCACTAGACATTCCCGTGCGCATAGTGTGAACAAAGTGCCACGGTGTGCGCCCACATTTATGTGGCCCACATAGATTTGGTGCGCCACGCCAAACTTACCAGCCGATGTCTCTACCGCCGGCCACGCGGCTGGGATATATCCAGGCTAGGTCGCTTCGGCAACTTGATCGGCAACTTGATCGGCAACTGCCGCAAAATGCATGGCAACGACCAGAACAGAAACGGTCACACACAATGGCAACATTACGGCAAGAATGGCAACCTACGCGTGCACGACGTACGAGGCGCCAACTCATTAAACACCGAAATGGCAATGGCTGGAATGGCAACCCGCCGCGCTCTTCGATTTCTGTGTTGCCTTCCCAGCTTCCATCGATGAAGATATAAGTACGGCGCCAACGCGTGCGCTTTCCATATCTCTTTGCAACCTCGCTCCCCCGCCATCGCCAACAACCCGCCGCGCGCCATGAGTGGCGTTTCCTGGCCGTCCGACTCTGACAGCGAGGGAAAGTCCCCTAGGTGACGACACTGGTGGGAACGGGAACCATCGCCGACCTCTGATGACCTGGAACCCAAAGACGTGGCGGCCGACGATGAAAACACCGACGACAATGACCTACCGGAAGACGCCACCGGCGACACAGAGGAGGAGGAAGATGCTGTCGAGGACACAGAGGAGGAGGGGGACGAACATAAAATGTGGGCGCGGTTGGAGGCGGAGGAGGCAGCGGAGGAGGCGGCCGCGGCAAAGAAGGCTCGTGCGAAGGAGGAGGCGACCGCGGCGCGGGCGCAGGCGGCGATGACGGACGAGGACGAGGACGAGTACGAAAGTTCGTCGGAGTCCGCCTCGTCAGATGACAGCTCGCGGAGAAGGCGCCTCGCAAGAAGTGGCGCCGGGACGATGACATGCCAGAGTCGTCCAAAAGAAGATCCAACTAAAGGGCCAACATGACGACGTACAGGTGGGCGCGCCGCGCGTATTTTAGTATGTTATAATTTTATCAACATTTTTAGTATTGTAATATGTGTAGCCCATCTAAAATTATTAGCATTTTCAGTATTGTAATGTTTGTGTCCAGCGGAGAGCGCATCATGCAGGGTATAATTATAGGCGATGGGGTGCGGACACCCGCAAATGCCCCACAAATGCGCCCCTTCGTCTCGAGCAGCCCTGCGCCGCATCTCCGCGCCGCCAGAGCTCCAGATCCCTCCCTCGGGCACACTCACCATCGTTGCATCTCCCCTCCTCGGAGATCCAGATCCTGCCCCCTTGGACGCGGTAGCCACCGCATCTTCGCGTCGCCAGAGCTTGATGACCCACAAGTATAGGGGATCGCAATAGTCTTCGAGGGAAGTAAAACCTAAATTTATTGATTCAACACAAGGGGAGACAAAGAATACTTATAAGCCTCAACCGCGGAGTTGTCAATTCAGTTGCACCTGGAAAAACACTAGTAACATGGGTGATGTGAAAGCAACAGTAATATGTGAGCAATAGTAATAGTAACACATCAGCAGTAGAAGTAACACAGAGGCAATGGCACCAGAAAATATTTCAGTGCGTAGTTGACTGTAGAGCAATGATGATGACAGAAGTACCGGGGTTTCTAGCTATCTACACTAGTGGTAACTCTCCAAACAAAAAACATGTGTTGGGTGAACAAATTACAGTTGAGCAATTGGTAATTGTGAGGGCATGACAATGCATGCTATCAGAAGATAAAGTTTCTGTGGTATTTAATTTGGCATTACAACATGATACACAGACCGCTATCCAGCATGCATCTGTGCCTAAATAATCCACCTTCAGGTTAGCATCCGCACCCCTTTCAGTATTAAGTTGCAAGCAACAAATTATTGCATTAAGAACAGTGCATAATGTAAACAACACAATTTTCCTTGGACAAACCATTGTTGTTTTACCCCTAATGGCAACAGCACATCCACAACCTTAGAGGTTGTTGTCACTCCCCCAAATTAAATAGAGACTGAACCCACTATCTAGCATAAATACTCCCTCTTGGATATACAGACAACTACCAGGATAACCACAAGTACCAGAGAGCATGCAAGATCTTAAATAAACAATAGTATGATAACATGATGAACAATCTGATCATAATTTCACAATTTATCGGATATCAACAAACACAGCCAATTACATCATATGGATCTCAATCATGTAAGGCAGCTCATGAGATCATTGTATTGAAGTACATGAGAGAGAGAGAGTACCAACTAGCTACAGCCAAGAACCTATAGTCCATGGGGGAACTACTCATAAACCATCATGGAGTCGAAGTGGAGGCGGTGGAGTCGATAGAGATGGCTCCGGGGGTCAATCCCCGTCCCGGCAGGGTACCGGAACAGGAACTTCCGACCCCCGAAACTTGTCTTCGATGGCGGCGGAGTTACGGAACTTTTCGGGGAATATGACTCGAGTCTTTAGGGTTTTCGCGAGGAAGGAAATATATAGACGGAAGGGCGAGGTCGGTGGGCACCCAAGGGGCCCACACCATAGCCAGGCACGGCCCGCGCCATGGCATGGTGTGGTCACCTCGGTGCCCTCCCTCGTCTCTGCTTTGGAATCTGTCTTCGTGTCGGGACAAATAGGAGGTTTGGCTTTTGTTTCATCCAATTCCGAGAATATTTCATATACAACTTTTCTAAAATACAAAATAGGAGAAAACAGGAACTATCACTGTGGCATCTTGTTAATAGGTTAGTTCCAGAATATGCATAAAAATGCCACGAAGTGTAAACAAAACATATACTCCCTCCGGTCTTTTTTAATTGACTCAAATTTAGTACAAAGTTATACTAAATCCGAGTCAATTAAAAGAGACCGGAGGGAGTACAAATTTGTGTAAAACAAGCATGGAGCATCAAAAATTATAGATACGTTTGCAACGTATCAGAGCTCCAGATCCGCCCCCTTGGGCGCGCTCGCCACCGCATCTTCGCGCCGCGAGAGCTCCAGATCCCACCCACTTGGGCGCGCTCGCCACTGGCCCGGTCTGCCGTGGAGGCATCTCTCCACCCCTAGAACCGCCTCGACCCCGATCGCGTTGTCCTAGACAGCTCGCTCGCGACATTGGAGTTAATCACCTCCTAACACTCCTTTGATGTGCAATTACTATGTTTGTGTGCAATTGTTATGTGTGTTTTAGTATGTGCTTGCCGATGATTAAAATGTTGTGGTACTATGTTATACCCTAATGAACTGGTCAGCCTTGTGATATCCATAAATACATGTTTTGAGCATCCTACTTGGCTGACCAGAACCATCGAGGTTGCTTGTGTGTGCCCAACTTTAAAGTATGATGCACAAACCCGAATCATTTTGTGATATCATGATAAACTCTTATTTTCCGTTGCCTAATATTATGTGTCTTGTGTACACAGCCGCCGAGGTGGTAGTGTTGTGCTAGGTGGATCGATGTGCCATCCGCGAGGGCAAGCGGAGAGAAATAAGAACCGGATAAGTGTCATTATAGTTTAGGTGACTAATTCTGGAATAATGTGATGATGATGTTACTATAGAAGAATGCATCCACGAGAGCAAGCCGAGAGTAATAAGAACCGGTTGAGTTGTTCCATTGTATTGTAATGTGATGTGATCGATGAAGACTTCTCTACTTTGTCTTAATTGTAATGTGATGTGATGATGAACTTTGATTATCTATGTTGTATCATGGTTTATCTATTTGTATTGTTCTAAAAGCTGTATATAAATATGGTATATCCAACTAAAATATATAATACACACGCGCCTTAACCGTGACGCACACAAGTTATGTTGCCAGCGGCGCACATGTGTTAGTGGTGCATACCAGGTGCGCCACTAAAGTTGCGGCACCGGTACTAGGAAAGACGTGTGGCAATGCGTCATGGGTGAGGGGACATTAGTGGCCCCATATGCGTAGCGTAGGCTCCTGCACCACGAGCGGACCATTTTTCTACTAGTGCTTTCTCCACGGTAAAAACCTAAGATCTATGATCGGGTGACAATGACACTTGTGCACTGGTCTCTTCTTGGTGCTTCCTTGGTGGAGTTAGTACGGCTGCTAAAAGGAATAGATAACTCTAGCGGGACTTTTCTTTTATTGAATTCTTCTTCTTTTTTGGGCTGCGTGCATCGTAATGCCGCAAAGGTAATGTGTATGTTGTTGCAGTGACTGGATGTAGTTAGTATCTTTGTGATATTAATATATGCTCTTGTCGAAAAAGCTCCATCCACTCTATTTGCTAACTGCCTGCCTTCCATATTCGTTTGCATGTTTGCAAATCTTCCAACTTACATATAACTGTAGTATGATCTTACAATAATACTATGATAACCATTAAAACATTCTATACTCTGTTGATCCTTTCATTGTACACTATTTGTTGTTCGGATCAAAGATGAAGCAAAACCATGAGTCAACTGATAATAGAAGAAAAAAGAGTTTACATTTAGCTAATTAATAGATAGACATAGCGAGTTGCTCCACCATAATAAGACACTAGAAAGCCACAAAAGGATACCAAGCCTTCTTTTCCCAAGATATATACTACTCGATACGGTAGAACTAGAAGCGATGCAGGAACATGCATGGTTAATAAGTGGATTCACAACTCTGTCCTTCCTAGCCATGGCTACACCCCACAGAAGATCTCTAGAAACCCAGACATTTGCTTGGGTCGAACCACCAAAAACGACAGCACAAACAGAAAGCGCCGACAAGAAAGAACAAACGCAACACCACGAACAAACAGATGGTGCTCAAAGAGCCCCCACTCAGCCTGAGCACGACATCCTCTTGGATGCGATGATGAAACACCAGCGTGTCATGGTGATCTGATGATCACCACCCGCAGCAACGAGGTTAACCGAGAATCCCGCTCACTTTCGTGCTCGGCTCTTTCCATTGAGGCGGCCGGCCGGCGGCACCTTACGCTCCACCCGCCGGCCGTACGTGCTCATCCGGACGTATCAATCATCCGCGGCGGAGGCGATCGACCTTTCCCTGCATCTTCCCACGGCTCACTTTTCCTGATCGAAAGAGACGGCCATTTCTCGCGCACCGATCCATCGATCGAGCTCTGCGATCGAACACCGGCTCCCTCGCCGCCACCACGTAGCGCCCACGCGTAGCTCCGAGCTTTCATGCGACGGTGACGCAAAACAGCACCTGATCCTGATGCCCTGTGCCACTAGCTAGCTCGTTTATTTATAGGTTTCAGAAAGCGAAATCCACCGCCTAGATCTCGTCTTCCATGGAGCTCCGAATGGAAAGCGTTGAGGCTGACACATGCAAAACATGTCTTGTGCCTACCGACGGCAATCGGCAAGCAGCGAATTTTTAAGGACGCTACAGATGCAGAAGAGGGTCTGGTCATCATGCGGATATCTGTACCGTCGCTGTAACGGGGCTAATGGCGCAGCAGGTCAGCCGGTTAGAACCGCCCATGGTTGAACAAGTTCCAATTGTCAACTTGCATGGCATGCAATCTTTGATCGGCTTACACACAAAGGCCGATCGAGTTAGGTGCCGAGCAGTCAGCGCTTTGTGCAGCCAAATTCTAACCACTACGGGAGAGGTGGAGTATGCCGACGGCCGCCAGCCGTCGGCACAGCCCAGAAGGCCGTCGGCATAGGCTATGCCGACGGTGACCGTCGGCGTAGCATCGTCGGCACAGTTCTGGTCGGGGACCTAAATAGGTGTCAAGTGGAAGTGTAGTGATATATGCAGCTGAGGCATCCTAACGAACGAACGATTTGAACCTTGTTCCTACACGGCACTTGCCATCTATCTTCATTGTTCAACTCTTTTGATGAAAAGATGAAAAAACCAAAAAAAAACTCTACCCTTCCATCTCTTGGATAGATAGAGAGGGAGGGCAGAGGCCTTTGGTGTCCCGTTCAGTCAAGAATTGGGGCTTCACAATTACTAGCCAATATTTATCTCATGCCTTTTCTCCCAATCACCGTCGGCACAGACTGGCCGTCGGCACAGATTGTTGTGCCGACGGTAAAACCGTCGGCATAGTATTTCAAAATATTAAAAAAAATTCAATTTTTTTTTTGAAAAAAATATATTTTTTTATTTTTTCTTTCACTTTTCTTCTTCTGCTTTTTTACTTGTTAATATTTCACAATCACACTTAGTACACTTAATCTTAGGTCAAATTGCACTTGTGGTCAAACTTCCCAGTTGGTCACCCATCCTCACACTACTCCCACCCCGGCACGCTTAACTTTTTGGTTCTCTTCGGATGAGCTTCCATGAAAGAAATGACACCTTGATGTTAATATTACCATATATATCATATTAACCATTTGATCGTGATGTCACACCTCTATATTTTTGAATTCTAAACAATTACTAAAGTAAACAACAATGAATATATATATAAATAATAACAATATAGAATTTGCAAAACAATTAATTGATTTTTTTGTCTTTTTATTTAATATGGAATAATTAATATCAGTAAATGCGAATTTGGCAAATAATATTTCTAAATTGATCAGAAAAATGAGAGGAATACAAATATGATATCCATATCATCTTTTGAACCTACAAAGTTAACTTACCTAAAAATCATGAGCATTAGGGCAAGTACCTCTAGTTTAAATTTGACTGACTTTATCGAAAATAAGGTGGGAAACGGCCTCGACATGGCATAGTTTGCCGAAACAAGGTCATATTTGGCACGTGTGTGAACCGTAGGATGAGAAGCAAGGCCCCGGACACGGATTTTTAATCCGACCCACGGACAGCCATCTTTTCATTTTTAGCGTGCCCAAACGATTTTTATTTGTGAAGCAGCTACATGGGGCGCATTTTAGTATGACGTGAAACCTCCGTGCGATGATAGTAGACCACCTACGCACCACCTATCATATGACATATGCATGCGTTAGCTTTTTGGGAACCCATGCGGCTTCCGGCGGTGTCCCGCGGAATTCGTTGGAAACTGACCGGATTTGAACTAGGGGTGAACTATCCGTCGCTCCAGAAATTCTGAAAAAATTATTTTTAGTTCAACGACGCATCATTATATGTGCTAATTTTTGTCCGTTTAGTTTGTTCGCGAATGGGTGCACTGATGACCCACAAGTATAGGGGGTGTATCGCAGTATCTTCGATAAGTAAGAATGTCGATCCCAACGAGGAGCAGAAGGTGTTGACAAGCAGTTTCGATGAAGGATTCACTGTAAATGCTCACAGACAAGTATTCGGGGGTTTTGATGTAACGGATGAATAAAGTACGAGTAAGTAAAGTGCGAGAGTAATAATTGCAGCGAGTGGCCCAATCCTTTTTAGCACAAAGGACAAGCCGGTTTGTTTACTTATAATGACCAAACGTTCTCGAGGACACACGGGATTTTAGTCTAGTGCTTTCGCTACATACGGCTAATTAATCTTCATTGTTTTGATAAGTGTTGTGTGGGTGAACCTATGCTAATGTACCGCCCTTCGTAGGACTAATACATACTTGTGATTATACCCCTTGCAAGCATCCGCAACTACAAGAAAGTAATTAAGATAAATCTAACCACGGCCTTAAACTACGAGATCCTGCTATCCCTCCTGCATCGATATACCAACGGGGGCTCGGATTCTGTCACTCCGGCAGCCCCGCAATTGGCAAACGAGTACAAGATGCATTCCCCTAGGCCCATAAAGGTGAAGTGTCGTGTAGTCGACGTTCACACGACACCACTAGAAGAATAACACCACAACTTAAATATCATAACATTGAATATTACTCAACCATACTTCACTACTAACATTTAGACTTCACCCATGTCCTCAAGAACTAAACGAACTACTCACGAGACATCATATGGAACATGATCAGAGGTGATATGATGATGAATAACAATCTGAACATAAACCTTGGTTCAACGGTTTCACTCAATAGCATCAATAACAAGTAGAAATCAACACGGGAGAGTTTCCCCTATCAAACAAACAAGATCAAACCCAAATTGTTACGGCGGTGACGAGGTGCAGCGGTGGAGATGGCGGTGATGATGATGAAGATGATGATGATGGTGATGGAGATGATGTCCAGCTCGATGACGGTGACGATGGCGTCGATTTCCCCCTCCCGGGAGGGAATTTCCCCGGCAGATCTCAGCCTGCCGGAGAGCTCTTTTCTCTCTGGTGTTCTCCGTCCCGCAGAGGCGGCTGTGGCTCTTCGCGACGTACCCCTGGAGCTTAGGTTTTCGGGACGAAGGTGTACGCGAAGAAAAGGAGGCGAGAGGGGGCCCCCCTCCTCACAGGGCGGAGCGGCCAGGGCAGGGCCCGCGCCGGCCTGTGAGGGGGGCCCATGGCGGCCCTCCTCGGCTCCCCCTTCTGGCTCCCTTCGTCATCTGGAAAAATAGGATTTTTCATATAATTTCCGTCAAGCGTTGATCTTCCGAAATATTGCATTCGACGGTGCTTTTTCCGGCAGAATCCGGCTCCGGTGCGCGATCCTCCAATAATCATGAAACATGCAAAATAGATGAAATAACATAAGTATCATCTCCAAATATGAAATATATCAATGAATAACGAGCAAATTATGATATAAAATAGTGATGCAAATTGGACGTATCAACTCCCCCAAGCTTAGACTTCGCTTGTCCCCAAGCGAGCCGAACTCGGTTAACGGGACCACATGTTTATGGAGTGAAGAGTCGATAAATCAAATACGGACAAGAAGCATCATATTCATTCACACAAGACATTCTAGTAAACAACTTCCTCATATAACTCAACTTGAAACAAGTATAAGGTAATCACAAATAAAGGTGCATAAGAAATCATAGTTGGGGATGGCAAACTTCCTTCTTGGTCAGAGAACAGTTAACAAATTATACTTATCTATTGAGCAGCGCTTTCATATTAAAGCTTATGGTAAACTTGCATACTCAATCATAATGATCATTGATAACTTGCAAAGCTATATTCATTCAGATAAAACTTGTACTAAACAAGGAAGAGTAAAAGACATGATGAAGCAAATCACAATATAATGGTTTGATCACAACAACTCAAATGCTTGCTTGAGATGGAGGGAAATAGGTGTACTTGACTCAACATAAAGTAAAAGACAGGCCCTTCGCGGAGGAAGCGGGGATTAAATCATGTGCTAGAGCTTTTTCAGTTTTGAAATCATATAAAGAGAATAAAAGTAATATTTTAAGAGGTGTTTGTTGTTGTCAACGAATGGTAGCGGGTACTCTAACCCCCTTGCCAAACGAGACCTCCAAAGAGCGGCTCCCATGAAGGACGTTATCTCTACCGGCAAGGTAGATCATCCCTCTTCTCTTTTGTTTACACATGTACTTTAGTTTATTTAAGGATGACACTCCCCCCAACCTTTGCTTACACAAGCCATGGCTAACCGAATCCTCGGGTGCCTTCCAACAATCTCATACCATGGAGGAGTGCCTATTGCAAAATTAAGTTGCTTACTGATGAATCAGAGCAAAACATGTGAAGAGAATTATTAATGAAAGTTGATTAATTTGGGGCTGGGAACCCCGTTGCCAGCTCTTTTTGCAAAGTTAAAGGATAAGTGGATGAAGCCACTAGTCCATTAGTGGAAGCTGCCTAACAAGACTGAAAGATAAAACACCACATACTTCCTCATGAGCTATAAAACATTGACACAAATAAGAAGTAATAAATTTTGAATTGTTTAAAGGTAGCACATGAAGTATTTACTTGGAATGGCAGGAAATACCATGCAGTAGGTAGATATGGTGGACAGAAATGGCATAGGTTTGGGTTCAGGTTTGGATGCACGAGAAGCATTCCCTCTCAGTACAAGTCTTTGGCTAGCAAGGTTAATTAGAAAGCATAAAAGTTGAGGGAAACAAGCAAATATACATGTGATAGACATAATCATGTATCTTTCTTGTAAGCACAAACAATTTTAACTTCAGAATAATAAGCTATGAGCTAACAAGAAAGGAAGACAATGAAACAACTATATGTATTTCTCTTTTCTACTTAAACCTCAAGGTGTTGTTGCTATTGACCAATGCTAAGTTTGCCAAAACAAAATAGATTTACTCAATGCTCCCAAAGTGGTACCAATACTAAAATCAAGATCAATCATATAATAGAAATTGCAAACTAAAATAAGGTGTGCAATATGTAAATGATAAGACTTCTCATTAATATTTTATAACGATAACTCACACCAAGGGATACATAGACAACCAACTAAAGGAGAGATACTTCCATACCGCAACCCATCTTATATGATAACTTCCCTACTCATGATATGACACTACTTGATAGTAAAAAGTAAAAGGTAGTGATGATGTGATACCGCGGCACTCCCCCAAGCTTGGAACAAACCAAGGGGATGCGAATACCGATGATGAGTTACTCCTTTGGCGGTGGCGGTGATGAATTCCCAACAAGCTTCTCCACAAGCTCCTGAAGCTCATCAATCTTGTATATGAGGTTGCAGATCATCTCCGAATTGTGCTCGACGCGATTAAGAAGTATGTCCGATGGCGAGTCCCAATTCTTGGAGTTATTTCCCCACCCTTCAGCTTCAGGCTTTGTCCTTCCTGCAGTGTTAGAACGATCTATATCCCAATTGCTAGGCAATGCTGCCTTGGGAGTCCTTTCAATTTGATTATTGTAGATTAGATTGCGGAAGGGATGGTAAGTGCCTGAAGAAGATGTCTTTAGAGCTAGGTAATGACGTGGAATTCTTCCTCCGGTGCTAATCCGTGCACTCTGATACGTCTCCGATATATCGATAATTTCTTATGTTCCATGCCACATTATTGATGATATCTACATGTTTTATACACATTATATGTCGTATTTATGCATTTTCCGGCACTAACCTATTAACGAGATGCCGAAGAGCCGATTCTTTGTTTTCTGCTGTTTTTGGTTTCGGAAATCCTAGTAAGGAAATATTCTCGGAATTGGACGAAATCAACGCCCAGGGGCCTATTTTGCCACGAAGCTTCCAGAAGACCAAAGAGAAGACGAAGTGGGGCCATGGGGCGCCGCCACACTAGGGCGGCGCGGCCCAGGGGGGGCCCGCGCGGCCCTAGCGTGTGGGGCCCCCGTGACCCCTCTGACTCCGCCCTTCCGCCTACTTAAGGTCTTCGTCGCGAAACCCCCAGTACCGAGAGCCACGATACGGAAAACCTTCCAGAGACGCCGCCGCCGCCAATCCCATCTCGGGGGATTACGGAGATCACCTCCGGCACCTGCCGGAGAGGGGATTCATCTCCCGGAGGACTCTTCACCGCCATGGTCGCCTCCGGAGTGATGAGTGAGTAGTTCACCCCTGGACTATGGGTCCATAGAAGTAGCTAGATGGTTGTCTTCTCCTCATGTGCTTCATTGTCGGATCTTGTGAGCTTCCTAACATGATCAAGATCATCTATCTGTAATTTTATATGTTGTGTTTGTCGGGATCCGATGGATAGAGAATACTATGTTATTTTGATTATCAATCTATTACCTATGTGTTGTTTATGATCTTGCATGCTCTCCGTTATTAGTAGAGGCTGCGGCCAAGTTTTTGCTCTTAACTCCAAGAGGGAGTATTTATGCTCGATAGTGGGTTCATGCCTCCATTAAATGCAGGACAGTGACGAGAAAGTTCTAAGGTTGTGGATGTCTTGTTGCCACTAGGGATAAAACATTGATGCGATGTCCGAGGATGTAATTATTGATTACATTACGCACCATACTTAATGCAATTGTCCGTTGTTTTGCAACTTAATACTGGAAGGGGTTCGGATGATAACCTCGAAGGTGGACTTTTTAGGCATAGATGCATGCTTGGATAGCGGTCTATGTACTTTGTCGTAATGCCCAATTAAATCTCACAATATTCATCATATCATGTATGTGCATTGTCATGCTCTCTTTATTTGTCAATTGCCCGACTGTAATTTGTTCACCCAACATGCTATTTATCTTATGGGAGAGACACCTCTAGTGAGCTGTGGACCCGGTCCATTCTTTTACATCGAATACAAATCTCGCTGCTATTGTTCTTTCTTGTTTTCCGCAAACAATCATCATCCACACTATACATCTAATCCTTTGTTACGGCAAGCCGGTGAGATTGACAACCTCACTTTGTTTCGTTGGGGCAAAGTACTTTGGTTGTGTTGTGCGGGTTCCACGTTGGCGCCGGAATCCCGGTGTTGCGCCGCACTACATCCCGCCGCCATCAACCTTCAACGTGCTTCTTGGCTCCTCCTGGTTCGATAAACCTTAGTTTCTTTACGAGGGAAAACTTCTTGCTTGTGCGCATCATACCTTCCTCTTGGGGTTCCCAACGAACGTGTGAGTTACACGCCATCAAGCATATTTTTAAGGCGCCGTTGCCGGGGAGATCAAGACACGGCTGCAAGGGGAGTCTCCACAATCCAATCTCTTTATTTTGTTTTTGTCTTGCTTTATTTTATTTACTACTTTGTTTGCTGCATTTTATCAAAACACAAAAAAATTAGTTGCTAGCTTTACTTTATTTACTGTCTTGCACTCTATATCAAAAACACACAAAAAATTAGTTACTTGCATTTATTTTATCTAGTTTGCTTTATTTACTACTGCTAAAATGGCCACTCCTGAAAATACTAAGTTGTGTGACTTCACAACCACAAATAATAATGATTTCTTATGCACACCTATTGCTCCACCTGCTACTACAGCAGAATTCTTTGAAATTAAACCTGCTCTACTGAATCTTGTTATGCGAGAGCAATTTTCGGGTGTTAGTTCGATGATGCTTGCTGCCCATCTCAATAATTTTGTTGAATTGTGTGAAATGCAAAAGTATAAAGATGTAGATGGTGACATTATAAAATTAAAATTGTTTCCTTTCTCATTAAGAGGAAGAGCTAAAGATTAGTTGCTATCTCTGCCTAAGAATAGTATTGATTCATGGACTAAATGAAAGGATGCTTTTATTGGTAGATATTATCCCCCTGCTAAAATTATATCTTTGAGAAGTAGCATAATGAATTTCAAGCAATTAGATAATGAACATGTTGCTCAAGCTTGGGAAAGAATGAAATCTTTGGTTAAAAATTGCCCAACCCATGGATGACTACTTGGATGATCATCCAAACCTTTTATGCGGGATCTGAACTTTTCTTCGCGGAACCTATTGGATTCAGCTGCTGGAGGTACCTTTATGTCCATCACTCTTGGTGAAGCAACAAAGCTCCTTGATAATATGATGATTAATTACTCTGAATGGCACACGGAAAGAGCTCCACAAGGTAAGAAGGTAAATTCTGTTGAAGAATCCTCTTCCTTGAGTGATAAGATTGATGCTATTATGTCTATGCTTGTGAATGATAGGACTAATATTGATCCTAAAAATGTTCCGTTAGCTTCATTGGTTTCCCAAGAAGAACATGTTGATGTAAACTTCATTAAAAATAATAATTTCAACAACAATGCTTATCGGAACAATTCTAGTAATAACTATAGGCCATATCATTATAATAATGGTAACGGTTATGCTAATTCTTATGGGAATTCTTACAACAATAATAGGAACACACCCCCTGAACTTGAAGCTATGCTTAAAGAATTTATTAGTACACAAACTGCTTTTAACAAATACGTTGAGGAAAAGCTCAATAAAATTGATATTCTCGCTTCTAAGGTTGATAGTCTTGCCTCCGATGTTGATCTTTTGAAATCGAAAGTTATGTCTAATAAGGATATTGAAAATAAAATTGTTACTACAGCAAATGCCATCCAAGTTAGAATTAATGAGAATATAAGATTGATGGCCGAATTGCATGCTAGGTGGGAAAGAGAAGAAAATGAAAAACTTGCTAAAGAGAAAAATGTAGCTAAAGTTTGGACTATTAACACCACTAGTAATGTTAATGATTCACATGTTGCTGCACCTCCTACTATCAATGGTAAAATAATTGGTGTTGGCAATGTTACTACTCCTAGTGCAAAGCGTGCAAAATTGCACTGAAGCTGCTAAAGCTGCTGAACTGCTCTGTGATAAAACTGCTGAAATTTTTTCCAACATTGCGGATGATGATCCCATTGATTTAGATTGTAATGGTTTGGATTTTGATGATTGCCACATCTCTGAAGTTATAAAGTTCTTACAAAAACTTGCTAAGAGTCCTAATGCTAGTGCTATAAATTTGGCTTTCACAAAACATATTACAAATGCTCTCATAAAAGCTAGAGAAGAGAAACTAAAACTTGAAACTTCTATTCCTAGAAAGCTAGAGGATGGTTGGGAGCCCATCATTAAGATGAAGGTCAATAACTTTGATTGTAATGCTTTATGTGATCTTGGTGCAAGTATTTCCGTTATGCCTAAGAAAATCTATAATATGCTTGACTTG